>NW_024039161.1:320000-646265 GCF_016077235.1 Cyprinodon tularosa
CTGGTTTAAATCTTATCTATCTGATCGAATTCAGTTTGTTCATGTTAATGATAGATCTTCAACACGCTCAAAGGTTACCTGTGGAGTACCACAGGGATCAGTGCTAGGACCAATTCTCTTTACTTTATACATGCTCCCAATTGGTAGAATTATTAGACAGCATGGGATTAATTTCCACTGTTATGCTGATGATACCCAGCTATATCTGTCTATAAATCCAGATGAAGCTAACCCATTACATAGATTACAGGCATGTCTTGAAGACATAAAAACCTGGATGACTCTTAACTTTCTGCTTCTGAATGCAGACAAAACAGAAGTTATAGTCTTTGGACCAGAGTCTCTGAAAAAGAAACTGATTAGCCAGTCACTTCATTTGGATGGGATTAAACTGATTTCAGATAATAAAGTAAAAAATCTTGGTGTTATTTTTGATCAGGACCTGTCATTTAAATCCCATATCAAAGAGGTTTCTAGAATTTCCTTCTTTCATCTGAGGAACATTGCAAAAATTAGAAATCTCCTGTCCAGGGGTGATGCTGAGAAACTAGTCCATGCATTTGTTACTTCAAGGCTGGACTATTGTAATTCTTTACTATCAGGAAGTCCACAAACTGTAGTTAAAAGCCTTCAGCTGATCCAAAATGCTGCAGCCAGAGTTCTAATGAAAATGAAAAAGAGAGATCATATCTCTCCTATCCTGGCTTCTCTTCATTGGCTTCCTGTTAAATCAAGAATAGAATTTAAAATCCTCCTTCTCACATATAAAGCCTTAAATGGCCAAGCTCCATCTTATATCAGAGATCTGATTGTTCCTTATGTTCCTAACAGAGCACTTCGCTCTCAATCTGCAGGTTTACTAGTGGTTCCTAGAATTTCTAAAAGTAGAATGGGAGGCAGATCTTTTAGTTATCAGGCTCCTCTCCTGTGGAACCAACTACCAGTTTTAGTCCGTGAGGCAGACACCCTGTCTACTTTTAAGGCTAGGCTTAAAACTTTCATTTTTGATAAAGCTTATAGTTAGGGTGGCTCAGGTTATCCTGAGCTATCTCTATAGTTATGCTGCTATAGGCTTAGACTTTTGGAGGACATAGGGACCCCCATTTCATCATTCTGCTTCATTCTCTCTCTGTTCTCCTATTCTGCAGAATCTGTTAGTTCAATCTCTAACCTTCTGCTCTCTCTGCTTTTCCTCAGAGTAGCTTTGCCTCGTCTGTTCCTGTTTGGCTGTGACGTCATCCTGGAAAGAAACATCAGCTGTGCTGCTTCTATCAACACCCTTGTTAATAGATGTTGGAGATCGGCCTGTTTTCCAGTGTGGTCCTGTTTCTCTGACCGTGACTGAGTGGATGTGCTCTCTTCGTCCTCTGGCATGGGAGCTGCCTTGGAGCTCGTCTGCCTGGCTGTGTGTTTCCTGGACGGGGCCGCCTTTTACAGCTGCTTTTTGTATCTCTGCTTCTGTCTCCTTGAACCCCAGTCGGCCTCGGCAGATGGCCGCTCACACTGAGCCTGGTTCTGCTGGAGGTTTCTTCCTGTTAAAAGGGAGTTTTTCCTCTCCACTGTCGCTACAAGCATGCTTAGTGTGGGGGATTGTATTTGAGTCAATGAGTCAATGCAATCAACTGGTTTTCCTTAGATAGAAAACTTTGTATCAATTTGACTGTATGATCTGGTTGAACTGTAAAGTGCCTTGAGATGACATGTGTTGTGAATTTGGCGCTATATAAATAAACTGAATTGAATTGAATTGAATTGAATCTATTCTCAAAGTTGTTTTGGTAGCTGGGTCTATAGCTATGACCCTGATGTATGTCTGGGGGCGTGAAGAAATCAGTTTTGTGTGTAGACCTTCTATTAACACATCGAATGTGAAGTACTAACAGGGATGCAGCTATAAAGCCACCAGGTTTGCTTAAGGAAAAATGTATTTCTAAGAATGCCCATCAACGTGAAGATGATGGGCTTGAGCTTTTTCTCCAGGCAGCCACAGGTGACCCATCTTAAAAACTACCTGCGAAGTGACATATCATGAGGAGAATACATGATGAGCACACCGCATAGAAAGCCGTGAAAGATGAGAAGTTGATCGAGGCGACGTGTTTAGCATTGACAGTGGACCACTGGACGTCCGTCAATAATGATAACTACTTTGGTGTCACTGTACACTCCATCGATACCAGCTGGGAACTTCACTCTTTTGCTTTAGGTTGGCAATGTTATTTCATTTTAAATTTCATTTTACCATGACACCATAAATAACTACCACAACATTATGTTTGCTTCTTGATGATCGGTTTGCTGACAGTGGGTAAAGTGGGACGCTTTTTGAAAATGTTGGTTCAGTGGTATTATGTGATGCATTTTGGAAACTGGACAGAGCCCCTGATCTAATGTGCCACCCGTTGAAAGACTTACTTTTACTTATTATTTAGGTTGCACACACATATCATCCTTATCTTTTTTATCCTTCCATCTTATTTGTAGTTCCAATCTTATTTTTCCCTCTTCTGTAAAGTGTTGCACTGCAAGAAAAAAATACCCGCAAGGGATTAATAAAGTAATTCTGATTCTGATTCATGATTCCCTTTGGCAGAATTCAAATGAGCCATTTAAATCTAGGTTAATCTAGATTAATTCCTAGATTAAACTGAGATTAATCCAAATAAAAAAATGTATATATGACCACCTCTAATATATATATATATATATATATATATATATATATATATATATATATATATAGGAATGTTTGTCAGTATTGCACAAAAGATACCAATTCTGCTCAAACAATGAATAACAAAAAGGTCTTAAGGATTTTTTTTTAAATGTAGAAAAAGCAAAGAAAGCTCAATCTGTCAGAGAAATAAATAGATTATTTGGAAGGTTCTTCAAAAACAAACAGCTGTCAAAAAGTCACTCAGGGGCGCCTCAAACAGACTTCTTTTTCTCCTAGGAAATCAAATCCCCAGTAAGAGGTTGTTTTTTTTTTTTTACTCTTTTCTTTATTGCTCAGTAGCTTTGCATGTTTCCATCTAAGAAGCAAATCAAGCAAATAAACATCCTTGAAGCTGTCGAAGCTTTAATGTGATGTCTTCTGCAGGACGCCTCACTACAGAGTAATCCTGCTTTAGCTCTAGGAAATGTCTGTGATCTTCACTTTGAGAAAGCCAAAGGAGAACCAGTAGTGAAAATGTCATTATTATCACACAGCACCTTGCTCTAAATGCAAGTAAGCATAAATTAACAGGGGGGGAGTGGTTTGTAAACAAACAAACAAACAGCCAAAGATGAAAGCAGACAGGGGAAAAAAGGTTTTCTGCTCTTTTCTTCTGCGAGCAGTGTGAAGTGTAGTGATTTCCATGTCCCCTGCTTCTGAACGTAACCCAAGGAGCTGCAGCTTGCTGCTGTGGGCTGTTGATTGTCTACACTGTGTTGATTCAACAATAAGCTTAACACCCTGCTTTCCAGTTCACGAAAGCAAAGCAATCCTCTTTGATAATAGAAGGCATTTAGTTTTACGTGCTTTGTAACTAAAACCACAGGTAAGCATTGCAAAATGTATTTAACTCGGCAAATTATGTTACAAATAGCAGCACCTTCCAAAAATATAAAAATTCTCAAAATTCTTCACATTTCTTCTTACATTAAAACCACAAATTTAAATGTATTCTATTAGGATTTCATGTAATAAAATTTGAAGTGATAGAAAAATGGTACATGTAAATGAAAATGGTATCCAGTGCCTTGTTTTTGATACCTCTTAATGGCCAAACATGAAAAACAAACTTTCTTCTATTTCTCGCAATTTCCCCTAGATTCAGAAACCAAGCTTGAGATGAAGAGTCATGAGTAAGATGGGTGGCGGGTCGTTTTTTAATTCATATATGTGAAATGCATAACCTACTGAAGTTCCAGAATATTTTTTGTCTCTAATTTACTGTGATATTTTGCTCCATGTGTCAAATACCAAAATGGTAAACAAACTAGAAAAGGTGTTATAAAATAAATATGGAAATTCATACTTTCGTGTAGCTACTGATTTTACATGTAAAATATTGTGTCATAACAGAAAAAAACATCTCTGACTGAATCTTAGCTGATTACTTAGAGGGTAATTTAGCAGGTACACAGATGTCTTAGCAGCAAATACATTGTTTGTTTAATTCTTTAAAGAGGTAGCAGGAAAATATATATATTTTAGTTAGCGATATACACTCACCAGCCTCTTTATTAGGTACCCCATGCTAGTAACGGGTTGGACCCCCTTTTGCCTTCAGAACTGCCTCAATTCTTCGTGGCATAGATTCAACAAGGTGCTGGAAGCATTCCTCAGGGAGTTTGGTCCATATTGACATGATGGCATCACACAGTTGCCGCAGATTTGTCGGCTGCACATCCATGATGCGAATCTCCCGTTACACCACATCCCAAAGATGCTCTATTGGATTGAGATCTGGTGACTGTGGAGGCCATTTGAGTACAGTGAACTCATTGTCATGTTCAAGAAACCAGTCTGAGATGATTCCAGCTTTATGACATGGCGCATTATCCTGCTGAAAGTAGCCATCAGAAGTTGGGTACATTGTGGTCATAAAGGGATGGACATGGTCAGCAACAATACTCAGGTAGGCTGTGGTGTTGCAACGATGCTCAATTGGTACCAAGGGGCCCAAAGAGTGCCAAGAAAATATTCCCCACACCATGACACCCAACCATGCTTTCATGTTGTAGACGCCAAATTCTGAACCTACCATCCGAATGTCGCAGCAGAAATCGAGACTCATCAGACCAGGCAACGTTTTTCCAATCTTCTATTGTCCAATTTTGATGAGCTTGTGCAAATTGTAGCCTCAGTTTCCTGTTCTTAGCTGAAAGGAGTGGCACCCGGTGTGGTCTTCTGCTGCTGTAGCCCATCTGCCTCAAAGTTCGACATACTGTGCGTTCAGAGATGCTCTTCTGCCCACCTTGGTTGTAACGGGTGGTTATTTGAGTCACTGTTGCCCTTCTATCAGCTCGAACCAGTCTGGCCATTCTCCTCTGACCTCTGGCATCAACAAGGCATTTCCGCCCACAGAACTGCTGCTCACTGGATGTTTTTTCTTTTTCGGACCATTCTCTGTAAACCCTAGAGATGGTTGTGCGTGAAACTCCCAGTAGATCAGCAGTTTCTGAAATACTCAGACCAGCCCTTCTGGCACCAACAATCATGCCATGTTCAAAGTCACTCAAATCACCTTTCTTCCCCATACTGATGCTCGGTTTGAACTGCAGGAGATTGTCTTGACCATGTCTACATGCCTAAATGCACTGAGTTGCCGCCATGTGATTGGCTGCTTAGAAATTAAGTGTTAACGAGCAGTTGGACAGGTGTGCCTAATAAAGTGGTTGGTGAGTGTAAGTGCTTGTTGTTAAGGATTTTGTTGTTTCTCTGTTTGATTCAAACCTGTTGCCTTTATCACAGCCCTTTTTCAAGAACGTTTTTGCAGCCTAAATGATAATAACTGGCCAGCTGTTCTCTGGTTTGTTCAGTGTTTGTTTTTGTTTGTTTTCTTTTTAAGGCTATTAACACTAGAAACATTTTGCATTTCTGCAATGCTATCTAAATTGACTTTAGAGCCTTTTTATGTTTCCCTGTTGGCAATGTCTGTTCTGTAGAGAACTCCTAGTTATCTTGCAACATTTATGTTCCTTACACCAGAGGGTTAATTATGGTATCACAATGTTAAACATGTTTTGTTTGTTTTTTGACTTTCCGCAGCATTTATTATAAAGATAACACCTTGCTTGTAACTTGAATACGGAGGCTGAGAGCGGTCTTGTCCCTCTGATACTTTTTCACAGTGGTTTTTCTTGAGAAAACTAGTTAATTTTGTCATTAACTCATCAACGAAAGCCATTTTCTCGTGATAATTAGATGATTGGTCTGAGTTAAAACTGATTACATCCTTCAATACCACAACAGCGGGAGAGGATTTATAAGTATAAGTCATGGCAGCCTATGTGTAATTCTGTTATTAATCCTTTGTTTAGTTTTTAGGTAACAAGACAAGGTTGTTGGTCTGATGATTTGCTTCAACTTCTAATTCATAAGCAATTAGACCTAGGCCTCCAGCGCCTTTACACCGGGTGTTTTCTGAACAGCCCTGGTGTTACACCTGTAACAGGTATAAGATGCATTAATCCCCCAAATGAGTCCAGATTAAAGATTTTCATTAAAAAACAGTCAGATTTATTTCTAGTCCATGCCATAGAATTATCCACCATGGCCTGACAATGAGTGAAAAGAAATATGAAACAAAAAAATTGATTATTTAAATGGAGAATATTATTTACTACGGGCACCGCAAGCATGGATGGACTGCATGGATGGACTCATACAGGTTAATCATCTTGTTATCTCAAGAAATCAATAACTGTTTTCTTGTGATAATGAGATAATTATCTCGTTATTTTGAGAAAACAATTAATTGTTTAACCATGATAACAAGATAGTTGTGTCATTATGTCGAGGAAGCAAAGGAAAAAACTAAAAAAAAAAGTTAAGTACAAAGGCTCTCGGTTTTCGTACTTGAGAAATCTGTGCCAAAAAGTTCAATACAAGATATGCAAAAAGAAGAAAAGTAAAAAAAAAAAAAAAAAAGTTCTGGCACATCAGTTGTCTCAGCCAGCTGTCGGAGGTGACATTTCATTAGTACACTTTGTCAATAATGAAATCATCTGCAGTGAAAGTAAATGGGTGCAAGTATCTGCTGAGAACAAGGACATGTAGGGAATGAGAAATCCTTCAAAGATGTGTGGAAAAAAACACTATTTTTTTCATTAAATCCATCTTGGTTCTAGCAATTGAAAATTACAGCCACTGTGGCTATTGGCATGATGAGAGAAGGTGGGTGTCCCTCTTTCCATTTTAAGTCCCTATCAATCATCCACCCTTCAGTTGTTCACCCCCTGCTGACGTGGCATCACCAGCCCACATTTCTCTCAGCTGTCCGGGGTCCAAGAAAGTTGTCGTTCATCCTTTCTTCCAGCAGCTAAGTAGCAGGAACATTTAAAAGAAAATCACCACCATAACGACTCCTGCCATTTCCTGTAACGTCCTCATCCATCAATTAACAGGTTTCCAGTAAGAGGCAGATGGATATGGCAGAATAAGGCCAGACTTTTTAATGACAATGCCACATGGGTAATAAAAGGCCTCTGCATTAGCCCTGTTCATGTCTCTAATCATGCCATTAGTTGCAGGCGGTTTGTGACAAGAGGGGCATATTGATCACCAGACTTATGGATTAGCCACAACTGTGGCTTGTTATCACTAAACGATTCTTAAGGTTAAGAGCAAAGTGATAGGGCTTATGCTTAATTGTAAATTTTCAGAATCTCAGTAAAACGAATCTGCTGTCATAGTCAACTGCCCTGCTTTTGATTGAAAACTGTTGATATATTGTCACTGCAACTGAACCAGTGAGAGTGAATAAAAAATAGCTAATTTGCATCAACAAAGCCAAACTAACCCTTGACAGTTCAAGAAGTAGCCGAGAACAAATATTGTAGTCAAACAGATAAAGATATTTTTGGTGGGAAGCTAAAATTATTACAAAAAAACGCAACCTGAATAAACAAAATATATATGTCACTGGTATGAATACAAATTATTTTAGACATTATTAAATAAAGAAATTTTATATTGTAGATTTAGAAGGTAAAAATAGTAATTATTTTAATGTAAAATTTAGATTAGAAGGGAAAACTAATTCTGAGGGCATATTTTATCTCTTTTTTAATTTCTTGAAATTAGGGGATCATGTGCTGCTTTCCATGATCTATATTGTTATCAAAATTAAATGTAATGATAAAAAAAAACAAGTGCTGTATATGTTCATCAGAAGATATTGATCATTTAGTTATTTTGGTATCGATGTTGTTTGGGGTCTGATGCCACTGTAAAAAGGGCACCACAGCAAAAAGGGCACCACAGCATCATCCGCCAAAGTGGTGGTGCAGAGGTAGCCCATCTTCCCTTATAGTTTTAGGTAAAAAATTTAAATTTTTTAGTAAATCGATATTAGGAACTGAAAGATCCATATCAGACAGCTGAAAATCGCAATATTTTTTTTCCCAAACCCTACTTTCAGGTTAATCTGGATGGTTTTTAACCTTCAGTCTACCCATGGCATATCTTCATTTCCTTTCATGTCTTGCCTGTTCTGGTTCCTGTATCTGTTATTTTGGGTACTGTAAAAGTGCATTCAGACCAAGCGCTGTGTTGAGGTGCTGTGAAACAGTGGTACCACATGTGGAAAGCAGTAGGTTGATTGCTGAAGTTGAAAAATCTGAACTTTTCTTCGAAATCGCATAGCAGAAACCAATCAGAGACTGGTTGTAATTGTGACAGAAATTCAGCTTTTTTTAATCAAAACTGTATTAAGAAATTAAGAAAGCCAGTAAACAAACAGAAATTAGGAAAGCCTCTTTAATTTAGCCCTAGAAGGACTGTTGTTCATCCTCCCTTACCTCCAGCACAGTTGCCGCCCACTCCCCAGCACCGGTGCTTTGTGTGGTTAGATTTACAAGGAAGTACCACCAAATCCGAATTTCATCCAGATACAGCTCTGGATGAGCCAATGTGATCTACTTTTTCAGCTCATCTGGGGTTTTTCCAAAAATGGATCGTCTCCCCAAGGAGATAAAAAGTCATGCATAGAGAACAATTCAGCAGCAGTCCGTAATGTTAGGTTTCACCTATGTGTTTATTGTGAAATGCAGAGAATAAGACCTTGACAGGAAATGTCATGAGGTTGCCAAAGGTAACGGAAGGACTGATGAACTACTACATACTATGAAACAAATGTTTCACCTACTAAATAAGGTAAACATGCCCACTTTTATATTTAGGAATGCAATTTAATGTTATGCAATGTCTTTATATCAGGAAAAAGTACTAAAAAAAACTGGCATGGTGACATCATTGGTTGAAATTAAAATTATTCTATCTAAAAAACCTAATCAGCACAACCCTTTTTTACCTGCACGAATCAAGTAGTACTTAAAAAACGAACAATTTTTTGTTAAATTTGGAGTTTAATGGGGAGATGGTTGACCCCTGGATGAGCTAGAAAATTATGTTTAGAATCTCATAAACAGAAGTAGCACTCATGATCTTTTTATTTATGTATTTGTTTTCAGCTTTTTTAAAAATGTATAATTTTAACTACACCAATCTGCACTAATAAAGCTCTAACCATTCAGCCCCTTTGCTCAGTTTTTTCACGCAGTTGGGGTGTGAGCCTCACACAGCTGAAACTCCTCTAATTTGATGATGTGATCCAGAGTTTAAACACTGTGCATCTGAAATGATGAGCAGTGAACTCCCCCTGTTTCGTCTGAATGCACCTTTAATTTGGATTGTTTATTTCTGTCTTGATCTCCATCTTATAAACTTGCTAAACTCGTCAGCAACCTCCATCTCTGCACTTGGTTCTCATCTACAATCCACAACCTGACAGTTCAGTAAGATGCTTTTGACCTGTCTGGAATGAATAAAAAAATAGTAATAAAAAGAAATAAACAAAAATAAGCCCTGTCAATAAAACATTGATTTAAATGTGTATCAGACCAAAACAAATTTAAAACATAACATGCTGTTTTCTTTTATTTTATGTAGACTGTTGACCATCTTTATTTCCCACTCATTTGATTATCCAGATATTAAAAAGCAAGTGTTCCCTAATGCACCGCTTCTGCAGTGCATTTGCTTTTAATTGTTCAGCAGTGATCCATAGGGCCTCCTGCTTCCAAACAAACCTCTGCTCACAAGATGCGCATCAGAGGTAAAGAAAAAGAGAAGCTGGCATACAGTTTTATGTCTTTTAAGAGCAAGCCAGAATACCTTAAGGTTCTTACTGTGCAGCACATGAACCACTTTTTTTAGTTTCAAAGTGCTCCATCATCACTCCTTTGCTTTTTACGCTGATTAAAAATGTTTTTTTCTCCTTTGTCCATCATGCTCCATTGAGTGTCTTCATCATGCTGGGAGAAACAGCTGTTGGGTAGTCAGAATGAAACATGTCAACTGGGACAAGAACTTTAATTGATCAAGGTCTATATTAAGAAAAGAGGGCAGAAAATATGGAGAGACTTTTCATGGATAAATAAACATGAAATCTTTCACAGTATTTGCATTTTATTTGAATGCAAATTGTTTCATCTCTAGAGTAGGTGTTAATAATCTGGATTAATGAGATTTGCATCATCCTTTAACTGATATTTACTTTGACAAAATCACAAGCTTTAGTCACATAATCTTTTGCTTCTTCATTAAGTGTGTGGTGGCGAACAAAGAAAAAGGCATGAGGCATCATATATTAATAGGTTTTAGGGTTTTAGGCTGTCAACCTTTTTTTGTTATTTATTCAGGATTGTTGGTTTTTCCAATGGAATTAATTTGAGTGTTAAAATGAAGATCCATGAAAAGAATAACTGTGTTATTTTTCATTGTTATACAGATGAAGAGTCTATTGATTATTTAATGGAGGCATTAATAGGAAACCATTCTCAGGGTTTTTTGATAGCATGACTCATGCGCATCTGTGAATTAAAAAAAGTCTTTAAATCTAAGCAAAAGTACTATTTTGGTCTTCTGCTGAAGTCATTTTCTTACACTTGAATTTATGAACTTTATTTACAGTATAAGTACAAAATGCTATCAATATACAAGTAAATTGCGTCACCAATAAGGTCTTAATTAGAGTTCATTTAAGCTTAACATTTACATCTATGTTGTTCACAATTATACATACATGTTCATTTTGAGGCTTTTTAGAGGAGTAAAATCAGCTTGTTAATGACTCAATATAATCTGCTGCTTTAGACAGAAGTATGATTAGATTGAACTGACTATGCAAAGTCTTTTGCTTTGAAAGGGACTATATAAATGAACTTTAACTAAAACAAAGGCAAAATAAAAAGTGAAATGCATGTAGTAATGATAACTGAAAGAAAGTTACATATATCATTAACCTTAAGTTGTTTTGTACTGTTGAACAACGTAATATTTTTTGTTATAAAGAATTATTTGTATCATGTTTCTTGAGAAAAGAGGATGGGGGATTTTGAAAACAACACATTTTTAGGGGAAAAATATGAAGAAAAAACACCAACACTTTTTTGTGTCCTTTAATGGTTTTTCAGGCATGCCATATTAAGCATCAAACTGCTTACATGTGCCAGGACAGCTGTGCTCTACAGTACATAAGGGATTTCAAAAAGTACCTGACATGATCCTTGGATCGACTCTAGAGCAGGCACAATCACAGTCAGACAAAGGTAAGTCATTTCAGACTTTTATTTTCTGAAGAATGGCAGAGTTTGATAATTCTAGAAATGGGCGCACCAGGGAGGCTCAGACTGGATCGTTCTAGGGGAAGAGACTCGGTGACTAATGTGGATTTAGGATGAATCTTTAAAGTGAAGAAAAGTTGTGCAGCCCTTAAGGTTATCATGTATGGTGATAAGTCCAGGACGGGTAACCTGAGTTGTTCAGGCTGAGTGGGAATCCATCTGGGAGTCAGTAACTCACTTCTCTTTCTCAGGTGGGTGGACAGACAGGTTAGATCTTTGAATGGATCCAGGAGGTAGCGAGGGAGACGGACCCCGAACCAGTGCGACACGGTGTCGTAGGAAATCCATTCCTCTAAATACTGCCTCCTGATTGCAGCGAAGTGGCATCAGCTGGGAGCTTAACCTGCCAAACACAGCCTTTATATAATGGTCCATATGGCGTATTTTAAAAAACGCTCATTGGTATATTTGTGTGGGTTGGCATGGATGAGGCCAGCCCTGTTCCCCTTTTAAGGCCATAGGCCAATTCAATATACTTAGCTTGTGGTACTTGGCTTGTGTTACCTTCCATTCACAATGTCTCTCCAATTTGAACCTCTTCTGAGAGATTCACAGTAAAGAGAATAAGAAACCATGAGGTGGTGCCTTTGTCCCCAAGCATGATGGGAGGCAGGATAGCATGCCCCAGTGGAAGTGTCTTGTGATGTTCTTGAGAGAGAGGGATACTTGCAAGAGTTTAGATAGCAGAGTGAACAGTTTGCTCCTCCAATGTTCAAAGTTAACCACCTGAGACACCGGTCCTCAATGTCAACATTAATATCATGGTTTATGACATAAGAGAAATATTCTTTTAGTTTGACCTAACAATTGACTTTGCTCATATTGCTAAAAAAAATTCAGAAATGTAATAATCAAAACCCTCAACTAATATCCAGAGGTCAGAGGAGAATGGCCAGACTGGTTCGAGCTGATAGAAGGGCAACAGTGACTCAAATAACCACCCGTTACAACCAAGGTGGGCAGAAGAGCATCTCTGAACGCACAGTACGTCGAACTTTGAGGCAGATGGGCTACAGCAGCAGAAGACCACACCGGGTGCCACTCCTTTCAGCTAAGAACAGGAAACTGAGGCTACAATTTGCACAAGCTCATCGAAATTGGACAATAGAAGATTGGAAAAACGTTGCCTGGTCTGATGAGTCTCGATTTCTGCTGCGACATTCGGATGGTAGGGTCAGAATTTGGCGTCTACAACATGAAAGCATGGATCCATCCTGCCTTGTATCAACGGTTCAGGCTGGTGGTGGTGGTGTCATGGTGTGGGGAATATTTTCTTGGCACTCTTTGGGCCCCTTGGTACCAATTGAGCATTGTTGCAACACCACAGCCTACCTGAGTATTGTTGCTGACCATGTCCATCCCTTTATGACCACAATGTACCCAACTTCTGATGGCTACTTTCAGCAGGATAATGCGCCATGTCATAAAGCTGGAATCATCTCAGACTGGTTTCTTGAACATGACAATGAGTTCACTGTACTCAAATGGCCTCCACAGTCACCAGATCTCAATCCAATAGAGCATCTTTGGGATGTGGTGGAATGGGAGATTCGCATCATGGATGTGCAGCTGACAAATCTGCAGCAACTGTGTGATGCCATCATGTCAATATGGACCAAACTCCCTGAGGAATGCTTCCAGCACCTTATTGAATCTATGCCAAGAAGAATTAAGGCAGTTCTGAAGGCAAAAGGGGGTCCAACCCGTTACTAGCATGGGGTACCTAATAAAGTGGCCGGTGAGTGTATAAAGCCGTTGTATAGACTGCAGGTACTAGATGTTTCATTGCAACTTCTTTTATTCTGTATTGCCTTGATAAGAATTCTTTACACGTCCCCTTAGTTGTGCCCTTAGTACTTTAGAGAGTGCTCTTTTTTTCCTCGATGAATAGGCTTTTTTCTTTGAAACAAATGTGTGTGTAGATAATATGGTAAATGTGAATAATGTTTCCAAATTTGCACATTGTGTAAGGCCACTATTTAAAATTATGTCAATAACTGCAGCAAGGTAGTGATCTCTCAGGGTTGTTTTGAAGGCACAGAGCTTTACAGCGTATTGATAGATTATGTAGATTCCTCCGGCTAGATTTGGATTTGCTGCCTATGCCATGATTCAAGATTATCAACAATCTCATCAATTTATATTTCTCGGAGACTTCTAAAGCATTTTAATACAGGCTCCTGGGCCCCAAATAGCAAAATGCATGGAGATAACATTGATATTGACAACTAGTTGATAGGAAAGATGACATGTACAGTCAATACTTTTTATGAAAATACGCTAACATTTTAAAAGGATCAATTTGCTTTTCTCTTTTAGTGATATGGGTGTGATGCTTATTTAATACCCTAAAACTGAATTAGGGATTCAATTCAATTAGGGATTCATGTTACATGCTGTTCAATAAATGATAAGTGTTATTAATTAAGATTAATTTCCTTTGATTGTGCTTTACCAGAGACAATCCTGTTTGTCAGAGAGTACTAATGCCACCTACCGGTTTGTGACGTCACAGTGCTGTATCGGCTGTTGATCAAGTCCCAGTGCTGTATCTGTTGTTTGTCACTACTGTATGCGCTATTATCCAAGTCATCCTGAAAACATTCTTCTGAAATGTTGGCTACATATTGCGTGTTTATTTCTCTGGTCAGAATTTCAATGGCAAATCCTCCCTCTTTGAGTTAGTAATCCAACTATGAATTCGTCCGTGCAGTTTAATGAATTGGAAAGGTGAAATAAAGAATTTTCTTTTCACTTTTAACCAGTGTATTACGACGTCCAACTGCCATTCACGTGGGCATTGTACGTTTAACTATAGCATGAATTTCAATGGTAAAATCCTCTCGAAATCTCGAAATTGTTGTTTATTTCGGATGTGTCTAGTTGTTCCGATTGATTTTGCTTGTAAAGCGGGAAAATGGCGCTCGGCTAACCGCACCGTGACATCACTGCTAAAAAATTTTAGGAGTGAGGTGTTTCCATATTTGGGCAAAAATGGCCACTCCTAGACTCAGTGATCGCAACGAAAATTATCATTAATTTTTTTTTTTCCGATTAATGCTAAATAAAGATAATTAATCATTGAAGATAATGATCCATCAATCATTCCTTGCTGATCAGAGTTTTCCTTTAAAAAGATGCAGGATAAGAATGAGAATATAGTAGTATATAAAAATTTCAGGCTGGTAAGGCATCAGAAAAATCTGTGGTACCCTGTGACATTTAAACCTTAACCACATTAAAGGAGATAGAAAAATAATTGTTGTCAGTTAAATGACCTAAAACTGTAATAATTCTGGCAACTAAGGAAATATGGCAAGAAATATCCATTATGATTATGCATCATTAAAATTCAGATTAAAAAGATGAATTCCCTATTTTGTAACATCCATCAATATGGTAATTTTAACATTTACTCCCCCTGTCCTCCAGTTTTTTGCTTCTGTACTTTCTCCTCTCTGAAGCTTGAAAAGCAGCATGGTCTCACTGGGTCTACGCAAACACACCATGTGACAGAGGCGTATTAAGCTCATTTTCTCATATTAATACTTAAAGATTATCAAATTAACTCAAAGTTTAATACAATATTTTGGGATGTTCTAATTAAGAATTTTAAAGGGAAAAATATTCATTGGTACTGTAGTTATAAATTTAAGTTTTTTGCAATTTAATATTAAAAGAAGATTAAACTGAGGAGGGAAAAAAAATGTTTTTTACTTACTGAGAAAGGGAATTTTTCACCACATTAGTATCAGCACAATTAAGTGAATGTATATTAATATACAATCGTCGTATAGTCAGATTGCTCTTCTACATATAACTAGGATTATTTAAACAGTTTTTCTTTTGTAATTATATTCAGGACTGTACATACAGTATGTCTACCTGCCTTCCTGCCTGTCTGTCTGTCAAGGGAAACACAACTGAGAACAAAGCTAAAAGCTGTATCATGTCTTTAATAAATGAAAAGAGTAACAAAGAAAGCAAAAGTTATGAACTAAAAGTAGATTGTTTGAATTCATAGTTCGAGAATTCGAGGTTATACATCCTGATGTATTATTTTAGGATGAGTAAGTGTTTTCAGTGGACTAACTGAAACAAAAAATGTGACCTTAGAATTATTTCAGCATATGGAGGGGATTTTTGTTATAGCTCCGACCAGCATTTTTAAACAGATGCGCAATCAGACAATTGTGCAAAAAAAAGCATTTTTTTAATAAGCAAGCAATGCAATGGTTTTGAAAGTGTTACTATTTTTGTTTTTTTTATATATATATAAAAAAGGTGTTACTTTCCTATCACTACCCTGCCGGTGTTTTGCTTTTGAGGGATTATTTTTAGAACTGTAATGTATTTCAACCTTTTAACATCCACCTTGTTTTAAGTAATACTCAACCTTTTGCATACCAAAATAGAAAAGTAAATAACTAAATAACTGCAAGTCCAAAGTACATATGTGATTTATCATTTAAAAGCTAACACCTTCCAGTCTCTAAACATAGTGTGACTAAATCACAGCCAAAACTGCGACCTTTTTTGAATAGCAGTAACAAAGATAGGCTTTATAGTAGATATAAGTCATTATATTACATTTATTCTGTATCTTGTCAACCATAACTGCAAAAAGATTCAGACCTCTAGGTATAATTCAATTCAATTCAGTTTATTCATATAGCGCCAATTCAAAACACGTCATCTCAAGGCACTTTACACGTCACCAGATCATCCAGTCAAATTGATTCAAAGTTTTCTGTCTAGGGAAAACCAGTTGATTGCATCGACTCATTGACTCTTCAGCAATCCCTCACACTAAGCGTGCTTGTAGTGACAGTGGAGAGGAAAAACTCCCTTTAGCAGGAAGAACCCTCCAGCGGAACCAGGCTCAGTGTGAGCGTCATCTGCCGAGGCCGTGTGTAACAACTCCAGAGCTATTGGACTTTTAACTTAACTGGTGTCACCAGCGTCTCCTAACCTCTTCATATGTAACAGATTATTACATATTGTATTTATAGATTTCAGACAATAATTTGACCCAAAAAATCATACTGAAGCATTTTGATGGGAATAACAATTTTCTGTAGCAAATCCATTTTCCATCACAATTTATCCCAGCTGGGGTCATGAGGGGTGCTGGTGCCTATCTCCAGCTGTCTAGATCTGAAGCAAATATTTTTCAATTTTTCTAACTTTCCATCTAATTATCTAACAATGTGTAATTATCCAACATCTAATCTGCATGTGCGCCGTTCATGAACGGCAATATATCGCTGCACTATTGAATTTAGCCTTGTTTTAAAGGTAATTTCATTGGCTGCAGAGCCAAATATTGCAAGTGGACTTATCCAATAGCAGCCAGACTTTATATAGAATAATATGATGGAGTCAAGATGGCGACTGAGAGGGAGCGCTTGTCACACTTAGAGGGTCAAATCTTAACATATATCGATGGGGAAACTTGTGTTTTAAAGGTTGGATGGTGATGAAAACAAAGGCTCTGTCCGAACGTCCGCCCTAGCCCCTTAATCTCCCCTAAGTCTTGCTGTGTGGTGTGGAGGCTGCTGTGCATCAGATTGGAAGAAAGTGAGAAGAGTGGTGACAGAGAGGATCATTGGGGTTCCTCCTCCCTCCCGTAACATCACCACAGACCCCTCACACCCCCACCATGGTCTGTTTTCCTGCTAGCCTCTAGGAAGACGCTTCGTAGCATTCACTGCAGGTCCAGTAGATTCCGAAACCGCTTCTTCCCCACCACCATCAGACTTCTTAACTGATGAAAAAACTGTAAATCACGTCGCAGACTCTGCATCACACTGATAATATTCCAAGAAAAGAAAAATTACTATGACCTGGATAAATGAAAGTCTTCACCAGCATATCACACTGATTATTCCAAACCAAAAGAAATACATATTTGCACAATATACTATATTAATGCACAAAACTTCCATATCAAAGCATTTTTTGCACCATGTTTTCTCTTCCACACTATTTACATTTGATCACTGCTTCACTTTATCGAATGAAAATGTTTATTTACTGTCTGGAATGCTGTTCTAAAGGAAATTTCGTTGTGTATACACTTAGTGTTAACAAAATGAGAATAAAAGTTGTCCGAAGACTAAGTCTGATTCTAAATAAATCAATCACTATATAGAGCGCGGACTATATAGTGTACTTAATAGTGAACTCACTTAACTGACCATTTGGACAGATGATCACTGATTTTCGCTCCCTGTTGATCACGTAACTCTACCTCCACCGCGTGGTGCCTGTGCCATCTTTGTTATTAGCCGCCTCTGTCAGGTGACGACAGCCTATGGCGATAGCGGAGGGAAGCGAAGGATCTGACATGTTTTACATCTAAGGATGTACAATTTGTCTATATTTGTAAAAGTTTAAGCAGTGTTTTTTTCAAGTGTTCTGTAGTGTTTAATGTTACTATGCACACTGGATTTTCAGCAATGTGGTGGATATTAATTGTTTTTACTTTGTTAGGAATCCAGTTTGTGTGGGTTGTTTATGTGCTTTTCTCTCTCCACCACCAGGTGGTGCCCTGTCCTCGTTGGGCCTCCCTGCACACCTGCGGCTTGTTGGTTCATTACTGGAGGAGTATTTGAGCAGTTGGCTGTCACTACCTCAACGCCAGAGTGTTTGCAAGTTTTGGGTACTCTAGCCAAGCTGAGATTAGCTGAGTTTAACCTGAGCTTTGTTTCTCTGAGTCTTATCTAGTTTTTTTGTCTTTGCTCTTCGGCAGGAAGCCTTCCTGAGTAACTGGATACCTGGACCGTCTCCCCCTGGAAGGATTAACTGAGTACACACTGAGCGGGGGAAAACCTCCATATGATCCGTTCAAGTCCTCTTCAGAAATCCAAGCGACACCCTGCTCCTTTACTCCTCTGGGTCCAACGCTTGTCTATCTGTCCGCCCTCCAACAAGTTCCCTCTTCTCTGAATTAACCCCAACAAGCTGGATTTAAGGATTGACAAGAGGACCCTCAAACATGAATCCCTCTTCTGTAATATTCAAGCCTCAGTCAAATTTCATACGGTCCCTGAACTGATCACTGGAATCTCCCCTTCAGACTTTTCAGTTCCGGTTCACCAGTCCACTGAGTTCCACTGTAAGTGTACCCTGAACATGTTTTTTCATCTTCAAAAGATACTAGATTAGAAAAGCCCAAATTTTCTAATCGAAGAGAAATGTTGAACACCAATATGAAGCCAGACGACTGTAATAGTTGTCATGATGCGTGGTTGGTTTGCTAGCCCAAGGGTGCAGAACTCACAGACTCAGAGGCAGGGTAAAGTCCAATATTTATTTATGAACACTGGAAATCTGCCCTGGAAGGCAGAGAGGACAGAAAACAGGTTCAACTCAGGGATCAAAAACTAAACTGAAAACTCACGGGTTCGCTGGTTCAGGCAGGCAGAGTAGGTCAGGTAACGGACATGGCAAGGCGTGGCAAAACGTGGCTAACATGGCAAGACATGCTACATGGCTTGGGAACACATGGCTAGGAAACACAAGGCTGAACATGGCTGTGGGTAACACATGCTACGATCCGGCTCAGAGTGAAGCTGTCACACAGCTTATATGGGGAGAGGTTAATGAGCAGAGCTGATGGGAAACAGCTGTGCGCTGAGAACCAGCTCCCAGGAGAAGGATCCAAACAGAAACAGAAGCTACAGAATGGGATCCACACAGAAACAGAAGCTACAGAATGGGATCCCCACCGCCCTCTGGAGGGCAAAACTTGGATCCCAACAGTACCCCTCCCTCAAGGGCGGATACCAGACGCCCAAAAACAAAAACCAGAAAACAAAACAACCCTCCTCGGGCGAGCAGAGGGGGAAACAGGCACGGGGGGCCAGACACGAAAACAGAACAGAGTCCAAAAATCAAAACAACCCACCCGGGGTGGGCGAGGACTGGAAAGTCTCAGAGGACCGGCCGTCGGGCCGGGTAGCAAGGCTTAGTCTCAGGGGGCCGGCCGTGGGGCCGGGTAGCAAGGCTTAGTCTCTGGTGGCCGGCCGTGGGGCCGGCGGAAAGGCAGAGTCTCAGGTGGCCGGCCGAGGGACCGGCAGCAGGAAAGAGTCTCAGGTGGCCGGCCGTGTGACCGGCAGCAGGACAGAGTCTCAGGTGGCCGGCCGAGGGACCGGCAGCAGGACAGAGTCTCAGGTGGCCGGCTGTGTGACCGGCAGCAGGACAGAGTCTCAGGTGGCCGGCCATGTGACCGGCAGCAGGACAGAGTCTCAGGTGGCCGGCCATGTGACCGGCAGCAGGACAGAGTCTCAGGTGGCCGGCCGTGTGACCGGCGTCTCAGAAGCTGCAGGGGCCATGGAGGAGGACGCCTTCTCTGCTGCAGCAGGAAGCGCGGAGGAGGACGCCGACTCAGCTGCTGCGGGAAGCGCCGAGGAGGACGCCGTCTCTGCTTCCGCGACACAGCAACAGGCTCTGCAGCAACCGACGACTGTGGCTCGGGAGGAGGCTCAGAGGAAGCCGTCGGCTGTAGCTCAGGAGGAGGCTCAGAGGAAGACGTCGACTGTAGCTCAGGGGGAGGCTCAGAGGAAGCCGCCGACTGCAGCTCCACCCCAGGAGCAGGGGAGACCACCGATCGCGGCTCCACAGGAACACAGGAGGCTGCAGATTGCGGCTCCGGATCAGGAACAGAAGAGGCCTCCCATTGCGGCTTCACTTCAGGAACAGGGGAGCCCGCTGATTGCGGCACCCGGTCAGGAACAGAGGAAGCCGCCCATTGCGGCTCCGCATCAGGAGCTGGGGAAACCACTGACTGTGGTTCCACAGGAGGAGGCTCAGAGTAAACCGCCGACTGCGGCTCCACCCCAGAAGCTGGGGAGACCATCGATTGTGGCTCCACAGGTAGACAGGTGGCTGCCGGTCGCGGTTCCGAATCAGGGACTGAGGAGGCCGCCCATTGCGGCTTCGAATCAGGAGCAGGGATCCCTAGACGCCCCCTCATCTCCTGCACAAAACGAATCCGCTCCTCGTCGACTCGTCTCAGCTCCGTCTCCACCTCTCGAAGGTAATTCCCTAAACTCCGGTGCATCCGCCTCCTTAAGAGCTGCTCAGGGGACTCTGGAAGGCACGAAGCGGGCTCAGGGGCTAAGGAGGCCAATAACTCATGGTAGTGTTGCAACTGCGCCTCCCACTTGGGAGGCAGCAGACTGCGCCGAGCGGGCCCCACCAGGTGAGCGTGGATGGAGTCTGCTGGGCTAGCTTGTTGGCCGGATCGTTCTGTCATGATGCGTGGTTGGTTTGCTAGCCCAAGGATGCAGAACTCACAGACTCAGAGGCAGGGTAAAGTCCAATATTTATTTACGAACACTGGAAATCTGCCCTGGAAGGCAGAGAGGACAGAAAACAGGTTAAACTCAGGGATCAAAAACTAAACTGAAAACTCACGGGTTCGCTGGTTCAGGCAGGCAGAGTAGGACAGGTAACGGACATGGCAAGGCGTGGCAAAACGTGGCTAACATGGCAAGACATGCTACATGGCTTGGGAACACATGGCTAGGAAACACAAGGCTGAACATGGCTGTGGGTAACACATGCTACGATCCGGCTCAGAGTGAAGCTGTCACACAGCTTATATGGGGAGAGGTTAATGAGCAGAGCTGATGGGAAACAGCTGTGCGCTGAGAACCAGCTCCCAGGAGAAGGATCCAAACAGAAACAGAAGCTACAGAATGGGATCCACACAGAAACAGAAGCTACAGAATGGGATCCACACCGCCCTCTGGAGGGCAAAACGTGGATCCCAACAATAGTCAATTTTTACAATTATTTTGGCTCAGACAAAGAGAAAATAAAAACAGTCTCATCCTAATTAAATATTCATGAGTATACTTTAAGAAGGACTGTTTGAAAGTTGTTAATTTATATCTACCAAGGACATACTAAAATTTTTAAAACACTGCAAAATTCTAAGCATTTTTTCCCTGATAAACATGCATAAAAGCAGCAACTGCAGTCAGCTCAATAGACCTTTCTTGTTGTTTTTGTCCCTGCTTGAGCATAGGTTTGAGCCATGGCTTAAAACTGGGTTTGTCCTCTTCTCTTCGCTGTTTGGTTGTTCTGTCCTTCATAAGCAAATTTGAAATGGACTTGGATGAAAGACTGCTACGGAGAGACAGTGGTTTCTTGGTAACGAACAAATTCATTTTCTTTATCTGTTTACCTTTGAAGATTTCATCCATGTTTCCTGCATATCTCTTTATAGGAATGGTGTTTATTTATCATTTTACCATGTTGTGAACAATACAAAACAAGGAACATGTATATATGACCTTGTAATTTGATATGTAGGGTAATTTGAGTTATATCTTCAAATTAATCCCACCTTCTCTGTTATGAAAGTATACCAGTGTTAAAATAGATCCCTGATGTTAAAATTCAAAAGGACAAAAACGTTTGTCCTCTTCAAGCACCACTAAAAATAAAGCTGAATTGCAGCCAGGGACGGTCAGTATGGATTATGAAGCCCTGCACTCCCAGAGGAAAAAAAAAAAGAGTTGTTTGTTGTCTTTCCCAATGTCAGATCAAGAATCAGGGGGGAAAGTGCCTCTCTCAGCATGTCGAGACATCCTGTCAATGATAATCCGATGGAATGGCTGATCTTAGGCAGATGGATCAAAGCCAACATGGAGGAAACAGTGGTCGTTTTCAAAGATTGTTTTTTGGATATGGCTGCTTGTAGAGCTTGTTATTTAAGAAACTATTACAGTATAAGGCAATCTTTTTGCAGAAATTTTGCAAAATGCCTTTAATCTTTATACATTTAGTTTTTTTATGAAGTTATTGTATATTTACCTACTTGATTACTTGAGTTTTTTAACATGCAGCTGAAAATTACTGTATCTACATCTAAAAGGAATATTAACTTTTTTGGCAACTTACTTAATGCCTCATTCCAGGAAGAGATCACAGTGAAATAGTGGCCAAGACAGTTGTAGCTTTAATAAAACTAAAAAGAAAGAAACTCAGAGATAATAAAGGTAAAACGAAAGCAAATTAGGAAGAATTTACACCTCAATAACAGCATAGCTTTTAATTCTGAAATATATTGACCTTTTCTGTATTTAATATTACATTAAGGACTAATCTAAAAACTGATCGTATGCACCTTATTATATTTACACTTTTCCATAGGCAGCAATTTCGAGCAGGATTTTATGCTTAGGGCATAGAGCTTGGAATCCTGAGGTTCTGAGTTCGATCACCCTCTCCCATAGACTGCCACTCTGGGTCCCTGAGCAAGACTCTTAACCCCACACTGCTATGGGTGCCGCAAAATGGCAGCCCACCCATCCCCAAGGAGATGGGTTAAACACAGAGAATTCATTTCTTGTGACAGTAGAATGACAATAAATTTGAATTCTATTCTATTCTATGTTTCCTGTTCTAAGCTAGACTACATTGGGAAAAATAAATAAATCATGAATGTTGCTTAAGCAAGATCGAAAAGTGGTTTTATATTTCTAATGTGTTTAACTATCTCAGAAATATCACAGTAAAGAGAATTTAGATTAAATCGAGTCAGTCTGAAAACCCCCATAACAGGAGGAAGTGAAAAAAGACAAAAAAACAACTAACAACTACAAAATGTCTGTGTTCAAGAGGCATTATGGAGTTTTCTAATGATACTGTGACCTGTGGCCAAAACACAGAACTGCAGCTGTCCTCGTAGCTCAAGCTCATACTGAGCAATTTTTTTTTCTATTATTATTTTTCTCACCTTAAGATGAGTTCCCATTGGTGTTGAGTTGAGCTGGATGCCGGTCGCTCCTGAGTATCCCACAAAATCCATCCTGAGTATAACAATTGTTTGGTAGATTGTACCCATTTTACAAGGATGCATTTGACATCATATTTCAAATTGTTGACATCATCCCCATAAACAATACAAGAACTTCCTACCTGCACAACCATATTTTGTTCTTAAAGGTTAAATAAAGGGCTATTTCAGTGATATGTCTCTTAGGTTTAAGGATAATTAAGTCTATTGATATTGACACTGGAAAATAAAAATACATGAAAACCATATCAGTTCTGAAAGCTAGTAAATTTTAATGCTTACAGCCTGTGATTTTATTTGGTCTGTTTTAAGGAGTTAACATGGTATGAGAACATCCTTGTAACATGTGTATAAATCCAACAAAAATAAACTGTTACTAAACTGTTTCTAACAAAGACATTTACTGTCATTAATTTGTATAACTAGTATTTAATTTAAATACATTTATATCTGGTGCATTTCAGTTTGACTCATTAAGTTGTTGGATCAGTGGTCAAACCCAGCCATGTCTCTTTGATAACAATAGTCTTAAATATTAGTCTTTTTATGTGTATATTCTGATCCTATATAGAAGACTTGCTGATAAGCTGTTCCTCAGGCAGAAACATGGAGTCATAGATGTTGCACCTGTTGTGAAAAGAGCTTTCAGCTTGTAATAAGAAGAATTGTGCTTTTATTGCACTTTCTATTCCAAGACTTTGAAAAAATGAAGAACACATGAAACACACAATGTCGATGAAGAGGCTCACATAATTCTGCAGAATCTGAGGAGTACAAGTGAGTCATTGAATAAATTACATGCCGAACCAATTGCTCAACCACATAAATATACCTCTTGAACTAGCCTCATTATCCAGATCATTGCACATTCTTGCCTTATCACTCATGTCGACTTATCTGATTTCTCGACACAACTGAAAATTAACGTCTAAAGTTATCAAACCAAAGACGATGACACCTATTCATGTTCTCCTACGTATGATTTAGACACTTCAGCAGCTGCAACCATCCTTATGCTTGAATGCAAGTGAGTGTAGGTGTGATTACAGCCTAAGCTAATCTTACTGTAGAACTAAATGACTAAAAAGAAATCAACAAGTTATTTGGTTTAAATTAAACAGTGATGCAGGTTACGCATTTTCTTTCTTTGTGATATTAAGACTATGTACCACAGAAGAAAGAGGTGCCTCCATACCAGGTAGTTTTGTTCTCTCTACTCTGTATACACAGTGTCAGCATGGTGATTCATGGTTATGCACAACTGTGCTTCATCATGTCACAGGAGAAATGAGCTATGTCCCTTTTTCTATTTTCTAATTTCCTAGTCCTTTTACAATATGTGATGCTGTTAACATTGATGTCATAAATATATTTACCATTCTGACTTTTTTTTCCTACAAAATATGTACTTCCCCTTGTGTATTTTCATTTTGTAAATTGAAACGCAACCTCTTTCAGTAGAAGACTGTATTAGAGACAGTTAATGGTTTGAGGCAATAACCATATATATAATTTAACATAACACTGTTAAAAGCATGGTCTGGTGGCTCTGTGGAAGTGAAACTTCAGCCCTATCCTTTCCCTGATGTTGCACTTCCACAGAGACACAGCATCAAGATGAGGTCCAATATGGATTTTATAAAAAAAAATTGTGATTTTCATTTAGTTGCTTTAAGGTAATGTACATCATTAATAAAAAAATAATTGGTAAAAACTATCCCAAAGACACTAAAACATTCATCAAAAGGTTTAAAAAAAGGAGTTAGCCATGCACAATCCAAAAAACATGAAATACATTCTCAATAGACTGCAAAAAGAACACTCATTTAAAACCCTGATGCCTATTCAATCCACCCGCATCTGATTTTTACACTCCTGCTTCTCTCCAGTCTACCCAACAAGTTTTTTTTAAATTTCCCATTACCTTCTGTATTATCAGCTGTTCATGCGTCATCTGTTCCTGTCTGTACCCTTTTTGCTATTTCATCCACTTCATGCGCATATTTAAGATATTGGATCCTTAAATAAAACCTCTTAACTCATTATGCTGCTTGTGACTGCTTGTCTGAAAATGGTCCAAAAACCAGAAACTCAAACCCCTCAGAGAGCGTCAAGCTCCAATTACAGTAAATTATTTGTTTTTAACTCATAAAAAATAGACCATACTTCAGTTACTCAGTGTAAAAAAATAACAAGGCTCAAAGCTGGACTCCAGTGCCCACACACTATTGCCATGTTCTGCTAATATTATAGGCACCCACAATGGCAGACAGGTTTAACATTGTGACAGCCAGCTTAACTCCAACAGACAGTCTTTTCTATATTACCTCTCACCTATGATAAGTATTGAAATTGCACTAATCAATGACCAATCCTTTAAGTCTGTTGTAATTGTACCTTCACATTCCCTCAAGTGGCAGGTTTAATTGCAGACCAAATAAAAAAAAAAAACTGCACGAGGAAAAAAGTTGAGTCATTTCTGGAAAGCAGGGCTTTAATTATGATGTCTATAATTGCAGATCTTTGGGGCCATCCAATTATAAGATTGAATGGAATACTGGCTGCCTTGGTCCCCAGTGTTTTGAAAATAACTGACAATAGCAACTACTATGCCACTGCTGCTGTACCAAATTAGATGATCTTTGTTCCTTATTCACCTATAATATTAAGATATTATTATCATATTTAACAACTTTTCAAACATAATTAAAATATGTACACTATGTAGGAGGTTTGTATGTTTTGGAAAAATCTGCAACATAAATCTTTGGAATAAAAGCTCCAAACTACTGTTGATGAATTTAGACTGATGTTCAAACACAAATATTTGTCTCATATTTCAAAACAATTACTTTAGATTTCAGAATTCTGCTTGAAATTTTATGTTTTTAATCTTGTCCTCTGAAATTCACTTTGTCGAAGGCTCAGTCAAACTTCAGGAGCATGACAGATTGCTGTGTTAACCTTTCACAAGTACATGTTCTGAGTCTAGTACAGATGGAAATTGTGTTTAGTTTTTATTTAAGATTAGGAGTTAACTTAGATGAACTGGTCACATTTTTTACCCAAATTTCCTTTTTTAAACCGACATTTATTTGTGTTAATCAAAAAACTCAACCATTTAAATTTTTCTACAAAATTTGCATTACAACCTCAAAACCCTTCTCCTTGAAGGCCTCAACACACAGAGGTCAGCATTGCACCCTTTCAATTTTTTCACTATGGAACAACAGTCACTTGGTTCAAGGCAAGCGACTGGCAAAAAAACAGGGAGCATACCACAGACTGTAGTCATAAGCACTTTTAACATGGAAAAAAAAGGGTTTTGCTTTCGGACTCTTCTAAAACCTAGGTCAATTTATGGAGATCTTATAACACAAAATCTCCTGACTCTTCATCCTTGAGGTGTTTTCTTTCAACTGCTTTAAAAGTGTCTTAACACCTAAATTTTAATAAACAATTAAATTCATTGGACAAGCTTGTTTAGGGTCTATCCTTGGTGATGATCAGTGTGGTGTTTATCAGGAAGCCATCTTGTCATTTGTCGTGCATAGTGTGTTGAAGCCAGTTACTCAGAGATAATATCTCTTCTGTTTATTTTTGGTGTTCTCAAAAGGGTCTTATTTCACAAAGGATATATGTGGAAACTCAAAATTAAATATCGGCATATCCTGACTTTTCGGGAATTCACACAGAAGGCAACAAGCTTCACCACATTATCGAATCTGCTTCTTAGCATTGCAGCTCAACTTTGCACGCCTCTCGCCTGTAGACAACTAAAGATAGGCATCAGCAGCCCTTGTGGCCCAGTTTGGGATAAACACGACGGAAATGTAATAAAATATATTTAAGTTCCATTCAATATAATCCGAATTTCATGCTAAAAATTCAAGTTTAATTTAAAATATTCAAGATTAATTCAATATATTTAAAGTTTCATTCAATATTTTCAAAGTTTCATTCTGAATGTCCCTCCTTTCCTCAAACAGATTCAATCTACTGTTGCACACTTACCGACTTTGTAAGTATATTTAATTATTTCTCAGACAAAACAAACAAAAAAGGTGTCAATGGAAAATAAAGTGCTTAAACATGTTCTGAATATAACCTTTGAAACTGTCAATGTGTTTTGTTCTTCGGTATAACTTCCAATTACCATTCCTCAGACTATCCCTGTTACTTCTTTTAGCTATTTATATATTGCCTCATGCCCCTCAAAGGATCTGATCCAGATGTCTTGCTTACGCCATATCTAAAAAGCAATTAATTGTCCTTACTGAAATTGTAATTAGTGTCATATGTTCAAAAATTCAGTTTGGTTGTATAAATAAGGTCACCTTAGTTAGCTGAATTATTCATCATTCATCTCCAATTGAGTTCATCAATCCTCCACTCTTCATGTTGTGTCATTTTTATTGAAACATGTCTTGTTCCTGCTGTTCCAATATAAAAATACACTGTTAATGTGATGCATGAAATGTCTTTAATCACATCCCTATGGACATATGGTTAAAACCTAGAAATAGTTACCTAGTTATGAAATGTTTGGTATTTATACAATCAACTCATTTTTTACCTTACCTACCATTATTTATTTTAGGCTTTAGGCTTATGATGGTTATTAGATTTTTATTACCAAAATAGAGAAATATAAAAAAGGTAATGAAAGAAATGCATCTGAGAAAGCTACTGATGTTTGTAATTAAGTGATTGAATCTAAACTCTGGCCATTATGCAAAAATGTATTGGAAAACTTGAAACAAAGGTAAATCAACCCAATTTGAATGCATAAAGTAAACATTTTTGTTTTAGTTTATCTATTGTGAAATAAGTCAGAAGAAATTTCTGAGAAAGGTAAATAGAAAATTTGGCATTCTTTGGAGGAATGTAAATGGGAAATTTACATGTTTTTCAAAAAAATGTAATTCAAACACTGAAGTTCTGGGAGACTTCTAGACAGATGTAACTTCTGCAGCTGTGCTGGTCAGCATTGTGGCACTAATATAACTGCCAGACCTAAGCATCATCATCTGTTTCTATTATGTGTTGTGTGATCCACGCTTGCCTGTTTAAAGCCTATAATTGCCCCACCTCTGCTGCCTGCACTACACAAGCCAGCCTGATTGAACACACCTGCCCTCAATCATCTCCTCCTGTGTATTTAGGCAGTCTGTTTCCTTCCTTCTATGCCAGTTCATCTTTATTTCCAGCAAGCATTCCAGCCCTATTTTCCAAGGCTCTCTAGCTTCTATTGGATTTTTTTGAACTTTCTGTGTTCTGACTCTGCCTCTGCCCTCTTGACAGATTCTCAGTGTACCAACCTTCAGCTGTTATTAAACTACAGAACTTTGGAAACACTGAGTTGTCATTTGAGTCCTGCTTGCCCAGTTTCCTGTCACAATAAGTAGTTGTTATAAACATATTATCCTGCTTTATGCAATCTTTTAGTTTGCATCTTTCCATGTTTAATCTTATATTTGATCGCACTTATTGCAGCTTAAACCCAAATGTTTAAACCTTAGATTACATCTTTTTTGCAAAGAAGGAATCAAGTTATTCTTGCAAAGTGTTATTTTTTGCTGCTCTTGTCATGACTGGCTGCTGGAGGCTTTCAAAGTGTTGTTAATGGTACATGTAGCATAGGATATAACACTAATATATATTCTCAATAGGAAGAAAGACTTAACAGGAATGGTGCAATGCATTTTCCTCATGATATGAATGAAACCACCAAAAATGGCAAAAATTTATGTTCCTTACCTTTTTCTAATAGGATTTTTTTGATCATGATAAACATTTATATATGAATTATAGAAAGTCAGATCCCCAGATTTAAAATCCTAAACTAAATTTCTGAACAAAAAAAAAACATTTGAAAACAGTAACTTGTTGTTTCTCGACCATTTGCCCAACTCAAGCAGTTTTTAACTAGAATAATACAATAACCTGAAAGAGTGTACTAACACAGCAGTCATAATACTTTTCTAGATTTTTGTAATGTTATGTCACAATAATAAAAAATAGGCACTTTTTTATAGGAAATGTCTGGTTGAAGAGTACATAACTTAAAAATTATTTCTCGTCTGTTTAGTTAGATGATTTAAAAGAAAGAAATTTAGATTTTTGAACTACGAAAAAAATAACAGGTCAAAAAAAGGTCAAAATCTCAGATGATGAAATTAGAAGTTTCTGATTGAAAAATCAAATAATGCTATCTTTTATATAAAACAGTAAAATATATCTGAACTTCTTTCAATGTTGAGCACTTAAATGTGTTTAAGTTAATATGCAATCAAATAACTTTTGAGCAGTCACATTTTGTCCTGTGAAAACACTCCCAAATGGCTGAGGTGTAAGGAAAACATATTAAATTGTGAATTTAAGTCAAAAACATTACAGCTAAATTTGCACACATATGGAAAAAAAATTACAACTTCCATTTAAAATATAAAAATGTATTAAAGCAGTCAACATCCAGAAATTTAACTTTGACATGTTATATTATGTGTTGCTGTTGGGCTTTATTTAAAATCTTTCAGTCAATCCGGAGTTTTAAAGTGGCTTGTTTTTTGTTTTTGCTACTTGCTAACCTGTCAGCTTAGCCTTTAGTTGGGCCTTGTGCCTCTATTTTGCACTGTTCTCATGAAGAAGAGATAATTCCATTCATCAGGAAAGATTAGCAGGACTGTAGGTACTGATCAGCCATTGGCAGCGTGGTGGTGAGCTCCCTTCTTGGGGATGTCCTGAGAAGGGTGTTTATTTCACCCAAAATTAATGCCTTTTGTACCCTGAATGCTGCTTTGCGACTTTAGCTCTATTTAATACATGTTTAACAGATAAAAAGTGTGCGCTTAGTTTTAAGTCTTACAGCGCTGTGGCTAATGTTGTCATCTGCATCAAAAGAATGGACATGAGACAAGAGAGGTTCTAATACCTCAGTGATATCTGGAAAGTTATGTGTCACACCATGTAGGTGTATATATGACAGCATATGCCATCACCTAAAGACCATCCCTCCTTAAAGTGGCCTGCTGCTGTTAAAGACGTGTTCACCTTTGTCAGACCTGGCCCTTGAGCGGAGAAACTATCCAAATAGGCTATAATATATGTTTAGTTTGCTCCGTATCTTCCTATTCTCTTGCCCTTACCTTGTGACTTACTCAGCGAAGATGTTTACTTTTATCCTGACAAAAGAGAAATCTCTGCTTCAACTTAATTTGACTACTGAGGAAGGTTAAATAAAATGTTATTAAAAAAAGTTATTAATGGAGAAGTATAGACATCTATTTAACCTGGGTATTTTAGGGTTTAAAGGTATAGAGGATGATCTTCTATTTCTGGGTGGATAATAAAAAGTGGTCCTCCTAATTGTTAATCATTCTGGTGATAGGTTTACGTAAGGCTGTCCTATGTGCTTATCCTGTTAGCTATCTTTTTCTTCACATGCTCACTTTCAGGTGTATATGTGTGGTGAGCTATGTTTTCACACAGCCATTGAAGCTCACCTTTCTCACCGCAGTTCTTTGAAAATGGCAGAGGGTCGTAAGAGAAAAAGTGTCTACTAAGTGTATGAGAAGAAAAGAAAGGCCTCAGAAGAGGCAAATATATCCCAGAATGCTTTGTGCGGAGAGCTCTCCTTGCAAAGCATTATGGAATATGCTGTCACAGTGGCCCACTGTTCCCATAGGGTAGCACTACCTGACTAATAACAAAGGTTTCGTTGGCACAACGCAGTGGATGAGGAGTTACGGGACCAACGGGGAGCAAAAAGTAGTGATCACCTGTCCGAACGGTAAGTTAACAGAGTTCACTATAAAGTCCACTATATAGTCCCTGTTCTATATTGTACTGAGGGATTTAGGGGTTAGGGCGGATGTTCGGGCACAGTAAGCTTGTATGAGCTATGAGAAAAGCAACTTTTAAACAGAGCGTGCACGAGGAGAAATGCTCTCGCATGCATTTAATGGGTGTTCCATTTAGGGAGCGGGTACACGCTTGTGCATGTTCCTTTTTTTAGGGCTGGTCTTTTGAAAAATTCACGAAAATCCTACACAAGTCCTTTAACACGTTTTTTCATGAATGATAATTAACATATAATTCCCAGCTTCTATAGCAATGAATGCTAGTTACAACAAACTGATTAGCAGCAATAAATTAAAGCTCAATTGTGCGGCAACTTTTTAACAACTAGAGTCTAACACTTTGTTTTGGTTGAAAATAGGTGCACTATAGATGCCGTGTTGTTTTATGTCAGTAAAATAACTGATAGCTCTCCGTATGTTCAATTTGCTCCTTTCTAGGCACCATTGCCAGCTAGCGTCAATGCTGATGTCCTAATATGGAAGCCATGTCTTCCCTGGTGACTCATTTAAACACACTTGGCCTTTCAGCCCCACTTACCTAATGGCTTTTGTCACATTGATTAGCCCCCATGCTGTCTGTCACCTCCTGTGCTCCAACCCTAAGCACTGATGAGCTTGGACAGATACCGTCTCATGTGAGGCATTTCTTGTAAGGTGCCATGATTCATGACCTTTATATGATAGGGCTACAACTTACTCCAATATGTAGATGAATCTCACCAAAGGACAGGGCGATCCTTAGGTCAATAGCTTATAGCTACATATTTTACAGATGCGTTCAAACAAAATGTACAAAAAACATCCAGGCCATCCAGTCTATAGCACCTATAAGTCCTGCAATTTTTTTGCAGTACAAATGAAAACAGCTCTCATGCTGTTTATCAGAATATATATAAAAAGTAGTAGTTGTATTTGTGTGTATCCACTTCCTATGTGAAGGTGGTATTACATCTCCACATTGTACAGGTTCTCACCTGAACCTGACCTTTATGTGATACAATCTACATCATTATTGGAGCAGGCTTACACTTCAAGGATCCAATATTAAGGAGTGTATCAGTTTTTAATTATTGGAACAGCCAAAAGTAAAAAATTACCTTATTGTCCACATTCTTGTTTTTTTTTTTTTTTTTTTTTTTTTTTTTGTATTGTGTAAAGTTTTTTTTTTTTTTGTGATAGGAAATATTTTGAATTAGGATGTCAGTAATAGGTAAATTATAACTACAAAAGTTAGGTCAACGGACGTCCTCTTAGAAAGTAAATTTCCAGCTATTAATTCAACATTTTAAAACTTTTAATACAAAATGACTCGCCATGTTTTTATCCCCCACATTACATACTTTAAATGTATGAAACCAACTCAACACTTAGAGTACAAAATAGATGAATAGACTCATATTGCGTAGCACTATCACTACTTACCTCCATTACTTTATCCTTTACACCAGTGGTTCCCAACCCTGGTCCTCAGGGACCCCTGGCATGCATGTTTATAGGTAAGTCTCTATTCTGGCAGACCTGATTCAAATTAGGGCTTCTTCTCTGCAATGAGGTGCGACAGAAGCCTGTTAATCATCCATTCTTTTCTAGTGTGATTCAACAAGGAACATGCAGGACAGGGGCATCTGAGGAACAGGCTTTACATGGTGGATACAACGTAGTGTCTGGGTTGCTGATTATTTAGAGCAGAAAAGGCTATATGTTTAAAGTTTCTTTTGAACACTTATTGGATATAATTTTGATGAAATCTTCCAAATTTGGATACAACACATTTTTTTATATAGTTGCGTAATATATAAAAAAATCTGTCTCGAAAATGTTGACCTAGGCAATGTCCTGCACTGCTTTCAACCAGCCTTCCTCTTTAAATCCTATGATTATGGCTGCATGTCAAGCAATTGTCTTTATATCAGTAACACAGCACTGCCTCTCAACACATAACCATTAAGGAAGAAGCTAATGTAATTTCCATTACAAAGTGGCTGTTACTCGCTCACTGCACAGCGTCAGGCTGCTGCTGTGCACCATGGTGCTGTTCTTCCCTATAAAATAACATAACCATTAAACTTATCTCCAAAGATTAGAGTCAGCAAGGTATACTGCTTTAATTACCAGTCCGTAATAATGGTCAGTAAAACACATGACTGCTCTAGAGTATAATACTTCAGAAGTGGTGCTTTTGAAGGACAGTCACAAGTTTACTGAAGTCTGTCAGCATCTGATTACACTAAGACCCTCCATTATAGAAATGCAATGATTCAGCTTAATTGGCTTTTTAACCAACCTTGACCCAGTCTGTTGTGGGAAACCATCTTTTTGTAAAGCTCTTGCAACCTAACAATGCTCTATTAACTTACGGTGCTAGATCTATTGGATGCTGTCAATGATGTGTTTTTTGACCAGTGACTGTCACAAAATGAGATAAGAGTTAAAAAGATCTTTGTAAGAGGTCATAGGAGACTTTGTATACAACCGAAGTATATCTTTTTCATTACATCTATACTAGTCCAAGCTCAGTATGTTCTGATTGAAAATAGTAATGATTTAAAGACTAGTGAATAAAAAGGTTTAGGGTTCAATCCCATCCTTTGGCACTACGTGACACAATATTACTCTGTGCTATTCTGTCATCAAAAATTCCAAATAATATTAAGATTTTTGGTTGTAATCTCAGCAAATGAGTAATTCTTTAGGTCATGGTAATGTTAGAAAATACCACGATTCAAGCACGGCTTTTAAAGATCTATGGTCACTCCTGCCCTTTTGTAATCCATCAGCATTTTGCCTTCTCAGGCTGAGGCTGCTGCGTGGATAGATGTCAAGAGATGTTATCACAAAGACCTAAACCTTTCTGAAACATCAAAAGCTTGCCAGAACATGTCTTAACTCACGGTTGCTTAGGAGTTACTTAGGCCAGCCAGGACTGCGCTAACACCTTTGATCGGATATCTGTGTAATCAATCCAGAGGGGCTGCTCTGAACATGCCCTGCATAATAATTCCTGAAATAAAGGATTAGAGTTACACGCAAAAGTGACGAATCAGAAGAGATTAATGCTGTGCATATGAAATTTGACATGCTCAGTCCTTCTCTAACACCACCTTTGAGAGTAAAACTCTCTAATATCAGGTGATGATGCTGAGGCTGTCCGCTTTTTTTGTATCAATCTAATGGCAGAACACTGTCAGTGAATATTTTAGGGTTTAAACAGATGGAAAGTGTTGGAGATTTCTGGATTGAACATATAAAAGTATGTATTTGGATTAATTAGCTATTCTTTTTTTTTCTTTCTCTATAATAAGAATGCTTTAGCTTACCATGAAAATCCACACAACACAAACAGCACTATGACAACCAAAGACATGTATTTTTAATGATAATTACAAAGATAAGACCCCTGCTTCAAGTGCTGGTCAGGGCATGTCACTCGATCAAAAACAGTCATTTAAAAACAGCAGGCGAACCATGTATCAGACTTCCAGCAGCAGCAGCAGCAGCATCCACACTCTTAGGGCACTTCAATTGAGTCTATCCAGTCACGTAAGGAGCGTGGGCGAGTAGAGGCTCTGCTTTCTACGTCTCTGCCGGCCTGTCGGTTTCATCAGCGGCTGCACCGTTCTGTTACCCGACATCCTTCTCCAGAGAAGACACCTGCTGTTTTCATCTTGAAATCTCATGTCGGCTTATGATCAATCTCTCCCTGTCAAGCGAAAGCAATATTGATCCATAGAAGTAGTATTTGGCATTTTTGAGAAAGCTGGCTTCAACACAGCTAGCGGTCCTTCTGTTGTTCGCCGTTTGCATGTGTCTTTTCCTATCGCTACTGACATAATATAAACAAATAACTGGCCGTTTCAAGGAGCAAGTTTTCCCTCGGCACAAACAGCACTTGTTTAAAATCAGAGAAATTGTTAAACTTTGGCGAAAGACAAGCTTCCTGCCACAACAAAGTTAAACTGATTTGATGAGAAGGAACCTAAAAGTAGGTGACTTTTCAGTTAATAGTGTTGTCAGTGGCTAATCACACTGTCACCTTCCATTACCAAGAAGGTAATTAGGTGCTTTATGTCTATTCTGCCTCAACCAGAAGTAAAAAATGGCCAAGTTATTATGCTGGTTCAATTAAATAGAGCTTGTTAATGTTGGGTGGGTTTGTTTCCTATAAAGTAAGAACAAATGAACTTATAATGATTTGTGATAAAAAAAAAAACTGTGATTATTATTGTGATTATATTCTTTAAATGAAAAGTCTGTTCACATTTAGAATACAAACTTCTAAAAGTACTTTACGTATGAAATTATTACATAATTTTCAATAAATGATAAGTGTTTTTTGTTTTTTTTTATTAAGAGTAATTTCATTTACAGGAGAGTGCTTTACATGATCCATGTTTGTCAAAGAGCACTACTGCCACCTACCGGTTTGTGATGTCAAGGTGCGATATCAGCTGTTGAGCAAGTCCCAGTGCTGTATTTGGTGTTTGTCACAATGCGCTATTATCCATGATGACGAAAGGATGTCGGACGATAATGACGAACGATGCACTATGCGAAGCAGAGAGTAACAGATAAATTACATGTTTTTTCTCTGGTCGGAAGTTCGATCGCAAATCCACCCGATTCAATTTGGCAATACAGCGATGAACCATGGTCTGCTATTACTTCCATAAACAGTTTGCTGGTTTGTCACGCCACACTGTCCTTCTGCGCATGTAGGTTGTGTTGGGGTTTGTAAAATGTCCCCACAAAGAGTCCTTGTCAAAATGATAATTTCAAACAAAATTACATTCTTCACATCTAGAATGATTATTGTGGATGTTTAGAAATTATTTTCCGATCTCCATATTCCTATTTTTACTGGTCTTCAATTGTATTATTTTGACTATGAAGAAATTAATTTCAGGTATCTTATATCCATATTTAGCCAAGCTAATAAATGTCACAACGGCCACTTATAATGTGTAAACATTCCTAGATATATAAAATTTAATTTTTGGTACTACAATTTTGTTGTTTGTTTGTTTTTTTACTTTCTGATATTCAGTTTCTGCTGAAAAGGTCTAATTTAGAAAATCAATTATTATGGTTCCGTCTTGGAGTGTGATTTTCATAAGGAAAAAACTTATTTTAGTGATCTACAAATGGAACAACAGGGAGGAGAGTGCTTTTAATAAATGTTGAAACGGCCTGCCATATTAAACTTCATATAAACTTACGCATTAACTGGAGCAGCAGTCTTCTCCTTCTTCCTCTCCTTAGCAGTTCTAGTGCTTTTACTCTGTCTTTAAACACATTCTACATGTTTTTTCCAGTCTTGCAGTGGAGTGAAATAGGTCCTTCCTGATGCCTGTTGTCATGGTGACCCACTGGTAATGGCGTTTAATGCCTGTTACGCAAGTCTTCAACTCTGAGTGGACCTACTTAGATTTGATTAAACTAACTCACAGCAGCTTTTATGAAACTGAAAACTCAGAATTTTCCAACCCTAGTTTAGATCAATTCAAAGTTGAGGATTTGAGCTTGAGTTTGTTAAACCTATTTATTGAAATTGACATATGTGCTGTTCACTCTGGACTTGCATAGCTCTTGCAATTTCTAACAATAAATCTCCAAAACACCAGCGACCTCCGACTCCGCACTTGGTCGAATCTCCACAAATCTGACAGTTTTGTAGTTGCCATGATCCCGAAGACTGAGAATTTGCAAAAGTATTTGCACTGGAAAATGTTTTGCACAATGTAACATTTGTTCTTGAAATATACATTGAAAGTGCGGCTTGGAAAAACTCACCATGGTTTTCCAGTTGTAATAAATTTTGCAAAATATAGGACCTGCATGCAGAAGTCCAAGACTACTTTTCATACATATTCGGGTCTTTGCTATGTCCTGCTATTGGCATTTGTGTGTGATCCAAGCAACAATAGTCATGCTAGTAGTGTTGTTGTGACTTATTTCCCTCTTGCAATTGTACAATTTGAATACAGACCTGACCTAATGGGAAAAAAAGTCTGCTTTTATCTGGACCAATTAAGCATACCATACCAATGGTGAATACACCATTACTGATTTAATATTCCTGTTTATCTTTTTTTAATGTCAAATAGGATTCTAAACCACTACTCCCTCAGATAAATTTTGTCCTGTGCATTTCACCCTTTGCCTACCACTATGTATAGGAGCAGCATACAACCAAATGACAGCTTAATGTTAGTTATCCTTTGCACAGTCAAGGGTAAAAATGTAATATGCATTTCCTGAGGGTGGAAATATGATCCTACAGATATGCAGAGAGCATGTGATCCACATATACATATGCCCTCATGCAAGTTTAAAAGATCAGAGCATCTTTACTGTAAGACAAAACCTCCTCTGACATCTCAAGATGGAGAAATCTCTTAACATGCAGCCACACACTTGTATTAATCATTTAAAGGTGTTTTTCGTTACTTTATGTACTTTTTATGTTCTGAATCCTTTTTTCACAATCACATATTTCTGACTTGTATCAATGAGTGATTCTGTTGAGGTCTTGTAATCATTTTGTTCATCACGTGTGCTGGAACAAAGACACATTCAAAACATTGAGAGCAGGGATACTTGACGACCTGGGTTGTGAATCACTGATGTAAACCAAAAGGCCAGCTAAAGAGAGCTTTAAATACATTAGTAGCTTGGGAGAAGCTGCAAAGATACAGCCCTGGTGAACAGCCATGATAACAGAAAAACTGCTAGTAATGCACTTGAAGGACCTTTATCATGGAAAAGCATATTTTTTACATTAGAACTAAGTCATAATGTTTTCAAATTTATCAAAATGATGCACTAAGTAGTATTTTGCTTTATTCAAGCATGTCTGAGTTATCCTTATAAAATCTGGGCATCACCTTCCTACCTTAAATCTTCCATTCCTGCCACATTCTGTAAACAACACGCCCCTTTTCTCTGATCAGCAAGTGGTAATGTGGAACAAAGCATGGTCATTTCTGCTCAAAGTTCAAATAAAGTGTCTCTTTCCCCCCGAATTTTAATAGTGGCAAAAAACATGAGCCAAGGGCAAAGATAGAAATACAATAACATAAATAAAACCAAAGTTCTGTTTCAGAAAGATCTATCAGTCCATGCACTACAGTAAATCTTATTTCTCTATCCAGTTGAGCTATTTTACAAGAAAAATTACCAAATATCAGTCAGATAATCTGGAAAGCATGTAGAGACATATAGTACACCAAAATGCTTGCAGCTGTAATTGCAGCAAAAGGCATTTAACAAAATATCATCTCAGGGGAGGAATGCAAAAGCAAGGTGAAGGGGGTCTCAATACTTTCCCAGGCCCTGGAAAGGTGACTGAAAGCAGCAGCTTAGAGGAAATGTTGGGGATCCAAACTCACAGTACAGATTAATAATCATAACTAATTAATGCATAGATGTCTGTGGTGTCCATGAAATATGAAAGATGTAAACTTAACTTGTTTTACATCCATTTCTAAATAAGTTATTCTGTCTAAAAAAGGATGCTGAATTAGTAAACCTTATTCCCAATAATAATAGAACTTAAGAACATTCATATTTTTTAACATTCAGGCAGAAAGACTGTTTTTATGTAACTTTTTTTACATGTAAAGATTGCATATCTTTCTCTGCTTATTGAGCCATACATGTGTATTTTTTTTTTGCTTACATTTTTATAGATTTAATCACAATTATATAGCCTACAGTAAAAACTAAAATGGTCATCAACTAATTACCTCTCTTATGTTTCTTAAGGAAATCTGATAAATAAATATTGCTGACGCCAATTGTAAGTGCTCTGCAACTTGTGTGCTCTTATCAAATCCTGTGATTTCAACTGACATAAGGGAAAGCGTGATCTTTATATCACACAGTAAACACTGGAGAATTTGCTTATTGGTCCTGGTTAAATTATTCAGTTGAGGCTCTGGCCTTCTGCTTGGCTAATCAGTCCGTGTCAATGACTGACTCTGGGCTGAACTATTGGAAGCTTTTCAGTCAATGGAAAGTGAAAATGATCCATACACTACCTTCTACCTTTTTCCTCATCAGCAGAAATGCTGCACTTTACTTTTTTTTCTGCCTGTGCAGTTGATCCTGGACTTGATCCAGCAATGCTGTTTTCATCTCCTACCATATTGTACAATAAAACATTTGCTCTATGGCCTGATATGTGCTGATGAATTGACCCCTTCTGCACCAGCAACATAGCAGTATGTCACTATGATACATATTTTGGTAGAACTGATTCTCTGAAATTGCCAAGGCTGAGGAAATGTATGGCTGTTGCCTGACAGTGGCATATTTCTTAAAGGTTGTCTGGACAGGAAAAAGGTTCTATACAAGGTGAATCTGTCATTATCTTTAAGATGGAACTTTGATTGAGCTCATTTCTTGATGCCATTTTTCTAAAATAATATCAGCCTGTAAGGTGTTGGAATAAAATGACCAAAAAGCCTTTTTAGCATCTATCTATCTATCTATCTATCTATCTATCTATCTATCTATCTATCTATCTATCTATCTATCTATCTATCTATCTATCTATCTATCTATCTATCTATCTATCTATCTATCTATCTATCTATCTATCTATCTATCTATCTATCTATCTATCTATCTATCTATCTATCATCTATCTATCTATCTATCTATCTATCTATCTATCTATCTATCTATCTATCTATCTATCTATCTATCTATCTATCTATCTATCTATCTATCTATCTATCTATCTATCTATCTATCTATCTATCTATCTATCTATAATAAACAGCCATATTACCCATTTCCCCAATGGATGCTAATATCAGCTGACCTAAACTGAGATGAAATTTTTTTCTTAGGTTTGGGAAAATAAGTCTTTCAGAAGCTTCTAAAGCTTTTGCTATTTTTTCGCCCTTTCTCATCTTTATTGGCGACGCAACACCACCCCAAAACAAAAAAGCCTTGACAAAACTTATACTTACATATTTTTTCTATGTTGGATTCTCAGGGTTGTTTACTAATTTCATGTAAGGGTTCCTTTTGTTACAAGCATCCAAATATATTTTCTAAAAAAACTTATTAAAGCAATATTGTATTGCATTTTGTTTTCCCATCAAAGTAGGTCTATTAAAATGTATTCACATTAGTCTCAAATAGGAGATTTTTCCATATCTATAGATATATGCTTTGCTACAAGGGCTTAACAGATGACTTTAAATAAATTCTTAGATGTTATACTACAAATACTTTTAATATTGTTGACCAAACAATAGTGTAGAGCTTTTATTTTATGGTAGGACTTTTTTTTTATTCAAATAATTAGAAACACTGGTGGAAGATATTTTTTGGCAACCCTTTTTTATTTTTTTGTTTTGTCTTTATTTACATGAAGCTCTAATTCTATATGTTGACTAAACTGAGGGATGACTGGGCCCTTAAGCCTATCAATGATAATACCAAATAAAATGTAATAGCCCTGGAGCTCATGATTCATGGTTTGATCCCTGCAGCTACATTAAACAAGCATTGATCGTCCCCAACGCCCACCCTAATCCTAATGCAAAAAATAAATACCGTGTAAATTCCCCCAGCAGATATCCTTCTGCTCTCTCAGAGACCGTGTCGAGCGCATGCAATCAATACAAGCTTTTTGGGTGTAAAATAACCTTTTGATGACCGCCGAGGAAATGCAAGCCGCTTGGACCATTTCTCACACGCCCTTATTGATCTCCCCATCTGTGCCTTTTTCCCCCCCCCTATTCACCTCCTCTTTTTTCTTGCTCCAACATACAGCTAAAGTCTCCTTTTTAGTCTGTCTTTTAGTGGAAGACCTCTTCAGCAGCACATAAGGAGCTCTCACTTTAACAGAAACATTGTCTGCAAGTACTGGCTTGGGGGTGGGAAGCCCTGCCACACCTTATTCTTATTTCCCCAATGATTTTAAAGGTATGACTTTTCTGCTAAAAGGAAGCTGTCCCACTGTGCTTACTCAGCTGAGTCCACTTAGTCATTTCTGGTCAATTTTACTGCAGTTAGATGTGTTGTTTTGTTTGAGCCAGCAGGGAAGAAAAAAGACACTGGTTACTCTAAAGTTTCCTTAAACTCATTATAAGGTTTTACCCTAAAAGTGGTTTCATTTTGGGCTTATTTTCAGTTTTAGTACATGTGTTCTACCTAAATTACATTTTACATATAACCTTTTTACTTTTCAAAGATCCTTAAGCCTCTACCCATTCCTGTACCATTTTATATTTGAGATCTTATTCTGTTGAGACATTTAGTCAAATCCAAGCTGTAACTGTAATATGTCCTAAACTGTCAAAATGTACAGAACTACTTGAGAAGAATGGGTTAAGATAAATAGGGGTAAATTTGTAAAAAAAAATACCTCACAAAACACAGGGACACGGGGCAAGCATAAAAAAGGACCCAGTGACAAACAAAAGCAAAGTGAGAAGGGGTAACATGTAGAGGGAATAAACTAAACAAAAAGACATACCGGTATGTGAAAAGTGATCTACAGATTAGCTGGTGACTCTGGCTGAGGGAGAAATAGGCTCCTGAATAATGCCTATTGGTAAAGAAACTTAGGCCAAAGCGGAAGCGTGTCAGCGATCGCCATGATATGTGTTATCTGTTGTCTTAACAGTAAGACATTATGGAAGCATCCTATGGCCAGCTTAGTAAGCATCAGGACCCGCTGGTGTTCCATTAGGAACAATACAGTTTCCTACAATCCCGATGGGACTTATAGGCACAGCCCACCTTACAGGGTTTGATAAATACATTATTTCTTTACATGTATTCTATGTGACATATGCAACTATACACACATGCACACCATAATATATGTATATATATATTTTTGTTTACTGAATATGTTTTTAAACTGGTGTTACAAAAGCTGCTTGCTAAAATTTTGTAGCTTTTTTTTTCAATTTCCAGAAAGCTATTGTCCTCATTTGAAAAGCATCATTTATGTGATTGTCCATTGTGTAATGACCTCTGTAAGGCAGAAGGCTGTATGGATTAAGCACAGCAGTACATAGTTCCTTTCCTATCCTGGATAGAGTTCTTTCTAGCAACCATTCAAAACACTAAGGGACAGGAGCAGGGTATTAGCTACAGTTTGACGTATTCATTAGGAGGGATGCTGTAGTTCACAGTGCAAACTGGGAAAAGGAAGAACCAAACAACCATAACATCTGATTGTAATAAACAAAATGGCAACACCAAAACATAATTTATTAACTAAGGAAATTGTATAGAGGGCTAAGATGAAAAACAAGTTATAAATAAATATGTCATGAAATAAATAAATGTAAAAGTATTACGCAATGAAAAAGGTATCATGAATAAATAAAATACTAAATAAAATACATAAATGGACTATTAAATTATAATAGTATTTAAACTATTTTTATTTTTTATGAATCACTGTATAATTAAATGTGTCATTACATTTACCATGAAATATTGACGTGTCAAATAGAATAAATAAATGTAACATGTAATAATAAATGTTATTTATTTAATCATTATCAGTCAATTAAGTAACACTGTTTGTCAGTAAATATAAATGTGACATATTAAATATGTCATTAAATTTGGAAATGCAAATAGAATAATTGTTTCACCATAGAAAGACTTAGAGGAGGAGAAACAATTAGAGAGTTTTGTTGAAATGAGAATTAGGTAGGATTTTATGGAAGCAAATAGTTACCATATTTCAAATGAAAAAGCTGTTTCAGAAATGCTTTTTCATTTTAAGAATGTCGTTGCATTGTTTGACTCATAAATGAAATTAGAAATCAATAATCCTGTTTGCATTTTCATTTTCTTCTTTAACATTGCTCATCCTTTCACTTAATTAAAATGAAAAAGAAAAAGAGATTTGAGATTCATTTTTCAAAATGTACCCCAGCAAATACATACCAAAATTCAATTTGATATGTAAAATATGAAAATGAAAAAGCATTTCTGGAAATGCTTTTTCATTTTAAGAATGTGGCTGCATTGCTTGACTCATAAATGAAATTAGTAATCAATCATCCTATTTGCATTTGCATTTCTGAAAATGCTTTTTCATTTGAAATATGGTAACGATTTGCTTCCATAGGACTTGGCCCCCACTGTTTGGCAATCACATTACAACAAAGATCTTTCTTTGGATTTATAATAAACTTAAATAAATTATATTGAATATATACCAGAGTAAACAGTTTGACGCTCATTTTGCATTAATTTGCTTTCATTCTGGACTTTGTAAGAGAGATTTTCACCTTACAAGCTAGGTATTCAGTTTGACACTTTACTACTAACCTGCTTCTAAACAGGGATTAGAGGTTATTAGAGAATAAATCTGAGGGTGAAATGATGTAGTCCCTAATTTGACTGGACTGGGTCCCACTGTCCAAGTTACAACCAGTCTCCACCATTGATTGTACATGTGCAGAGTGCATAAACCTTTGTTTCAAATGAGCCAATAAAAGAGTGTTTTTTTTTTTTTTTAAGTGTCAGGTCATAGGTTTGCACATTCTATTTTAGGCGCAGGACATTGCTGCTTGTGTTCCCACACCTTATGTGACGACATTTCCCGGAGTCTTTCAACATTTTGGTGAGATTTCTTGGCAGGACTGCCCTTCTAGTAGCTGCTCTGAAACATCACCATCGCTCTCCCCATAACGAGCTCTGGGTGAGATGGAAAGGTTCGAGCGGCAGAGATGGCAAAAGTACTCACTTTCCATACTTGAGTAAAAGTACAGATACTTGTGTTAAAAAATACTCTGGTAAAAGTGGAAGTACTGATTAAACTTCTTTACTCAAGTAAAAGTAACAAAGTACAGGCTTGTAAATTTACTTAAAGTATAAAAGTAAAAGTAGAAACCACTTTTTTCATGCCGTTGCCTACATTTTAGATGGATGTCTGCCAATAGGACTAGATCTCCGTTGTGTTCATTTTCAATCATCTCGTCGTCCATGCTACTATGCTAACGCCACCGCCACCAAGCTGCAATGATTTGCCGCCAATGAATACCGCTGAATCTGTCGATTCATCTTGTAGTGGTGCGTCAAATGCAACGTAGATTCCCATCCAATTAGATTGAATTTGGTATTGATGACGTGAAAAATAATAACGGTAACTCCATTGAAATGATTCAAAACTAAAGTAACGAGCCAATTTTTTAAAATGTAAGGAGTAGAAAGTACAGATATTTGTGTAAAAATGTAAGGAGTAGAAGTAAAAAGTCGCCATAAAAATAAGTAGTAAAGTAAAGTAAAAATATCAGAAAAATCTACTTGAGTACAGTAACGAAGTATTTGTACTTCGTTACTTCCCATCTCTGTCGAGCGGCATGCGGTGGGTGGGGAGGTTTCACATGTTGCTGACGGGGAAAGCCCTGCAGTGACACAAGCTGTTGAAAATGGGCTTTTCAACTGGCCTCTTAAGATGAATTTAATAAAGTCCGAACATTTGATCTGGTTCATTGTTTTCCCACCATTAAATAAATGTCATCGGTCCTAATGCCAGGTTGGTTATTACAGACAAGATATCAGCGAGAACCTTAGATAGTGTTTGTCACTTTCCCTCCCACACGTCATAATTGCATGCCCTTTTGCTTTCGATCTCATCACATCATGAAATGGTAAGTAATTTCTCTCAATCTTTAATAATCATTGAAAATATCACTACAGTTTCTTAAGCGTAGCACCTTTTCTTTTCTCCCTTTTTTTTACTGTTTTCCTGCCGCCCTGGGCAAAGAAAAGCCAATTAAGCTAATGTACTATTGGTGTCATAAGGTTCTAGATATTTCAAGAGCGGAGCAATTTACCACTCAGAGAAAGAGGAGAGGGCTTGCATAAAACATCCCACTCTAGCGCAAATTTATTATGCTTTTAGTTGTTTTATATGTGATACAATTAGTGGTAGGTGCCAGGAAGGCTTGCAGCTCAAGGACGTGGTCATCGCCTGGCCATCTGTCATTAATTGCATTCCTCAGTTATGCAGGCAGGCAGGCAAGTGGGCAAGCCCAAAGGGGGGAGAGAGTGTGGAGAGGAGGACAAGTGTCACATGGCACATCACACCACAGGTGTGGACGAACCACTGATGTCAGTGCTATGGTGCATGAAAAAAATGGCGACGTGGGACATGTCCTAAAAAGAGCTTTTAAAGGTCTCTGAATATTATTGGTACTGCAGTATCCAGCTATATGTGCACATTTTTTAAGATAATTAATTGCCTGACTTGTGAATATATTTAAGATAAGTTGCCTCATTATGATGGATCTCGGTTTTACATTTAAATAATTACAGATTATTACTTTCAACAAACATAGATGGCACAATAAATGTCGGTTTGATTCTAAATTAGTGTCTGTTTCAGCTGTTTTCATTACATGATTACAGAACTGCAGAGGGCAGCAATGATTCCTGTTAGAACAGCCCTATATTACCACATTATCTGTCCAAAGGGAATTTAGCCCAGGCTGACCATTAAATCTCCGATTGTGTTTTTTGCTTGTACACGGCACCAGGAAGTATGAATTATGACTGAGAAACAGCCAAACAGACCCCATAATCTACCTTTTTTAATCAAGAGTCATATTCATTTTACAGCTTTCGTTTTATTGGCTTTCTCCAACATGCTGTCGACTTGGTGTAAGAGCAAAGAGGAGGGAGCAAATAAGATCATATATACGGTTTCAGCAATGGATACACTCATTTTTAGACAACACAATTGATACAGTGATGGTAAAACACTGTAAAGGATAAAAATAAGAATTAGGACTTTTAATCAGTATTTTAAAATATATACAACAAACAACATGAAAAAAATGACAACTAGATGCAGCCTATACCTACACAGTCAAATTAATGCACACAAACCCATCAATATTTTGTAAATTGTCTTCCAGCATTTTGCTGAAAAAAAAAAAACATATGCTTTTAAAGCCACAATCAGGGTTACCATGAGTCTAGGTTTATAACAACTTGTCTTGATGTAATTGACAAAGTTAATTTAACCCTGGAGATTTGCAGACAAAGATTTGGATTTGAAGGAGAACTATTGCCCCAAATATTTTGGTACTAAACGGTATGTATTGATGTCTTACAGTGTTGTCTACAAGTACCAGTCTTTTGACAATTTACAGTGAATTTTTTTGCAGCCCTGCTTTTGTGCCCCCCTCAGGAGTAATATATTCACTGCATTTAAATTTTCAAATCACTGTTGGTGTCAGCTCTGCCATTATTTTGATATCACCTAAAAATTGAAAGTGAGTGGCTCTGCAAAAGTGGGGTATAAAAGCGGCACCTTCTCTACATGACTCCATAATGAGTTAGAGCAAGTCTAGCTACAGATTCTACAATTGACTCTAATATGCATATAAGATGCCTTTAGAGGCCTGGTAAAGTTAGCTGCCTCTGGATTCTCTAGAGGCAATTATCTGGACAGAAATTCTCCAGCTTATATAACCACTCCACTGCTAAACTAGCACCACTTTGATTGCTTTCCACGTTTGTGTTGCTGTCACTTCTAGTATCAATGTCACTGTAAATCACAGACAATCCTTGAACTCCGCATGTTCCCTGGTCTGCCCGGTACTGCCTACTTAAGGTGCATGTTTTAGTTTTCCTTTAAATGTATTCCTTAATTTGTAAATCAGGTTTACAGTAGGTTTTGGTTTTAATTTAAGTTGTGTGTATGAACATTTATCATGATAGAGAATTTAATATTCCAACAAAATTTGCTTTCAAACCCAACAAAATTGTCAGTGTGTCAATTCTTGACCAACAAAGGAGATATTTTATGTAAGAAAGCTGCCTACACACCTTAAAATATCTTAAAAGTTTATTTTGGGTTCATAGAAACCGTTGTTTTGAAAAAAGTTTTGGTTGGGGGACACTCATCCAGCACTAGGATCAAGCTGAGGCCTGCTTCCCTGAGTTGTGACCTCTGTGGTCACATAATCTAGAAGGGTCGTAATATCAGGTGTATTGATTTACAAAAATCTTTGAATTGGGGTTATGTGTATGCATGTGTGTGTTATTAGAGTCACAGCCAGGATGTCTGAAAAAATAAAGAAACATAAGAGACTTCTTTAAAAGTCAAAGTCTAAGTTACAATCAAAGAACTATGTAACACCCCTCCTAAAACACCTTTACTGGCTCCATAAAACACCATATATCTACTTTAAGATCCTCCTCTGCATCATAAAGCTCTAAATAACATTGTCAATTATATTAGTTTTATTAACGGTGCTGATGAATCAAATATATTATTGTTATATAATATTATTATTATCAAAAAAGGAAAAAATTACAATCTATGAATGTGACTTTATATATCCAAGCTCATAATTGTAAAACTATGTGTTCTTAATCTACATGGATTTTTGCACCACAGAGATGCAAGATAAAGTGGAGGAAAAATACACAGAATACTTACTAGCAAACATGCACAGAGTCCATGAGCAGACGGCATCATCTCATGTTTACAGTCAGCTGACTCATTTTGCAGTTTTCCGTGCTTTGTAATTCACAGATCTCTTCACCTGTTCACTACATGAACCTCTTCTCAGTCTATTAACAATAAATGGCATCAAAAGACTTGGTGCGACTTGGGATGATGCAGAGATCAAGGCACTCATTGAAATTTGGGCAGAGGATGCTATACAGGTGTAATTGCCATGTTGCATGATTCCCACTTTAAGAGCTTTTTTCTTTTTTTTCCCCCAGGGTTTTATTGTCAGTATGCTGTAGTATCGAGGTGTGGAACCATTCTAGCATGCTGTATAAATGGTCGTACAGTAAGAACAGAGCTTGTCACGGTTAACTGATCCAAGCTCAGTCTGAACTCAGCATGGATCAGTTTCAAATGGGTAGTGTGAATGGGGCATAAGCAGGGGCATGCATACATAGACACTAGGTGGTGCTAAAGCACTAGGAAGTTTGCCCTTTATTAACGAAAATGCCCTTTTGAAACTCGTTTTTTTTTTTTTTATTAATATTATTAAGATTTTACTGTGGTCGGTTTTGAAATGATCTTTTGAAAACCTGAGCCATTAAAAACGACTGAAACAATGCCCCGAAATGACCCACCTCCTTGCGCACACCTGACCAGCCTATCGCTCTTCCTTTGTCACGTGAACTCACTCGGTCGCCCGCAGGGCATGCCAGATGCGCAGCATAATAGCAGTTCAGTAAGTGTCTACAGATAGCAGGAACGGTCGCTGACAGGCTGCTTCTCCCGTGCCCCATTAGCCAGGTAATATACAGATCATGCAAAATCATTTTGTTGTGCATTAAAATTCAGCAGCACCAAACAAGCATTTTTGCCGACTGGTCACCTGATAAACTAGTTAGGCTAGATAAAGCTAGTCGGCTAGATAAAGCTAGATAAAGTTTTACACTCTAGCCCAAGTCAATGACAGATAACGTGAGGACGACCACATAGGCTATAGATAATTTTGGTAGAGTTTGCAATTGCAAATCTATGTGTTAAGACAAACGTTTTCTGTTGTATAGGTTTTGTTAGGCAACATAAATTAACACATTTTGGTCTCTTTACTGTCCTAATTGTATATTGATTTAGTAATTGCAGCACAATGCCAAGAAAGGAGAGGCTGAAAAGAGAATAAATAAAGGAACTACAGCAGGCAGCACAGGGAAGCAGTTCTTTGCTCTCCTGGATGACAGCAAAGCCAAACGATGACAGGTCAGAGTCAAGGTCAGAATCACCAACTGTTGTGAGCCTTAGTTATATGCTATTGATCTGCTCCTTTGGGTTAATCGTATTGAAAAATCTTAAAAGTTGTTCATATTTTATTTTTAAGTGGTTTGTACAAAATCAGCAGGTATTAAAATAGCTATTATTTTGTAGGCTACCATAAGTCATATCCACGTGACAAGACTTCATGTCATGTTGCCCTAATAGCCCATTATTTAAAGCTACAGTGTGTAATAATTACAGGGATATACAGTCAGAAATGTAATATATTATACATAACTATGTTATTTATCATCATCTACGAGCTCAGCCTCTTAACCTTAATATTTGCGTTGCCTTAGAATTCGTTATTTATAATTACATTGGAGCGGGTCTCGCAGCCATGGAGGCAGACATCTTTGACCTACGGCAGCGCAGAGCCAACAAACTAGCGATTGCGAGATCGCCCATTACGCTCGAAAGTAACTACGGCAAGTTGAGAGAGATGAACTGAGACGGTACTGAACAATAGATGGCAGTATTAAAATTATCTATGTAAACAAACCTCATCACTTGAGAAGGTAGGTGATGCGGACGTCGTGGAAGACATTTTGTCCCGTAACGCTCGCCGTACTGTTGGGGGGGGAGAAGCAGTGGGGGGGAGATGTTCATGTTGCTGCGGTCTGCAGTCTGGACGTTAGATGTCGCTGAAAATTACACACTGTAGCTTTAAACTAATGTGACATATTTGTTAAAGCTATTATTATTATTATTATCATGATGGTTATTATTATTATATTGTAGCCAGTCACAGCAGGGAAGCTCTATACCATCAACATCTACCAGGACAGGAGATGAGGAAGAGTTCAGGGAAGACACAGAGACAGAAAAAGACCAGGATGAGGGAGAACAGATGGATGAGGGAAAACAGGGAGATGAGGCAGATGAAAGAAGAAGAAACATGAGCAAGCGTACTACTGTTCTGTTGGTGGTGTGACTTTTTTCCATTGAAAACCTACGTTTAGAGAATGTTACAAATAAAAGTCAAATTTCATTCAACATGCGTGTGTATTTTGTTTTTATAATTAAGTGTTCCACGTGCGCTAAAAAGTGCCCCCCTCCCTCCTGAGCATCTGCCCCCCAAAATTTCTGTGCACACCTCTGGGCATAAGCCTTGTCAACTGTCAATTTTACTGGCCATTAAAATGTAATTAGACAAACAAAGGAGGACTACTTCTATATTTAATCTTCAAACCAAAGCAAGAGCTAGAAAGGTAAAGCTTGGGCACAGTTGAAGGAATAGGAAATATTTTCAAAGACTGGCACAAGACAACAGAATTGACAAATACTCCTGGATATGCATTGAAACGTCTTCAGAAAAAAACGAGGGAAAGTCTGGTTTCATTCCAATTTAAGCCTGTTTTGTGGCTGCCATAACTCAGATGACTTAGAATTTAAATGGCACTTCCAAAGAGATATGACAGTTTTGGAATGCATAAAGAAAGCAAACTATTGGCTTCAAGGGATCAACAAAGCGGGTATGTGGAGGTAAATTTTTTCCCTACCTCTTGAACTATTAAGTTTATGAAATACAGCATTCTAACATATAAACTCTAAGACAATTTTGACAAACTCTCAACATTTTTTAAGAAAATGTACATAATATCAAAATTGTTATTTTCTGTCAAAAAATGGCTTGGATGCATCAATGGAAAACCCATGAATACTATAGCATTCATACTGAGGTTGACTGTAAGCAAAATTCTGACTTGAACTTTATTTTACTCTCTGTTCTTTTAAAGTCCTGTTTCTTAGCTCCAGTGGCAAGCTTCATCCAGAAGTGCGATAAAGCCCTGTGAACATTTAGAAGCAGGCGTGAAAATCTTAATAGGTCAAATAAAACCAGTTCAGTCTAGTCCAAACATTCTCTTTAACCATGAATCCAATCTCATCTTCATATAGCATGGTCCCTAGCTGATTTCAAGAGGCAAAATTAAGCACTTCCACTATTTCTATTTTTAAAATTTGCCAGTGTCGTGTAGTATTAGAAGTTTAAAAATTAAAGAAACCTTAAAGTGTATTGGTTAAACACTGTATTTCTACCACAGCCTCCAACTATGTGTCACTGGTGTTTGAATACTTTAACAGGATTTCATCTAAATTTAGAACTATCATGTCTGACTTCAATTTTAAAAACTGGATACCTGAGCAAATTACTACTTTGCGTTGCTCTCTGACAACGTGTGATGACAAGAAAGACTTGTTGCTGCCAAGAGGGACAGGAGACTATGAGGTCTATTTTGGGGGTTAGTTGGCAGGGGAACTGCACCATATCAAACCAACCTCCACAAACACACACAAACGCACAGACACTTAAGTACATGTACACTATTCAGTGACAGGGAGTAAAAAGCAAGACGGCACCCTGCAGCCTGTTTGAAGGACAGGTGGGGAGATAAGTTCCTGACACACTTTGGCACGTGTGTGTAACATTGCTCATCTTGTCAGAATTTGATAACATTCATTTTAGTAGCAGAGGAGTTTGAGTTGACAGGGTACCAGAGATGCAAATGATCATTTCCTGCTTGTTGGTTCCAAATAAGTCAGTGGCTCTAAGCACTGATGGCTTGCTTCTTGGGAGGTAAGCCAAAAAGTAAACTGGCTGACATCGGAAGAGTCATTACCACCAAAAAAAAAAAAAAAAAAAAGTTTTGTTCCCGGTTGTAAAGAAAATCCCCAATCCCTCTATATTTACTGAGTCCCCATCAACAAAATGCCTTTAAGAGTTTGCTTAGTTTCAAAGCATTCTTGCTCCTAAAAAATAACACTAGTCTACAAAAATGACATATTTCAGAATGTGACTTTTTCGAGGAAGACCAAAGGAAAAGAACGTGTGAGAAAAGATTAAATAATACAGGCAGGTTTCATGTGATTTGCCAGGGAATGGCAGTCTGGGAAGGACCATCTGGCCTGTTCTGCATGGGTTTCTATTTGAATTGCAGATTGGAAGGTAGACAGATATTTTGGAATGTGAGGTGGCAGACTTCATAGAGAAAAAGACTAAGCAAATAACCAACAACAACAAAACAGGACTAAATTAGAACCAGCTTTTTTTTTTTTTGGTATTATTCAAACACATTTATTTGAGCTTTGATTGTCTATGTGTACGTACACTATATTGCCAAAAGTATTTGCTCACCTGCCTTGACTCACATATGAGCTTAAGTGACATCCCGTTCCTAATCCATAGGGTTCAATATGACGTCGGTCCACCCTTTGCAGCTAGAACAGCTTCAACTCTTCTGGGAAGGCTGTCCACAAGGTTTAGGAGTGTGTTTATGGGAATTTTTGACCATTCTTCCAGAAGCGCATTTGTGAGGTCGCACACTGATGTTGGACGAGAAGGCCTGGCTCTCAGTCTCCGCTCTAATTCATCCCAAAGGTGTTCTATCGGGTTGAGGTCAGGACTCTGTGCAGGCCAGTCAAGTTCATCCACACCAGACTCTGTCATCCATGTCTTTATGGACCTTGCTTTGTGCACTGGTGCACAGTCATGTTGGAAGAGGAAGGGGCCAGCTCCAAACTGTTCCCACAAAGTTGGGAGCATGGAATTGTCCAAAATGTCTTGGTATGCTGAAGCATTCAGAGTTCCTTTCACTGGAACTAAGGGGCCAAGCCCAGCTCCTGAAAAACAACCTCACACCATAATCCCCCCTCCACCAAACTTTACACTTGGCACAATGCAGTCAGACAAGTACCGTTCTCCTGGCAACCGCCAAACCCAGACCCGTCCATCAGATTGCCAGATGGAGAAGCGCGATTCGTCACTCCAGAGAACGCGTCTCCACTGCTCTAGAGTCCAGTGGCGGCGTGCTTTACACCACCGCATCCGACGCTTTGCATTGCACTTGGTGATGTATGGCTTGGATGCAGCTGCTCGACCATGGAAACCCATTCCATGAAGCTCTCTGCGCACTGTTCTTGAGCTAATCTGAAGGCCACATGAAGTTTGGAGGTCTGTAGTGATTGACTCTGCAGAAAGTTGGCGACCTCTTCGCACTATGCGCGTCAGCATCCGCTGACCCCGCTCCGTCAGTTTACGTGGCCTACCACTTCGTGGCTGAGTTGCTGTCGTTCCCAAACACTTCCATTTTCTTATAATACAGCTGACAGTTGACTGTGGAATATTTAGGAGCGAGGAAATTTCACGACTGGATTTGTTGCACAGGTGGCATCCTATCACAGTTCCACGCTGGAATTCACTGAGCTCCTGAGAGCGACCCATTCTTTCACAAATGTTTGTAAAAACAGTCTGCATGCCTAGGTGCTTGAATTTATACACCTGTGGCCATGGAAGTGATTGGAACACCTGATTCCAATAATTTGGATGGGTGAGCAAATACTTTTGGCAATATAGTGTATATGCTTACACCTTTTGAAAGCTCCTTTCTTACATGACCTTGAAGTAAAGACAAGGAAAAAATTAAGGCATGGAGAAAGTCAACCTATTTTTTATTTTTTTGCATTTATCTTGGTTTTATATGCAAACCTGGTACTAGAAAGGCTGATAAAATTGTCATATAATGTTAAACCTTATAATGTTCTGTGCCATTTAGGCTGTCTTCTAATTTTTTGATCTTATCAGATGGGGTGGCTTATTAAACGCAACGAAAAGACGTGTGTGTATATATATATATATATATATATATATATATATATATATATATATATATATATATATATATATATATATATATATATATATATATATATATATATATATATATATATGTGTGTGTGTATGTGTGTGTTTGGTAGCCATACTGGTTCAGTATTCCTTCAATTTTGAATAAATCCCCAACAGCGTCACTAGCACCCCCACACCATCACACCTCCTCATCCATGCTTCACAGTGGGAACCAGACATGTAGAGTCCATCCGTCCACCTTTTCTGGGTCGCACAGACACAGTGGTTGGAACCAAATATCTCAAATAGGACTCATCAGTTCAAAGCACAGATTTCCTATGGTCTAATGTCCTTTCCTTGTGTTCTCTAGCCCAAGGAAGTCTCTTCTGTTTGTTGCCTGTCCTTAGCAATGGTTTCCTAGCAGCTAATGATTGGCCGCCATGCTCGCCTGACCTAAATCCAATAGAACACCTCAGGGACATTATGTTTCGATCCATCCGACACCGCCAGGTTGCACCACAGACTGTCCAGGAGCTCAGTGATGCCATGGTCCAGATCTTGGAGGAGATACCACAGGACGCCATCCGTCGTCTTATTATGAGCATGCACCATTGTCTTTGAATTCTGCCCTCTGTAGGTTGATAATTTTCATTTCCATCAAATGATGTGGCATCCTTTTGTTTCTAACACATCACCCAGTCCATGTCAGTATAAATAAACAGCATGATTTTTTCCCCCATTGACATCTGATGTGTTTTCAAAGTGTTCCTTTAATTTTTTGGAGCAGTGTACCTATATAATGGTATCCGTGGTTATTCTGCCACACGAGGCAGTGACCCCAAAACTGGAGGAGTGGTTACAGCAGATCCCTGGAAATAAATCAGACATCTTGGTCCAGAAAAGTGCAGTTTGAGCTTGGAGGAAAAAAAATGGATGGGAGACCACCCGTGATGGGTGAGGAAGAGTTTTTATTTCTTTATAGATAGATAGATAGATAGATAGATAGATAGATAGATAGATAGATAGATAGATAGATAGATAGATAGATAGATAGATAGATAGATAGATAGATAGATAGATAGATAGATAGATAGATAGATAGATAGATAGATAGATAGATAGATAGATAGATAGACAGATAGACAGATAGACAGATAATCTATAAAATACATAAAACAAATTTGTTTATGTTTAGGCTTAAGGTTAGTTGTGTTTTTTCAGTACTTATATCCTTAATCCTTAGATCTACAGATCAAATAAGTTGAATTATGAACCGTTTGGTCTACATGCAAAACATCATGTCCATACCCACCTTCTTGTTAGTGAAACAGTGCTGCCACTATTGTAAATGCCATTTCTTTATCAAGCATTGGAAAATTGGTCAAATTTGATTGGAAGATGCCCGCACGTAGATCCATGTAATCCTTAAAAAAAAGTCACAACAACAAAAGAATGGTTTGATTGAAAGCATATTCATGTGATCTTTATCGATAACTTTGCCACGGGTGGAAATTGCTCTTCACAGATGTTCTCCACAGACACAGACTGAAGCAAAGTTTTTTTGTAAAAACTATTCAACTAATAAGTCTAAGAGGAATACAAAGTTTGTGTGGAACTCTCTTCTATCTATAGCTTTCCCTCTGAAGCCATGCCGTCTCCTAAACAATGTGGACCAAAGGACCACACAAAACTCCATGGGCTTTGTTTTACTATACAATTTCAAAATGTCAGGTTTAATGTGCAACTGTGATCAATATTTATGAACAAATATAAAGGGAAACTTACTGTGGTGTCACAACTGGGCTATTATGCAATAAAAGTTAATGTCCATTAAGGAAGAGAGTGAAAAAGGGAACAATGCATTCATTATAGAGCAAAGTACTGCTGTGTCATGCATTGGCTTGTACCGCATAATGTCTTCATTGCAAGTTTCTGGTATAGTGATTGATGCCGGATTAGAACAGAAAGCTTATTAAACTGGATTGCAGAAAGTGCTGGATTTTATCATGCTACAATATAAAAAAAGATCTGTAGATTAATTTTTGAGGAAGCCTGCATGCATCATTGCATACACGGGAAAAATAGTCAATAGAAGCAGATGTCCTGTTATTTTCTTTGTCATGGAAAATATTTACACACACTTACATATAAGCCTTCTCCTCATAGGTGAATGCCTTGCTCTCTTTGCCGATGTTGTTGAAATCGGGGGTGGGGACAGAAGTTAGGCAAACAATGAGCTATGCACATCCAGAACATCAGTGCCATTTTATCCTCCTGTGAAAGAGCTGCAACATTACCCCTCACCCTGTTTAGCCCTTGGAACATAAGCGAATCCTCGCAACTTAGCAATGATAAACTGTTTATCATGGCTAAAATGTGGGTAGCACTGCTGCCTTGCAGCAAGAAGGTTCTGGGTTCAATTCCTGGCCTGGGGTCTTTCTGCATGGAGTTCGCATGTTCCCCCTGAGCATGCGTGGGTTCTCTCCGGGTACTCTGGCTTCCTCCCACAGTCCAAAAACATGACTGTTAGGTTGATTGTCTTCTCTAAATTGTCCTTAGGTGTGAGTGTGTGCATGAATGGTTGTTAGTCCTGTGTTGCCCTGTGATGGACTGGCGACCTGTCCAGGGTGTACCCTGCCTCTTGTCCATTGACTGCTGGAGATAGGCACCAGCATCCCTCGCGACCCCACTTGGGACAAGCGTGTAAGAAAATGGATGGATGGATGATGAATAATACATAAGTAAATCCGTGGTTATATTTTTTATATTATCTGAACTGCTGCTAGTTTTACTCACATGCCTGGAATCTGGAGTCTAGTGCTACTACCACAGATGATCTCGCTCTCGAAATGGAATTGAACGATTCAGATTAGCTAGCCGAAAGAATAGAAGGGGTAGAGCGTAGCCGCCTGTGGCCGGGCTGCCTGTCACAACTCCAGTCTGGCGCGTGCGGATGACGTCAAACACACTCCGCTTTGTTTTAAAAAAATAGAAATATAAAAAATATAACCACGGATGTCTGGGTACAGTGATTTGGCTAAATGTTATGAATGCTGGTGTACCATAAAGAATAAAGTTTAGTTTGTCCCTTCAACTCGTTGTCCATAGGAAGACATTACTTGGATATGACCTAACCGAATATCTTTGGAACAGCTCCAAATGACATAAAACTAATATGGGTGAGTAGAACATGATGTAATAACATAAAATCAAGGGGCCAATGTAAAAAAAAGGGTGTTTCCCTTTAAAGAGATCAACCTGTTTCCAGACAACAGAAAAGCAAAGACAAGCTCCCAAACAGCTTGTAACAAACAAGCTCCTAAGCCAAGAACGTTAATAGTAATTGATGATGCTGTAAATGAGATTAAATGCTTCTGCAAATAAAAAAACACAGAAATAGTGAAGGCTGGCTGTAGCATGATGTCTGAAGTCTCAAAGAGCGTCACGCAGATCACAGAATCACATCCAACCTTGAAGAACTCTGCCATTCACAATGAAGGATTGACTGATGTTGCTAAGTGGAAGTCTTTTCTTCTTCAACAGAGTTTCCTACCTGAATAAATTGATTAAACGAGCCTGCTCTGTAGGTTCAATTGGATTTATTGATAGCTTTAATATCTTATGGGATATTAAAAATCTCTTCACCTGAATAGATGAGGTGCAAAACTTTTTGGTCACGCTGCTAGGACCTTGGAACAGGAGGGCTTGAAATGTGAGTACTTGGAATTTGAACAAAAACACTACCGGAATCTTTGATGAGGTAATGAGAAAATACAGGTCATGTCCACCATCACTTTGCAGCACAGTGATCACTCCCTGTACCCCAACAATGCACGGGGCAGTCCCGACAGAAGTACTGTATCTAACCTCCCAATAGACCACCACAAGCCCTCCACAGCATCATCCTCTGTATCCAGCCCAACACTTCAGCTCAGTCTGTCCAATCAAAATGAAAACTCAAAAGCTTCCCCCAACCCCACCCAAACTCCTCCTCACCTCCTCAGCCAAACACTGGCTGAAGATAGCCATTAATCGCCCCACTGTCAGCTCTGCCTCCTCCATATGCAAAGAAAGCTGTCTGTGTTGGCAACCAGGAACTAAAAATCACTTTCTTGTGATAATCTCTGGGTTCCAGTGATAACTTTATTAGATCTGATTATCTCCAGCACAAGCTGGGGCATCAAAAGGATGATAGATGCAAAATCTCAGTTTCAACATGTGGCAGAAAGAGCAGGGCTAAAACAATCAACAGTAGTAAACCATCCAACTTAAAAACTACACAATGTGGAGCTTAATCAGCTAGAGACAATGTTAACCAAGGTATTTAAACTGGCTGTAATTAACATGTTGCAAAAATCATTTTAAATCAGTTTCTTAATTGCTCAGCAAATTCTTGATTTTATGTTTCTAACAAGGCTAGATGAAAATAATGAGATGCAGATTCTATATGAAAATGGGGAACTCGTTACAAAGTTTAATCATTAACAAAAAGGATGACTACATTTGTGACAAATGAAATTTGAAGTGGAGTGGCATCCTAGTAGTTAGGGCATAGAGCTTGGAATCCTGAGGGTTTAAATTTTATCCACAGACTGCCACTCTGGTTCTCTGGGCAAGACCCTTAACCCTTGATTGCTCTCCGGACGCCCCACACTGGCAGCCCACTGCTCCCCAAGGGGATGGGTTTAATGCAGAGGTAAATTTCTCCAATCAGAGATCAATTAAGTTCAATTATTATTATTACATCTTTTGAATATCTGGCTGTCCAAATACGGGCCCATGTCTGAGCCATGTTTCTGATTGTCTACATTCCTCTGAAGTCAAAAACAAACTTTTATTTCAATTAATGGAGCCTAGGTGGAAGTTGGAGCCTGATTGGCTGTGTCACAGGAGCGACACAGCCAATCAGCTTTGAAACACACCTCCAGGAAAGCCAATTGGCATCCAAAACCGTATTTGCCACAGTCGAGAGGTTAAAAAAGAATAAGCTCTTGAAATGCCCCATTTAGAAGAAATTATTCAGCAGCTAAGCTCCTCTTCCTGCTGTCTTGATGTTTTACCCACAGGTTATACTAAGAAGGTTTTACATGTTTTAGAGTTTGATGTGATTCAAATAATAAATACATCGCTTATGTTGGGTGTTTTCCCCCAGGCCTTAGAAATACCAATTGTGGAAAAAGACAAGCTTGGACAAATTAATTCTGCAGAATTAAAGGCCCATCTTAAACCTCCCCTTCATTAAGATGATTGAAAAACTTGTATTTCAACAGTTAATTGCCTTCTCAACAATGACCAGCTGCGTTGATGTCTTCCTGATTAAGGTGTTCAACAACATCCATATAAATTTAGACTGTGGAAGAACCAAAGCATTGGTACTATAGGACCTCAGTGCAGTATTTGATCATTTTGATCATTTGATTTTATTAGAGCGTCTGGAAAACTGGGTCTGCCTTTCTGGTACAGCACTGGACTGGTTTAAATCCTAACTCGAGGACTGGGAATTATTTGTGTCAGTAGGAAATTTAAAAATCGTAGACCAGAAAAAACACATACAGGGTTCCTCAAAGCTACATTCTGGGGCCCCTCAATAATCAATTCCTCCATAGTCCTCTTACCTAAGATTACGGCCAACAACAAGATTGGTTGCCATAACTGCACACAACACACAGCTTTACATTACAATGTCATCAGGTGACTACAGTACTGAGCAATCAGAGCATTATTTAGATGCTTAGAACAGATGAAAACATGGACGTGCAAAATTGTTCTCCAACAGAATCAAAACAAAACAGAGGTAATAATTTTTAGACAAAAGGAGGAGAGATCCAGAGTTAGCTCACAGCTTCAGCTAATACAGCTAGAAATCATGGATTATGGCTTAAATCTTGGTGTCATGATTGACTCAGGCCTGAACCTTCAGAGGCACATAAAGGCAGTTACTAAGTCAGCTTTTTTTCAGCCGATGAACATTTCTAGAATTAAAGGACTAATGTCCAAGCAGGATCCAGAAAAACTCCTTCATTATTTATATTTAGTAGAATTGATTGCTTCAACAGTGTCTTCACACGTTTGCCTAAAAAGTTCATCAGACAGCTTCAGCTGATCCACAACGCTGCTGCCCGTGTTCTCACAAGGACTAAGAAGGTAAAACACAACAGCCCGGTTCTAAAGTCCTGTTGCTCCCTGTAGCTCCGACTTTAAAATTCTTCTATTTGTCTATAAATCACGGAATGGAGTAGCACCTCAATGCATAACAGATTTGCTGTCACTGTATCAACCTCCCACACTACTCAGGTCTTCTAGTTCACCCTACGCTGTTCACCAAGAACTAGACATGAAAATGTCTAGCACAAAACATGGAAAATCAGCATTTAGTTCCTATGACTCACTTATCTGGAACCAAGTCCCAGAAGACTGTAAAAGTGCTGAAAGCCTGAGTTCTTTTAAGTAAAACTTAAAAACCAACATGCTTAGAGCTGCCTTTGACTGTTGAAGTTAAACTGTTAACAAGGTGTAACTAGTATAAGGTTGTGGTCCCACTGATTTTATTTATTTTTTTAACTCTCTGCTTTATCATGCTTTAATCTTCATTTGCTTTTATTTTGCTTTCATTGTTCTTCTATCCTTTTAAAGCATTTCGAGTCTCCCTTTTATTTAATTGTGCTATACTAATAAACTTGCCTTCCCTTGCCTTGAAAAAGTACTTTCTTGTACTTACATGAAACTTTGTGCTAGCTGCATCTCTCTCTAGCCTTCTGTGGGGGGTCAAATCCACTTCAAGAATTTTACAATCACGCAAAGGGCGGGAGTGATAAATTTAGTGTCTTACCATTGTCATAATGTGACTAATAGTGACTAATGCAGTTTGAAAATTGTGTTGTTGTTTTTTATTGTGATTGTACTATCAGTGCAATTAATTGCCCAGCCCTACTCAGGATATTCAACTGAATTTCCCTCCTTTCTCTGTACTGTTTTGGTGGGAGCCCCAGATTAATGTGTAAAACTAAACCTGAGCCCTACACATTATAAATCTGGCTTGCAAGGTTATCACCGTCCCTACAGTAGTATGTATTTGCATCAACAAAACTTCAAAACAGAGGCTTTGCATTTGCTTGCCCATTAGATAAAAGTCCTGCATCCTACAATCCTCAAAGGCTGCTCCAGACCATCTATTGCTAGACCATCATTGCTAGCACGTGCTTTTAAGAATGCTTATTGGGAACAGCAACTATTAAAAATTTTAGTGTGTAGGGAATTATCATATTCAGATTTTTTTAGAAACCTATCTTGTAAACTTTGGTTGTTTTAACTTCCTTCGGACAAAGTAGAAGAAGTTAGATGAGCCAGATGACCTCAGAAAAGGACACACAAAAGCTGCTGTCTAGTGCAGATAGCAGATTACACTTTATCACATTTAAAGGACTGGGACCTTGAAATAATGCACATTTAATAAAATTACCTGCCAATATCACAAGAAGACAAACATCTTTTGAGTGTCGCCTCATATCTGCCCTGACCCTTACTAAGCTATTTAGACTTATAGCTGGCAGAAAGTATTTTATCTTCCTAAAACACATTTTGTTTAATTAAGGGACCAAAGGGCAGCCAAAGCTTTTAATTAAATTCAAAACAGTTAACTTTCTGGTTACCACAGGTTTGAGTTTCAAATTGCGTTATTTTAAGATAATATTAGATGTTGATTAACATAACAATTTTCAACTCCTTGGAAATTGATTTTTTTTCTTATTCATACCCTAGTTAAGGGGAGAAACTTAAAGCTTTAAATTATAATGAATGTCTGCCTAAAAGGAAGTGACTTCCATACATCAGAGGGTGTCACCGGTTATTCTTAAGCCAAGCCTCACTGGTATTTGCAAGAGAAGTAATGCCAAAGTGGAAAATATGAATCAAGCAACAGCAACAGTCCATGGTTATTTATACTGTTTAATGGTCACAGCACAACAAAACACTTAATAAAATACATAAGATATCCTCAAGCTAAGCTATTTAGAGTTGCAGGGTATTGCAACTTCTCTGCTGTGTTCTGAAGGATGTGATGATAGAACAGTGGAGGGCGTTAAGCTAATCCTTTCCAATTTGAAAGAAATAGATATACTGGCAATAAGCAGAGTAATCTTATGTGTGTTAGTGCACTTCACGGAGCCAAGTTTTACCTTTCCCCTGACTGCAACCAGAATCCTGATGCTTCTAACGGCACAGAGGCAGTGTCTAAATTTGGCGGATGCAGCCTCTGAAGGCCAGATTTGTCTGCTGATTATATATCAGCTTGGCGACATGGTAGTACATATATAAGGGTGTTATATATACCCTTCGTAGGCCACTGTATCCCATGATTAATTGCAGGTCGAAGCAAGCCGGCTAATCCCTGCTCAGAAGAAAAAAGGAAATGCTGACAAACAGTGGTAAAAATTTTAAGCACAGTTTAATGCAATACAAGTATTATGTGAACAGTTTTATCTTAGATTAATTAAAATTGTTCATTCAAATGGTTATTAAGTTGGATATGTTGCAGATAATGTTTGGTTAAAGTAGCTACACAATAATGGAATTTATTTTACCTTAACATGATTTCTCAGTCTGATATCTGAAATACCTGTGACTACAGTATTCCTGCTGGAGCTTCTCAAAAATGTAATTAGCACACAGAGCAGAAGTGAAATGGTCGGCACAGGGTATTTGGGATGACGCAGCTGCCGAATTTGGACACAGCTTAAGTCTAACACTAAGCTAAAGAATAAAAACTGCTAACACTGAAAACAGAGAACTATATCACAGTTACTGTCTACTTCATTTAAATGAAGTGACAAATAGTTTGACAGCATGTCAGTACAACATAAACAGTTGCTATAACATGCTGTTAATTTATAGTTTTACATCCCAGTTCATTGAAAATTATATTTATTTTAGATATTTTATTATTCTCATATGGTAACTAAAATGTTCCTTTTTTCTCACCAATGGATTGATTAATGTCTAAGAAAACATTTCATTATTTAGTCACTAGATAATACAGCTGACGCAGTAAATTTTTCAAAAATACATATTTTATTCAGCATATTCTAGAAATCTTTTTAGCCCATTATTTTATGGAAAGATCCTTTTGAAACAGAGAAAACAGGTTTTTTGAGAAAATTGCTGGTTATCAATTTATCATTGTGGATCAAAAAGATCAATTTAGATCAGTTCATTAATCAATAACTGCTATTGGTAATACTACCTCTTTTTTACACTGTGAATCACATTTTGATAGTAGGACTGAAAGTTTCTTTTAGATTTTTGCTTTTCTGGTGTTGTTTTACAATTGTTTTAATAATATCATGGTGACAGATTGATAACTGTTTTCGCTAATAGCCTGTTCTCAAACACAATTACTGTCTTGTGGCATACACCAGAGATGTGTTATAGGCCCAGTCCTTTCAAATCATCATCATATTTATTATATGTTGTATTGCTCCTTTGAAATGCCTGAAATATATTACCTGTTTGTTAAAGGTAACATAAAATCAAACTGTGCCTCTACAGCAACAATTTGCATATTCATGACTTTATGTGCAAGCCAAGCAAAACCCAAACTCCTGTTCTGAAATGAAATACACTACTAACTAAGACTTACTGCCCTTACCATTGCATCAAACGGACAGAACAAATCTACTTTTTTTTTTATATTGCTGTAGGTAAAAAGTAGCATGGCAAAAACTTAAATAAGAGCTGTTTTTTTTTTTTTTTCTATTTCTCTGTAAAGCATTTTTTGTTAAAAAAAATATCACTGGGTTCAGATAATGTCAAGTTTAAAGTCTGATATGTTAAATAATGTATCAAACTAAATTCATCAAGATTATATATCTTCTTAAGGGTTCACAGTCAATAATTTTCTATGTCAATACCAAATAGACAAAAATCCAGTTGATTATGATAAATTACAGCAATAGGTTTGCTGCAACATCAGAATGCTTCCTAAACTTTAGCCCCAATTTAGATTTACTCCAATGGTAATACTGTCTTCAAAGTAAAAATAAATTTTTATCCTTTATGCATATGCTTTTTTGCGCCATTTTATATTTAACCTAAAACATTTCTTTTCTGCACTGGTCTCCCTTCCTCCATCTTGTTGACCAGGTATACACACGTGCAGTGACCTAGTACAGGTCACTTGAGTATACATTTATATGTCAAATAGTGTGACTATGTACCTTTAAGGCAAATAAAGTTATTTACCTTCATTATTTTTCAAGGAATAAAAACATGTTTGATAAAAACAAAAATTAGTGTGATAAGCCCATCCCAAAAAGGCAAGGAAAGTTTATGTATTTATTTTTGTCTTTTTACAATTTCACCATAACCAGGTAACATTAAACTTCCATCATTTTACATTTACACTGATGCTGTCTCAGCCTAAATCCTACCTAGTTATTTTGTGCTATTTCCAGTGAATTTAACTGAGTAGCTCATGGCTGTGTAAAACAATAACATTCTCACTCTTAATCCTGTCAGCAGAGCTCCGGTTTATTTTCCCCATCCTGGTAAAAAAAAAAAAAAAACACTCAATAAACAGGACAGAAAAAGATAAATAATCCTCATGCCACTCCCTGGATTGTCAATTGAAATGACATCTGTAGCTCTGTGTAACCAGTTTTTTGGTCTGTTAGTATAGCCGCTATTCCGACTCATTGTGAAGGGCAGCAGCAGTACGCACATGACATACCAACAATTCTTCTTTATTTTCCTTTTTTAGATGCTACTGTGACTCCTTGGTGAATTGTTTGCAATTGTGTTTTTTTTTTTATCATTTGAAGCTCCCACTTATTGCTGTCATTTTTTTTGTCTAAGCTGTGGCTGTTTTTTGTTTTTTTTTCGGGAGGGGACACCTCCTCATAATCTAATCATATCTGCTCGTAATGATCTTTATTAGCCCTATCATACAGTAACACACTACAAAGCTCAGCAAAGAAACATACTTTTTCACTTCAATATCCTTAATAGCAAAAGCTGAGGTGGAAAATTGAGGAGGAGCTGGAGGAAACAGACAGAGGGAAAGAAATGTTCTGATGCACTGCAGCAGTGCGAACGTGTATTCAATCTGACACCTGGGACTCCAGGCTAATGTCTTGATAGGCCATAAGTGGATCATTGCTACCCCTTAGAAAATCTTTCCCTAGTGCTAGACAGAATACAAAGATCTGAACAATCCTTATACCTTTTAGCTGAACTGTGCTCCTTGTTCTTTTACTGTTCCTGGAAAAAAAAGAATTCACTGTCTCCAGCCTTATTGATTTCAGATAAGGTTGTGTTATGTTTTTTTTTTTTTTGCTTCCCGTGCAGTGTTACTCTGAGATACCTCTCAATGCTGCACAGGATTCCAGCTCATTGAACCCAAGGGCTGTAAATAGTCCACTGTTGCATGGGTTCAAATGTCAAATTGAATTTCTCAATGCTGAGCTTCACAAAAGTGTGATCAAGATAATGTTTGCAGTGTCAGAAGCATACTTGAATAGTCGTAGTTTTATTAACATTTACAAAAATGGCTTATTTGGAACAATTGTAGTTTGAAGTAGTTTTAGTACACAATCATGTTTATTTAAACTTTAGTAATATTATTTTGAGGACAATCTCTACCACCAGTTTTTAAACTAAATTTACATAACAAACATCAAAAAGAAACATGTTTGTGTTTGGAGACCTCATGACTGGCCATGCTCCCATTGTTTATAGTAGAGATGATCTGTTGGCTATTGTTAGCTCTGCTAAGCTCTAATGCTGGTAGGATATGGCCAGCATTTTTTCAGTTCTATCTATAAATGTGGGAAATATGAGATTACATCCCAGCAGTCCCTTACCTGGCATTAACTGGATTATTGAGAGAGCAGCTTGATAGTTATTCCTGAGACAAGGCTAACCATGCTACTTACACATATATAAACCTTGAAGGTTTTTATGAACTGTGCCAACAGAACCAAGGCGGCCACATTAATAGACGGGGTGGTTGAGTTTGTGAATGATAGTGTAAATGAATGATAGATAGTCTGGGCACATATAGATGTTCTGCAGTAAGGATATAGATCTGCAACTTAGAGCTGCATAGAGACATAATATTTACTAAAGGGATTTACTAATGTTATAATGGTGCAGTTAGCCCTTCAGTTATCACAAAGGAGCTAGTTGTGAATATCTCCAGGCACAGACAAACACTGATAACCGTGAGCATCAAGGGAACTTACACTGAGTATTTCAAGTGGACTCCTATCAGTACCTGCAAGTTAAATTTAAAAGCAAACTGAATTAGTTTCACAACAATGATGATTTTTTAATGAATGATCAGAGCAGGCTACCTACTAAGAAGTGAGATTTTATGGAGTATTTGAAGCGCCCCAGTAGACCTTCAATTACTCTAAGGTGACATCAGCCATCTTGTATGTGGAGTCTGTATGTACAGTCCAAGCTCAAACTAGGATGCCTCCTGGATAATATGAAGGCTGCGGGAGACAGAAGAACTCTAGTAAAAATAATCTAACTAATGGACAATTTCTCCCAACACATGCATAACAATGTTACAGAATTGGAGAGGTCCTTCAGTGACAAACTACTGTAAATGGTCCTATGTCTTGGGCTTTTTGCAAGATCTTAAGCACACAAGGAGCTGGTCAATAACCTGAAGAGAGCTGGGACAACATTCTCAACCATTGGTAATACATTATGCCACTATGGATGAAGATCCAGCAGCACCTTTGGTTTAGTCTGAAAATTATTCTGAAATTTACCACAGACACCTGGATGATCCAGAAGGGCAATAGGAGAAGGTTGTGTGTTCTGGTGAGACATAAATAGAGCCTTTTGGTCTTAAATCTGCTCACCATGGTTGCAGGAAGTACAATACCAGCAATACCTTGAGAAGAACTTCAAAGAACTGCTAAAAAGGAAAAGCTAAAAAATCAGCGGTGTATGAAATACTTTTTTTTCTTCATGTGAATATACATGCAGATGTACATTTGTTGATTTATCCTGGCCTAGTAAACTAGCCCCCACCCAGCGGAAATAATCATTTTTGCCTGCGAGTTTGGTCTAGCCTCGATCAATGCCCGAGGCCTTAGAACTGGTGGGCCAATCACAACGCAGAGATGTGTTTTGAATTTTTGGGTGGAATCAGTTTTGGAAGGATTAGACTTGGGGTTTTCATTGAAACGTGAGCAGGAAGAGGCTCTACACTCATTCATTTTTAAGATGGATGTATTTATATACGTAGTTTGTTTACTCTACCCCACTAGCTTTCCGTCGTGCTTACTACGTCACAGTCAGTTGTGCTTATTGGTCAGAGCATTGGCCAATAGGCACAGACAGCTGTTTAAAAGGCAACGGGTTGTTCTCATTCATCTCATTCATCTTCCGATGTCTCATTCATCAGGGCCAGACTAAATTACACATTTAATCTCACATTTAGTTTCTAGTTAAATTTGTAAATATCCTTTCTATTAGACCCCTCTGGTACATCTGAATACCAAACAGAGTATAATTCATGTTACGTAAAAGTAGTTCAACAAAATCTGGAAAGAACATGTAAAACATAATTCAACTATTTATGGTAATATTCATAAAAGATAAACACCATAGTTTTTCCTTCCACCCAATCACCAAAGATAATTGACTCGGTTGCAGTAGTCTCGGAGAGACCATAGTTCCCAATGATTGCATAGGCCAAAACCATCAAGCTTAATCATATTACTGTGTGAGTTAAACCTTTCTGATTAAAATAATAATTAAAAAAAACACTTTCCTTTTTTAACCTAATTGTCTATAATATTTTTCGTCTCCTTGAGTTCAAAATGGAAAAAAAGCTTTTTAGATTGTTTTACTGTCAAGCCTCCTAGAAAAAGTCAAAGACCATAAAATTCTCTCACATCTTTTTCAAACTGAACAGACTTTTGGGTGAAGATGGAGTGAACAGTGAATCGCAAATGGCCTTGATGTATGTTTCACACAGAAAATGTTTACCAATAGATCATTTAGGAAATGGCGACCATCCCTTTTGGCATTCACTCCACAATAATCACATGCATGAGGCCATAGTCGACAATACATTCAGTGCTGCAAGTCAACAATTACCGGGCGGCTGCTGAAAATGACAGGGTAGACGTCAGCCGATCCCGTGTTCCCACTCAGCACGATTGATGAGTTCATTTATCTCTCCCCTGCTAGTCTACTGGCTTTTTGCCCCTTTGTTGCTATGAAAATAAATAGCCACTGTAAAATGGAGAAATGGTGTGCAACAACAAAAAGAAAAGCCGGCCTTTACAATACCGCTGAGGCATATTTATTTCATCTTAAAGGGGAGGTTTGAGGTCACCCTCCAGTCCTTCCCCAGTGACATTTTCCAACTTGACATTCTGTGACATTTCCAGTTAAATATTGCCGATATTCCTGCAGAGGAATTAAAAGCATGTCTAAAATGGAGACCGACATTAAAAGCAGTTTCTCTTTCTCTCTGTCTTCCTCCCTCTATCTTCTGCATAGTCTCTTTATCCCAAATGTTCAGTTTCCCTCCCCTCCATGCAGCAACACAGGGTTACACGCACTACCTTCTGAGTGTGGTTGACTTGCATCTGCAGGTATTAAAGGAATTCTTTCTAATCCAAAGGGATTACCAGAAATTCTATCATGTGGAAAATATAAGAGACAGATACAAAGTGTCTGACTGAAGAAAGCTTATGGTGCTTTTTTTGGAGCAAAATTTCAAAGATTTAGATGCAGTAGCATGACAGGAAGCAGTCATACAAGAGGGGAAATAGGTTAACCTTCTATGTATTTCCTACTTTCCGGAGAACTGGATTTTGAAAAGTTTCCTACTTTCGCTAAACAGTGTTTGTGTATTAAGGATTAAAAGATTTCAAACACATGTGAAAAGAAGTACAAAATGTCTCATTAGATGAGACCTGTTTAAGTTAAAGTTGGTGCATGCTTTAACTTCGTTTTCTAGACAAAGAGGTTATGTTGCCAATACAATGTGAATAGTATTCAGTTTTTTTGTTTTCTTTTCTGTAATGTCTCCTAATTTTAAAACATCGTTTTGTGCAAAATGTTTAAAAATTGCAATTATTATTTACATTATTTTCATTTATGCAGGACATTTCAGTAAGATAAAATACACTTTTTTTTAAGGCAGGCTTGGCCAAGAAAGCATCCATGCAGTGTTTTAAAATGTAGGATACAAGAGACCAAGACAATAAGAGATGGTAAGACAGTACAATCATAACATCTATTAAAACACAATGGAGCTTTAATAGCTGTTACTGCTCTCATTCAAAGCTACTGTCTTTATGAGATTTTTTTCCAATGATAGAAAAAAATATTGTTTTACAACTTACTCTATGGCTAATGATCATGCACAGATTTATGCAGACTAATCTCTTTTTTGTAGACCATTTTGTACTATTATTTAGCCGATGTTTGTTTTTTCACAGTAAAAGCTTGCTGAGAAGAACTTGTTACCTCAGATTTACAGTAGGCTAATTAGAACTTATTTTTTTTAATAAGGATAAAGTTATGTGGAGTTAAAGATTTCTTTTGGATTTAGCAACCCAGAAACATATACAGTATTTAAGGAAATTTAATGTTTCATGTAAGCGGACATAACAAATACATTCATTCTGCGTTTTTTTTTTTTTTTTTTTTTTTCTTAGAGGATTAAATTAGAAATGACCATGGACTGGGCCCTGTTTGTTAAACCATGCATAAGCTCTAAAAACTTGTGCACCCTTTCATACAAACCTTTGACCTGCTGTTAAGATGCTTGGCAGTAATGCAAGCTTTTTCAGCCAACAATAACATACAAAGCACCAATCTCATGGAATTATATGGATTTAGGGCTTCATTAAGTTTTGTTTACCTCAAGTATTGAATATGAAATGTCTACAATGGATGTTCTGGTGACCCGCCAGTTAGAGGATGAACTTCTGCATCTTACACCAATGTCATCCAACAAAAGTGTTAGAGGAAAAGCTTCAGGATAGGGACCAAACCAAAGGTGCTGTCACATTGAGTGGAGGCTTTTGAGGACCAAAATGCAGAGATCAGGAGGCAGGGGTGAGTCCTGTAGATTTACCGGTAATGAGAACACTGAGGCAGGAATACAAAAAAAATCCAAAATGCTGAGATCCAAAAATAAGATTACAACAGGGAAAACTCACATGGGAAGCCAGAGACGAGGGAACAACAAAACAACAAACTAGCACTGAGTGACTAGAGAGGGGGTGTATATATTGGGAGACTGAACCAAGACAGGCTAACCAGCAGTGTAGCAGCAGGTGTGGGTAAGACCAACTAGGAGGAGGCCATGGGGAAAGGAAACAAGCACAAGGGGGCAACAGAGGGTAGCTGAACAACTCAGCATTGGTAGAAATAGACAAAAAGACACAGAACACAAAGAAACAACAAAACAAACTAAAAGTGCTATCTTTTAGTAATTAAGAAGTAATCCGTTCCCTAGAGTTTATTACATATGGAAGGAAAAAGCACAAACCCAAAGAACAAAAATAAAACCAAAAGCACAAATACTTTTGACAACTTTTAAGAATGGAAAACACAGGAGAAAATTTTAGTACTGTCAAAAAGATGTAAGTTTATCTTCATTAATCAGGAAATAGCTACAGGGCAGGTACCCTGGACAAATGGCTATATCCAGAGTAATAATCAAAGTAATAATTTTGATATAGCTAATATAAAAGGAGGACTGGGATGCAGGGTTTTCCTGCTCTCAAGCATAAAGAATTTGCACGGAAGTTATATATATATATATATATATATATATATATATATATATATATATATATATATATATATATATATATATATATATATATATATATATATGTAGTTTAGTAGCTGCCCTTATCTGCAGTATCAATCTAACTATTTTTATCATGGTCTCTGTGTTTTACTTTGAAAGGCTGATCTTTGTTGGGTGCTGGAGAGGTTCCACCTTTCTCCAGCAGAGTCCGCCGTGGATCCTTCTGAGGTACTATCAGTAATCTTCAGGAAATCAAGCTTCAGCTTGCAACGCTAACTGAACTGTCTCTCACGCAGACTCCGGTGAACCAGTGTCCAGGCCCGAACCAGAACCAGTACAGGTGCTGGTCATAAAATTAGAATATCATGAAAAAGTAGATTGATTTCAGTAATTCCATTTAAAAAGTGAAACTTGTATATTATATTCATACATTACATACAAACTCATATATTTCAGATGTTTATTTTGTTTAATTTTGATGATTACAAATGACAACAAATGAAAATCTCAAATTCATCATATCAGAAAATTAGAATATTGTGAAAAGGTTCAAAATTGATGGCCCCTGGTGCCACACTCTAATCAGCTAATTAACTCAAACCACCTGCAAAAGCCTTTAAATGGTCTTTCAGTCTAGTTCTATAGGCTACACAATCATGGGGAAGACTGCTGACTTGACAGTTGTCCAAAAGACGACCATCGACACCTTGCACAAGGAGGGCAAGACACAAAAGGTCATCGCTAAAGAGGCTGGCTGTTCACAGAGCTCGGTGTCTAAGCACATTAATAGAGAGGCGAAGGGAAGGAAAAGATGTGGTCGAAAAAAGTGTACAAGCAAGAGAGATAACCGCACCCTGGAGAGGATTGTGAAACAAAACCCATTCAAAAATGTGGGGGAGATTCACAAAGAGTGGACTGCAGCTGGAGTGAGTGCTTCAAGAACCACCACACACAGACGTATGAAAGACATGGGTTTCTGCTGTCGCATTCCTTGTGTCAAACCACTCTTGAACCACAGACAGCGTCAGAAGCGTCTTGCCTGGGCTAAAGAGAAACAGGACTGGACTGCTGGTGAGTGGTCCAAAGTCATGTTCTCTGATGAAAGTAAATTTTGCATTTCCTTTGGAAATCAAGGTCCCAGAGTCTGGAGGAAAAGAAGAGAGGCACTTCATCCACGTTGCTTGAAGTCCAGTGTAAAGTTTCCACAGTCAGTGATGGTTTGGGGTGCCATGTCATCTGCTGGTGTTGGTCCATTGTGTTTTCTGAGGTCCAGGGTCAACGCAGCCACATACCAGGAAGTTTTAGAGCACTTCATGCTTCCTGCAGCTGACCAACTTTTTGGAGATGCAGATTTCATTTTCCAACAGGACTTGGCACCTGCACACAGTGCCAAAGCTACCAGTACCTGGTTGAAGGACCATGGTATCCCTGTTCTTAATTGGCCAGCAAACTCTCCTGACCTTAACCCCATAGAAAATCTATGGGGTATTGTGAAGAAGAAGATGCAATACACCAGACCCAACAATTCAGAAGAGCTAAAAGCCACTATTAGAGCAACCTGGGCTATCATAACACCTGAGCAGTGCCACAGACTGATCGACTCCATGCCACGCCGCATTGCTGCAGTAATACAGGCCAAAGGAGGCCCAACTAAATACTGAGTGCTGTACATGCTCATACTTTTCATGTTCATACTTTTCAGTTGGCCAACATTTCTATAAATCCTTTGTTTTTATTGGTCTTCAGTAATATTCTAATTTTCTGATATGATGAATTTGAGATTTTCATTTGTTGTCATTTGTAATCATCAAAATTAAACAAAATAAACATCTGAAATATATGAGTTTGTATGTAATGTATGAATATAATATACAAGTTTCACTTTTTAAATGGAATTACTGAAATCAATCTACTTTTTCATGATATTCTAATTTTATGACCAGCACCTGTACATTCTGTGTGCTTGTGCAAAAATAAACTTGTTGAATTTTTATCCCTGTGTCCGTCAGTGGGGTTCTGCATTCTTGGGTCGCTATTAGTGAACCCATCATGACAGAACACTTTTAGTTGTATTTGTATTGTATTTCGCTGTATAAATATTTTTGCCTTGCCTTGCTGTCTTACAGTCTTCTGAAGAGTATTGTTGATAAAGGTCTTCCTATTTTGACTCCTTTGTGAAATTATCTCTAGAGGTTCTAAGAGGACTTTCTTCAAACAAAGTCATTCTTCCTTTTCAGCTAGTTGAGCTTTTTTTTAACTAATTTGCTCTGATGCTGTTACCACAGTACAGGATGGCAGACAGGGATCGCAGCCTTCACAACAGACTGATAGAAGATATGACCATCTTGCTACAAATACTGAAGGACCTAAGCTTCCTAAAGAAGTAAGGTCTGCTTTTTCCCTTCTTGTAGATGGCTTTACACTTGTGTCTCCATTGAGTGAGCTGTCCGGATGAACACTGAGGTATTTGTTCTCCACCACCTCCACTTCTTCTCTCATGATGGTAATAGCCTTGATGATTTTGAAACATGTAATTAAAAGCATTGTAAATATAATCAGCACTGAATATTCTCTTGCCATCAAGACAATGGATGCTTTCTCTCCTGCAAGGTTCCATTGTGAATATTTTCTTGGATTAAACACAACTTCATATGTTTTGGTTGTTAGCATTTTAAGCACATTGGTAATGGAGGGTGAATTGAATACAAGCAGTAACCTCTTATGCTGTTTGTGACAGAGCCAATTAGTGTGAATAAAAAACAAAACATCAGTTCAGGTCAATGTGCATGCTATGGAATTTGGTCAGAGTAAAAGGAGATAAACAATTTACTCATCTCTCGATAGTATTCTTGTGCATTCATTTTTGTAAAGTAAAGAACACATCTATTCATTATGGTTGCATTAATGATTATAGTTCACAGTTGGTCCAAAAAGCAACTTTGCCAAGTTTTGTGATCTTCTTGTTATAATCCATAGAATCTGACTGATGTTGTAATCAATTAGTATCATTATCCAAGCATCTGATTGGTATGTGGTTAAATGGATACCTTGTGGAGGAGCTGGGCAGGTTGACAACAACCTGAGCTCCCGCCAGGAACACATAACCTAAGCAGCTGGTCATTTCAAATACAGTACATTTCTAGCAAACACAAACACAGACAGGAAAAAATGACTGTGAATAAATAATGGAAAACGGTTCAATTTCACTCAATTATTTTCTGTTTTCAGTATTTTAGGCAAATGTTTACATAGTTTACTCAGTTCCTACTTTTGCACTTTGGATGATGTGCAGCTTCTATTTATTATATTCTGTTTTATCCTAGGTTTCAAATGAGATGTTCTCAAGTCCAAGCAACCAGTTTGCTATAATGTATGGACTGCAAGCTCCACCCGGAGTTTTATTTTTTCAGTTTCAACTAAGATTTATAAGTTTACAAACATTTTGACCCCTTTCTGACTCCATACTTCTCTAGATTGCAGTTTTCTAAACATAGGGAGAAACTGCTTCTCTATTTTTGTATCAAGAAGAGAATGTCAAGAAGAAGGTGTGAGAGGAAAAGGGACCAAATGCATTATTCGTAGAGATGACAGGATGAATATAAAAATGTAAAAACGTATAAACTAAGACAAAAACTGAAGAAATTTAAAATGCATGCATTCAAATGGGACAAAGCAGGAATAAAAAAACTGATGTAAATAAAAACATGAGATACATGTAGTCCAGGAAAATAAATGATGAAATCCCCATATATGACTCAACTCTGTACATTTTTATGTCACAAACCAGAAATAAATAAACAGAATTAAAATAAATAAAATGATGTTGAATAAATACAGAGTCCATAAGAGTTTAATTTAAGGTGCTGATATCTAGCCATTTTCTAAGTTTTCTTGATAATGACCAAAATTACTGAAGTGCTTTCATCAAAAGGTGATGTATTATTACCAAAAACAGTGCTTATATGCATTCCATGTGTTATAAATCTGTTTCAGTCAAATATGTTACACAGCCTTTGGTATTTGATTACATAACCATTGCTTTTAATGTCAAAGGTAGTCTGATAATATATGTTTTTAATTATTGCAGATCTGTCAGAAACCAAAGGAAACCAATGAAATAATAAACTGTGTAACTGAAGACATATCAATAACTACAGGTTGTGGGTCAGTGACTGGCAACCAGCAGCATTACTCATGAATTTGGTATGACCAGACAAAAGAAACTAAAGACAAATCAACAAATAATAGCACAAAAATATAAAACTGTTCCGGTAAACATGGAAACAAAAAATCAAGATCAACTACGTCAACCATTAGTGTTGCTTGCAATATGAAATTTGAAATTTAAACATCTGTGCATTTAAAAGGTCTGCCATTTTTACCATATCTTGCAGTGACTTCACCAAAAACAGATGTGTTCAGTTTTGTTAACCATCAGGTAAATCATCAATCATTAGACACAGTAACACTACAGATGCTCTCTACTCAGCACACAGACATTGCATTTTGTTATTATCATTGTCTGGACCAAAAAAAAATGTTTTATGTTACAGTGAAAACATTCAGTCAATCATATAATGTAAAGTCTCTAACTATCTTTTAACAAATACCAATTAAGACACTGTAGCACATATGTCAGGCCCTTTGGTCAGGCTGTGACACTGCCACAGAATCACGCTAAAACCACTGACAAAAATTCTGGACAGATAATGTGAGATTAAACACAGCAGAATAACAGTGAAGAGGCACATGCAGGTCATATAGGGGAGAGGAACTACAATGTAAAAGTTAAAAAAAAAAAAAAGACGATGAAGCTCCCTGGTATACAGTGAAACATAAAAACTGACGCTATGACTGTTTTCCACCCTGGGACCTGGTTTAAAAAAAATGATCATTTATAGTTTGCCAAAATGCCAGGTCAGTTTGAATGGACAGTATAAATGACAAATTACCTCTGCTTGCCAGGCATACATCATAAATATTCCTGCTTCCTTGTGTAGACCAGAATATGCCTCATATACATTTTTGAGTCCTGTTCACACAGAGACAAAAATGGCATTGTTAGAAAAAAAAGGGCATATACGCGAGTACACACAGTATCACTAAAAAAGACTAAGGCACTGTTATAAAATCTTTCCAAAAATGTAACAAGTCATTAATGTTTTTGACATCCCAAAATATAACATCTGGAAGCACAAAGACTAAATAACAAAATACCTATGTGATATATCTAAGCTTACCTCAGTATAGACGGGGCGAAATTTTTATTTGGCCACAGCACCTTCGTGAAATTGTTTGCTGTCTCAGGTAAAAAGCTCAGGGCCAACTTTACACTGGTACTTCTTATTGCTTTCTTTTAATATGGCTATCTGCTCACTGATCTTCCTTTGATAGAACAGCTGTGTGATACAGTAGTATCCAACAAATCTATGAGGCTTTAGGACAGCTGGAAATATGCTAGGATTATGTATTAAACACTTGACTCCATTTACTAATTATATAACTTTAGCTAATTCTATCCCTGGGTTTCAGGCTAATAGGGTCAAAAGAACATTCATTGCACACTTTTGCACACAATTTACATATATAATTCCTCTAAAACCATCTTTTAACAACCTTTTCACTCACTTTTCACAGGGTACATATGAGAATTTAATTTGAACGTTTACTTGTTCATGTGGTTATACTGATATGAGCATAATGCATATCAACATTAGCAGTTTGTCAGGGTTCATTTTTTTTTTTTTTTTTCCTGTGTCAGACAATATGTAAAAATTTACATAAGCAGCTATACTCGCTTACATCTGGGCAACTCTGTGATTATTGTGATCACCCTGTTTGGTGGAATACAGAAAGGAGATGTGATATAAAGGAGGGGTAATGTTAGTCCCTTCAAAAAATGACTTAAAGAACCTACACAAAAAAGCCAAGCTACTTACACACTCTGGAATGTCTGGCAAATTGTAATTGCACCCTAACACCAGCACACATCTTAACATGCACAAGCTCAATTTCAGGGTGATGACACCATGAATAATTGTCCCTCTACTTTGTGTTGTCCTGCGCCATGACAAATCAACAAAATACACTTGGTTTGTCATTCTGACGTGAAAATTTTTTAAAAGAAACAAAATTATTAAAATAATTTCTCAAGGTGCAAGTTAGAATATGCTGTATCACACATTATTTGAACTCAAGGATTCTGTTTCAAAAAGCAATTTCCTCTATGTTTGTGAAGTAATTCACTCCCACATACTATATTTTTACTCAAGTCCTTCGCTCAATAGTTTTAAACATTTAGTATTTACATAAATGCATGGAGCACTCCTGTTCACACACATTGCCCAACACTGTTTTCGTGTTTGGGTTAATGCACATTTCCTTTAGTCAAGTAAAGCAATTAATTCAGACAGATGGTTGATCGAATTTGCATTTTTTGATGAAAAAGCTAAGTAATCAGTCCCAAACAAACCTTCATCATGTGAGAAATATTTACTGCCAGTATTTTGCCCTTCTCCTTCTCATGCATTAAATCTGTGCATTAAACCACAAATACCACAATGGCTTTGCCCATTTGAGCTCATCTGTAGAGTTCCTCTTGTTGACAGAGCTATTAGTCTGAGAGATACCACAAAATTCATCATAGTCACCCTGCGGTTATTTCACAAATTCATCATTTCATTACTTTCCCCTCTGAGGACGGTAGCAGGGAATGTGTCAGTGAAGAAGAAGTGTTTGTGATACCATCAAAATCCCTGAAGGCAAAACAAGACACACTGGTTCCAAAAGGGTGTTGAGAATGGAATATATACTCTAAGTCGTAAAGTAAGATGATCCGAAATTAATATGTAAATTGATGAGTGGTTGGTTGGAGGACCTAAAAAGGATTTCATTATGTCTCGATCAGAAAGCCATTTATCTCAAGGCTCTCAATAATTTGGGCCCCTAATCTGTTGGACAGATAATTAATATCTGCTTATTGAGTAAATGAAAGTCATTACCTTGATTTTCTTTAGATAATTCATCTGTCTCATCGTCACACTAAGGACATTTGCCACTACCTCAACTGGCATTAATAAAATGCTCTACAAAAAGCTAATGGCTTTGTTATTTTCTTTTGCATAGCTGGTTGAACAACTGCAAATCTTTTATTTTGAAACAATATATTAAATAAACCAATATTTGTACAAGGTCAAACATAAATGTTATCCACAGTAGGTCACAAAAATAGACTATGACAATTGATGCAGATCCATCCACTCAGTACATTCACATTAGGTCAGTATCTAAAGGTGATTTTACAATTCAGAAAAAAAAAAAAATTTCAGGAACAGGGACTGTTTTCTGGTATCTTTCTGTATTACCTGTACTTAAAAAAAAAAAAAACTTATAAGATTTACTTAAGAATATATTGTAAGCATTTGCGTGCAAATGATTTAAGTAAAATTTAATGCTCTAATATCAAATAATACTCACTTGCCAGTATGAAGTGAATTTTACTTTCCATAAGACAAAACAGTTGTGAAGACATTAATTGACATTTGCTTAATTACATCCAAGTTGTGAGTTAGATTTATTTAAACAAAGTATTGCAGCTCTTTTGATAAATGTTACCAAATAAACTGAACCAATAGTCTATACATTTAATATACATTAAACAGTTTATTTTTTATTCTAAACAGTTTAACAAAGAAGTAAATACCATATTATTTTAAATTCCCCAATCTTTCATGGGCCAGCTAGAAATTTGACAGTCTAACTGGAATCCATCCATCCATTTTATTTTACCCCAGTTGGGGTCGCGACGGGTGCTGGTGCCTATCTCCAGCTGTCTATGGGCAAAAGCAGGAGTACACCCTGGACAGGTTGCCAGTCTATCACAGGGCAACACAGAGACACACAGGACAAGCAACCATTCACACACACACCAAAGGAGGATTTAGAAATGCCAATTAACCTAACAGTCATGTTTTTGGACTGTGGGAGGAAGCCAGAGTACCCAAAGAGAACCCATGCATGCACAGGGAGAACATGCAAACTCCATGCAGAAAGACCCCAGACTGGAAATCGAACTGGGAACCTTCTTACTGCAAGGCGGCAGTGCTACCCACTGTCCACTGAGCAGCCCTCTTGCTGGAATTGTACTTTTCAAATATGCAATTAAAAAATTTACAACCCTCTGAAACTGGTAGTTTCAACAGCCACTTAAACTTTGAGCAGTGGTGTAAAGATTATGTATGCCTCTATTTAAATGCAAAAAAGCATGTACAAATAAAGCATTCATAGTAAAAGTGCATTATGTTGTACTGCATTAGGATTTGTACCCCAAAAAAGATAAGGTTGGTATGACTTGTAAACAACAAATACACAGTATCTAATATACACCACACCCAACACAGATCTGGTAATACAGTCACTACTGAAATGTGCTATAAAAATCTTACAAACCCAAACACTGAAACAGTGTAATTTTAACATTTAAACCAGTTGTCCAGACTAGTGGACTTTTAAGAATGCAATCACAACATTAATGAAACAAAAACACAATTAAAAATGAACAGCTTAAACTGTCTAATCATTGTCAATGAAGAATAAAATGTCTACTAAAGGTATTTGTTATTTTTTGCCAAATAACATACACCTTATTGACAAAAAATAAAAAACACTGATGACAGGCAACCTTCCACCAATATTAACTGGAACCCACTGCTAATTCTTGGCATTTGATATCACATTTTCCTACCCTAAGATGACAAAGTCATGAATGCATTTAGAAAAGCAACTTCAACTTCAGGGTGTTTACTTTTGGGGACAGTTTAAATCCATCCAACTCCAGGAAAAGTTTTTGGAAGACTTCAAAGGTGTAGCAAAAAGTGGGAGGGTATGGCCAGTTCAGCGCATATATCAGTCTCATTACCAGCGAGCAGGCTTTTACAGTACTGTTGTATCCTGCAAAAATGACTGTCGTCGGGACTACCTCTTGCTCTGTGTGTGATCCTTTAATGTTGGAGCAGAATCAGTCCGCTGTGAGCTACAGTGCGCATGCTCCGTTCGTGCGTTTCAAAATCCTACATTTTGAGTAAAGTTCATGTAGTATTTTTAGGTTTATGTACATACTGCTAATAAAAATTTAAACGGTATAAGATAATCTAAGTAAAACTCACTCTTTCCCCAAAATTCATGTATTACATTAAAAAAGGTTTAATTTTACTAGAGAAACTCTAGTTTTTACTGAAGCTTAAAAATACAGAGTAAAAATTATGACGAGTACTCTAGTAGAGTTTACTGAACCAAAAGTCCCTTTTTTCAGTGTGTGTCCAGAACATCTAAAAGGGTATATTCAGATTACACAGGTAGAACTTTTAAAAGTTAATTTAAAATGACTCTAAACTACCTGAGTGAGCTTTAGTCACATTTTCCATATGCTCCCTACACCTTTGTCCCCTGGAACATTTAAGCTGAGTTTCCTCTATAGGGAAACTTTTCCAGAAAGAGTAGTCGTTTTCTGAGGTTGTTCTATATCCTCACCATTTTCACTGCAGCTTTCATTGCCAAGCTGAATCATAGTTCTCTGGTGGGAGGGTGGGAAGCATTTATTACTAAGTCGAATAGTTCCAGTATTTTGTTTTAGCTGCTGCTTTATTTTTTGTTTTGTTTTCACTTTGACCTTTAGAAACTGCAGTGGGATTTCCTGATTATATGGGCTGACAGAGAATGTGCCAGAGATCATAAATATCCTTTATGATTGTAGTAAGAAAGCAGAAAGCCTACTATTTTAGGGGCAAATTCATTCTGCATGTAGCCGTTGATAGATTTATTAAAAAATATTTTTTTTTTTTTATAAAGTGAAGGGATTAAAAGAATGAAATTTATTACAGTCTCAGTCTGTCTTTTTTACTTTTACATTAAAGAGTACTATAGCAGACATCGTCAATGATTTTTCAAATATGCAACATGTCTTTGTTGTTAAACTTCCCTTTCACCTCTGATTTGGCTCAGGAGAGCAATGACTTTGACTCAGTGAAGTATGAGGGGTGAATGGAATACGCTTTGCTTATTACTCAGAGGGACAGTCAGCTGGAAAAAGGGTCTCATCGTTAACCAAAATGCTCGCCACTCTTGCTAGGCTATAACCAGGTGCTTTGGCATACAGTATCTTCTCCCTGTTGTCTGGCTCAGCATGTGGACTGCAGTCGATGCTCACTCACAGAGGTTGTCCATCTGCCCGGCGGAGATTTGAGTGGAAACATAAGCAGTGGGGCTTCTTCTGTAATGGGCTTAGACATTACCACAAGACTGTCCTATTGATGCTGTTGTTCACACTCATGCAAAACTGAGCAAACTTACAGCTGACGGCTGTCAGAGGTGCGTGGGATGCCTCATGCCTCAGGCTTCAACTCAAACTGCTCATACAGTTGCTACATGTGGTAGCAACTGCTGTTACCCTGCTTCAAATTGAACATGGCGATATAAAATAAGAGGACACTGATTCGTTGACTCCTTTCTTTTGCCAAACAAACCCCCAGTTCTTCTGCCTTGGAAGCTGCCAAACTATCGTTGTAACTGGTCATCACATAAGGAAAGCAAACATGTGTAAGTAATCATCAACGCAAAAGTAATTAAATTAGTGGGTTTATAAATCCTTATTAATTTTTGAAGCATAGTTTGTTTAAATATGCTAAAATCATATATGCTACATTTTGTGTCTTCCTAATTCCATTCTGTACCCCGCATTATATCTGTATTATTAAATAGTTTTTACCCATTTCATATAGTTACTCTTTTTTTGTTTTTTTAAGTTGGTACTTTTGTTAAATTCTGTGGGGAAATAATTGTAAAAAGGCTCCAAAATCTCTTGAAGTCTGACTGTTTATGGAAGGAGGTCAGGAGGTCAAAACAATAATCGCTGGATTGTCTACTCAAATAAACAGTTTTCAAGAATCTGGCAGTTACCCACCAGGAGAGCCAGAAATAAATGGTGTTATTCTGAGGTGCAGCAATTCCTTGTAATTGGTACTACCACGGGTCTAACTGCTCAGACCTGATTGACAATGCAGCAAAGCAATGTGCAAACCAGCTTCACAGGCAAAAACAAACAGGAATCATTACAGTTTGTTTGAGTTTAACAACAAGTAGTTTAAATTAAAAGTACTTCCTGTTTGGTTATCTTAAAAACTCAACATTATTCTTCCCCGTTACTAATTTTTTCTTTAAACATAAATGTTACAGCTAATAAATATATATATATATATATATATATATATATATATATATATATATATATATATATATATATATATATATATATTATCCATTCACAAAAGTTAATGACTTTGAAATGAAAATATATCTATTTTTATTTGAGAACAATAATAGCAACATGGGAGACACCAACAGTGCAAACAAATAAATGGAGCAAATAATCTTGCAAATGAATTATAACATGACCTGGGGCTGGCTATTATACATAAGGATGGCCCATGGGAGTTGCCAGGTTAAGCCAGTACACCATCAACAGAGCCCATGGGGTTGGTTTACTGTTTTTGGTAAATTGTAGTCTTCCTCTCTGTTTTTCCACAGTGGTATTGTGCTTCAGGCTGCCCACAGGCCTGTGGAGGGTTGCTGGTATGTCAAATATTAACTGTCCTTTGGAAAAGATCTGCTTCCTACAGCACATGTCTAATAACTTGTCTCCTACAGTCACGTTGCCGCTTGAATGTGAGTAAATGGCTGTCAGAGCCCCACAGGAGGTTTCCTCATCCAAATTAATCTGTTCTGCATGGTAGCAATATAGTGATTGTGTAATTCAGCAGAGTTTATTGGTAAAGACAACTTGTGTCAACCTAACAATTAAAAAGTAATTTGCATAAAAATCCTAGGCAAATAATGCATTAAATATAATATGGTTATCCTGAATGTGCCCCCAGACTAACTAAATAAATCTACAGTGCTGTCAAAAATCATTTGCTTTGTTGTAGATTTATTCAGTTTTTGGTTGTTTGGTTGTTTGTAACTTTAATGTTTATGATGAAAGATGTTCTCTTACAGGAAAAAGACCCTCCCCCCCCCCCCCCCCCCCCAAACAAAAAAAGAAAAAAACAGAAAAAAACAAGAGAAACACACAAAACTCATCAGCCTCCCCTGTAGGGCCTATGTAGGGTTTTTGTAGAGAACAGTCAAGCTGATTGCATTGGCTTAAGGAATATCATTGTGGCTTTCATGCCTGTCACTTAACACTGGACCTGGAGAAAGTGTGAGAAAGTGATTTTGTCCCCTGTTGTGACCTCAGGGGTCTATCCATGGAGTCTTTACTGGTGGACAAAGTTGCGCTCTGTCACCAGTCCTTTATTTCTAGGCACAGCCATGGAACAAAGTGGATCGGATTTGGGGACCAGTGAATTTAGTCTCTGCTTTTACAGATATATGTTTCTGTTGGCTGAATGCTGCAGATCTTGGCCACTGGAAGTGGCGGCCTAGTGGAGGAGTGGTGGCCTAGTGGTTGGGGCATTGTGCTTGGAATCCAGATGTTTTGATTTCAAGCCCCACTAAAACAGACAGCCACTCCCTGGGTACCTGAGCAAAGGACACTTAACCTCACATTGCTCCCTAGGCGCCGGACAATGGCAGCCCACTGCTCCCAAATGGAACTGGTTAAATGCAGAGTTACAGGGGAGTGGACTACCTCAAGCAACTCGAAAAATACAAGGTAATTAATCATTCAGCTTATTTTAGATTAAATCCAGGGGAGGACATTCAATGCTTATATGGACTCACACAAATTCACAAGGAAAGAACACCTCTCGGACCCATTGTCAGTAGCATTAAGTCAATAACATACAACATTACCGGCTTACTAATATTTTAGCCCCCTTGGTGGGAAACGCACCACATCACATAGAAAACTCCAAATACTTTGCAAACAAAGTCAGACATTTAAAGATGGTGCCAGGAGAAACCCTGCTGTCTTTTGATTTTACTTTTCTTTTCACACCTACATCAAAGGCAGCAGAAACAATCAGGAACTGTCTTTGACAAGACAGTGACCTGAACAACAGGACTAATTTCACTCCGGACCAGATCTGCATCCTGCTGGACCTTTGTCTTTCAACAACCTCCTTCAAGTTGAGGGATCATTTCTACAGCCAGAAGCATGGTTGTGCAATGGGATCTCCCATGTCACCAATTGCAGCCAATCTTTACATGGAGGAAATGAAAATGAGGCTTTGAACACGTTCAGAGGAACACCACCAAGCCATTGGTTTAGATATGTGGATGACACATTCATCAAAATCCAGCTAAAAGAAGTAGAAGCTTTCACAAAACACATCAACTCGGTTGACCACAACATCAAATTCACTAGAAAGGATACCAATGACAACAAGCTGCCGTTCTTGACTGGTAAACATGGAAGGAGATGGAAACCTTAATATTGAAGTATATAAGAAATGCACTCACTCAGACCAATATCTTCTTAACTTTCAACTTTCAGTCATCAGAACTTTACAACAACGCGCTGAGCATGTCCCAACAAAAACAGAAGGGAAGCACAAAGAACAGATACACATCAAAGATGCTCTCCAAACCTGTGGATACCCAAACTGGGTGTTTGTCAAATCAGAAAGGACATCCAAAAGACACACAGCAGAACATACCGGTGAGAAGATTAAAAACGAAAACATTGCCATCCCATATGTTGCTGGAGTCTCTGAAAAACTCAAGATTCTCTCCAAACACAAAATCCCAGTACAATTCAAACCAAAGAAGAACCTAAGAGACTAGTGCATCCTAAGGACAAACCCCCCAGACCAAATATGAGAGTGGTATATGCAGTTCAATGCAGTGATGAATGCTCTGATCTTTATATTGGAAAAATTAAACAACCTCTCCACAGACGCATGGCCCAACACTGTACAGCGACCTCTTCGGGATAAGACTCTGCGGTACATCTACACTGTATGGACAAAGGACATTCTTTTGAGCATCAGAAAATTCACATTTTGGACAAAGTAAATAGGTGGTTTGTGAGGGGCATGAAGGAAGCCATCTATGTTAAGAAAGAAAAACCAACCTTAAACAGAGGGGGTGGACTCAGATTTCAGCTTTCAAAAACCTGCAATGCAACAATTGAGTTGATTCCTTGCCAAATTTTGAACGTCTAGCAGAACGAAGTTAGATCAGTCATCTGAAAATGTTTCAATAACAGCTCGAATGCAAAACTACTTAGAAATACATCAATACCTTAAAATACAGTTAGAAAGCGGAGTACTGATCAAAGAAGAGGTCCATGGAGGAACTGCATGAATAAGCAGCTCAAGTGGGAAAATTATACTAATGCCGTCTATAAGTCATTCAATCAGAAAAATCTCACATTTGCATAATGAACATCAAGCAGTAGACCATCACTGAATCAAGCTATCAATAGTCCCATTTGAGTTTCTCATTAGCCGTGTGATGGACAGCAAACATGCAGAAGAAGGTGGTCTTACATACTGATGGCATGCATTTTGCTTATGTATAAAACCTTATGTTTGGCAGACCCAAAAATCGACAATCAATATGTTGCACAAAGACACAATATAGCTAAAGTAAACAACTTAAGCCATTTTGAGCCAGCAATGTCCTGCCCTTTCCACACAAGATCTTTTTACTAAAGCAGAAGGCCTCACACATAAAATTAAAGTATTCTACTTAATTTCCTACAGTAAAGCTGTAAATTATTGTGTAATGATTATATTTGTAAAAAAAAAAACACTGAGTAGAGTATTTTACTTTGTTTACTTTTTCAACTCTTTTTCAACTCTGCCACTTATATTTGTTATTTTCTTATACACTTTTAAGGTCCACATATGTGTGACGATTGCTGTAATGCTGGTGTAACACCATAATTTCTCCATTGTCGGACAATAAACAGATTTTTTATTATATTCTGAATGTGGCTAACTTTCTGTTGCATAACCCCGGCCCCTTTTTTACAGTAAACCAAATTTGCTGCCTTTTTCTATTCTGCAGAGGATTTTGATTTAGATCGCCTCAGCTACCTGATATTAATACACATTGTTCTTCTCTGAAACAATAAAGAACATTTACAAAGGTGATCATGAAAAAACAATAAAATTGGCAATCATGACAAAATGGCTGAAATAAAAAGTTTAAACTGGCCTTTCGTCTATTCTGTCAGTTTCTGCAAACAGGAAAACATTATATGAATTGCTGTTCTATTATTTGACTCTTTAATATTTATATGAGATGCGTCTAAAGAGAGGGTGGGAAAAGATGCATTGGGAGAAAAAAAACAAAACCTTTATGCATCTTTCCTAGCTAGATTTTTAGTGTCAGTTGTTGAGAAGTCACATCATATTTAAGATCTTCTCTTTCCTCTCTGATAGTCCCCTCAGGGGTAAATATGTGGTGGGAGCTAGCATTGGTGTGGGCAATACTTACTGAGACCAACAGAAAGCTTTATCTCGACATATCTGTCACTCACCCATGTTAGACCTTCCCTTGTCTTTCAGAGAGCTGTCAAGCCACGGTCTGCAGCTTAACTCGTCTGCGGCCCTCTGCCACCTCCCCCACATTATATAACCTGCCACCCCTATCACAGAGCTCCATCACAAACCTAAGGCTCACACATGAACACAAAATGCAAGTTCGATGAAATCTCACTTCCATTGATGCACGCTGCAAAGGGTGCTATGAGATAAAAGACTGAATGAGGTCTTTTGCCTTGATATCACTGATTATACAGTGCCGGAGTCCAAAATAATTTCCTCTTCTCTTCCCAGCAGTCCCGTCTCTGTATCGGACATAACATCCTGAGACAGCGGAGATTGGTGGCCAGGATACTGAATTTTTCATGAGGCAGGAAAGGTTAGATAAGATCCTCCCACGTTCCGAAGATAGTGCACTCACAGATCTGTCTTTGCAGCCCAGTGGTTAAAAAAAAAACACATGAAAGTCTAAAAAGGACCTAGTTTCCTTTAAAGTAAACACATAAAATTAAAAAAATGTACTAACATTTTGGTTAATTATTATATTTTTCTGTCTAAAAAGTGAAACTAATATTCATTACAGAGAGTTATATTCTGTAATATGTATGCAATAATGTGTGAAATAGGTGCAGTGCTTGCATGCGGTACCTGATCAGGGCTCCTTTTGTATTGAGTACTGCATGATCACAGCACATCTAGGGGAAGAGATGAGTCTGTTGCTCTGCTTAGTGTTTGTTTCCAACCACATTTGATGCGAATTTTGAGAAAACTAAAAAAAAAAAGAAAATGAAACATGTTTCCATCCATTAAAGCAAATTAACATGACAATGAGAAGTGTAATGCCATTATACTTTGAGGTTACACTTGGCTATAATAAACATTGCTGACCAAAAATCTGTAATGGACCAAGGATTTAATACATTTGTTGTAATTGGGCATGATTTATTTACTCATCATGTGTCATTAGTATTTGCAATGGTTCATGCTGTCTGAAGACCCAAGGCAGAACCAGAACATGTTCATAGGCGCAGAGAGGTATGTATCAATGTGCACTTAGAGGTGGCCAGAAACTAAAAGGCCCAAAATACTGTCAATCGACTCTAATCTCATGGTACCAACAGGGATATGACAAGTACAACATCCAAGTTTCCAAATAAATCTCTGAAGACCATATTTTAATGAAGCTCCTTCTTACAAAAGTAAATTTCCATACATCAATGCTGCCTGAATAAAAGAACAATATATGGTTCAGCATGATAGGCAAGGCAAGGCAAATTTATTTGTATAGCACAATTCAGTACAAAGACAATGCAAAGTGCTTTACATGATTAAAATTCAGGAAGATAAAACAGAATCAAAGCAAGTAGGAAAAAAAAAATAATAATAAATAAAATAAAATAAAAAATGCAGAAACAAAAAAAAAGAATATTAAAAACAATTGGATTAAAGAAAATATCAAGATTAATTGGGTTGAGTAGTTATTTTTGCTCTAATTTTGACCCATAACTTTATCTTCTCTTTCATAAAAAAAACATGGAAATGGTTTGTTCAATGTTTGGTTTGTTCAATGTTAGCATATTAATGTGAATAGCTAATGACCAAATTTTGGTTCTTTGTTTATGGTTAATAAACATTTAATTTGAGACCATCACTGCTCCCACGCTCTGGTTTAGAGGGCAACTACTCATTCCAGTGGTGGTGAATTTTTGGGACAACAAAGGTGACCAAATGTGCGGCCAACAATTGATAAGCGATAGTGAACCAACCCTGTTCTGTCCACATCCCCCGAACACCATGTACATGATTGCCCTGCAATCATGTACATGGTGTTCGGTGTGCAATGTCAATTAAATGAGTATTAGTACTGTTGTTGGTCTGTTGATGTGTGAACGTCAACTGAAAAAAGTACATTTGCATCTCCAGAAGGCTTGGCAACCAAGGAAGGCATAAAATGATATAAAATTCCCTGGGAGAGAGTTTTAGCGCACATACTGCATTCATCCCCAAAAACTCTTTTGTGGGCATCACTTCTAATTATTCCAAAGGGCTATGAGTCTTTTTTTCTTTCTTATATCACTCTTTTCCTTCCACTAAATGTCAAAATCTCTGAAACCATAGATATTCTACACAAAATTATGATTTTTTTTAAAAACCTCTGAAAATGTTATTTAGAGTGCCGAGTGGTTTCTTTAAATCTTCAACTTGCACACTGTACAAGAAAGCGAAAATCACTGTTCGATCAGAATGTGATGATTTTTTTGCTGTTTTTCTCAGTTTGTGGTTGTTACATCCCAAAGTTGGATGTCTTTGTTCTTGCATCCAATTAACACCTTGCTCTGTTTTAGGCTCCACCTTTAAGACTGGCTGCTGATTCCTGAGTCTGTCCAATCAAGATCACCTGAAGACTATTTAAGGCCTGTGAAGCAGTACTTCAGGGCATCTGAGCCATTTGTCTGCCATACACCTCCGTGTTCCTTGTTGAATCTAATGGGCTGTTAAGTAAACCTGCTTGGATGTTTTTTGTAGGGGAGAGCTGCCCTTTTGTTTAACCCCAGTTTTCTCCTGTTTATGTGTTGGTTAGGTAGGTTATTTTGTAGGTTCCTATATTTTGGTTTCATATTGAGTTAGGTAAGTCCACTTTAGTTTTTCTTTAGGGTTGTTTTGTTTGTTATTTTGGGCTGGGCTCTCCATGAAGCTTTTACCATAATTTATTCAAAAGAAATGTTGAAATAAAACTTTTAAAATGCCCTTTTGACTCCTTCATTCACTGTCTACATTTATGTTGGTCCCTTACACACCCTAGACTCAGCCAGGGGACGTAAAAGTGTTCCGTCGACTTATTCCTGTTTTTCTCATTTGTGTGACATTTTGTTGAATACCACACTGCATGTACAGCCAGCTTATTCGGCAATGATGTTTAGTTCCTGGTCCTTCCTGCAGGATGTGAATGACCGGTTGTCGGACAGCAGTCAGATCAGCAGTAATTTTCATGATTTTTTATAATATAACCCTTTATATAATATATATATAATATAATATAACCCAAGCTGTCAAAATTAAATAATGCAAACTCAGTGTGTAACTAACCTAAACAGTTAAATTAATTTTTCAAATTAAATGAAAAAAAAAAACTTTTTTGACTTTTTTTTCATGGAGACAAATCTCTTTGCTTTCTAGACAAAACATTATCATAATCCAACAGTGAGTCAAATGCAGCACTTTATTTTGAATAATTAATGAATAGTCAATGTTTTCGAATGATAAAAATAGCAGCATATGACGCAACCTTTGAAGCCATGCAAACTGAAATTTTTTACAAAAATGGGAGCCTGATCGTCGTAAAAGACTCAAAGGCATGCCTGACAAATATGCCCCTGGGTAATTTCCCCCAGGTAGAGGCATTCACAAATATTTCCATAATCGCTGAAAACCACAGTGACTGCCAAGCTCAAAGCCCAGATGTAGTACAAAACATTTTTCAGCTCTTAGTCGAAAAGGTCAGCGGCTCTGCTTTTCAAACATGGATATAAAAGCTGTGCTGCCATTTCCAGTCACATTCTAAATCACAGGTTGTAGTCTTTTGCAGACAGCAACAAGCTTCCTTCTCTCTTTCTCAGACAAATCAAGACAGGATCAAAAGACCAGAAAAGGCCGAATTGCGGTATTTGCTAAAACTTTCCAGCACTTTATTCTAGAGAGTTGAATTACACCCACATCTTTCAAAGACTGGCGTCTTCATGCATCCATCCTAATTAACTAGTAAATATGTCATACTCAGACACTTATTTTTCCTGCAGCAGCCCACCGAATCATCTCAATCTCTGCTTAACTTCTCTCTGCCCCCCCCCCCCGAGGCGGCCTTCAGTGGAAGACATGTTTTGACGCGCAGGTCACCACTAAATTAAGCCTGCGCGACACCAGCAATAATCAAGAGATGCCATTCCATTTGTGTTAAACTCCCGCTCGTTGAGCTGACCATTAAACGATGATGACTCACCACTTGTTTGGCAGCTACAATAGCTTCAAGCTGAGCTTTTTTTTTTTTATAAATTATGATTAAGGAACATTTATTAGAGTCAAGCTGTTTTTTCTGTATCCCGGGTTAAAAAGTACCTTTAAGTGTTTGTCATAGCTAAAGACTTGTCAAAGCATGATGTGGGAGGGAGACAGAGAGTGGGGGGGTGTTATTTGTGGGAACGTTGTGAATTCTAAAGAGGCCAAAGAAAAAAAAATAAGCCTCCATGAAAGCCGACATCAGTTTTGTCAGAGAACATAAATAAGTAAAAAAAAAAACATTACATTTTAATCGCTCTGATGAACAATTCAGGGTTACCTAGAAAGTAATGCTGTTCTTGTCATCTCAGTGCAGAGAGCTTGTAACTTGAGCTCATTTTACCATATTAGGGATTCCTTTGATAACAGTTCAAACTATCGAATAAGGGACTAGTAAATATTCTACAAGTGCAGGTGCTCGCCTCCCCTTAGACTCAAGGACATACTTTGTTTAAACAGGCAGGGAAGCTATTCGAGAACTGCATTGCTCATTTGATGACCCCTACTGATGTGCTTTGATAAATATGTATGTGCTAGTGGTGTTTCTGTGCAGTGAGGCAAGGTTATTTTACTAAAGAAAACAAAAAACAAATTCAGTGCAGACATGGTTAATTCTGTCAGGTGCAGGAATAAGACCTTTTTTACTCTGCTGAATAAAGTGGCTTCTGAGAAGCATCTTTATTACTATAATTGTAGTATTCATGTAAAAAGCTTTTATTCAGGCATAAACTATTATCGACTGATGCTATGATCTGGGAAATATAAAAAATCATGTATGAATGACAGCAAAAATAAAAGTTTCTTCTTTTCATTCTGCATTTAATTGACAGTTGAAGTCTGTAGCAATGATTGAAGGTGGCTATGGAAATAAATTTATTTTCTTTACAATTTGGTTTGTTTGATATTTACTTTTGGGAGCCTTTTCCAGAAATCTGAGTAGTTGTTCTACCCTGGTAGGTTTTTTTTTTCTATTCAGCTCTGGTAAATACAAATTTCCAAGTTAAATCTTCAGAAAAGAAAAATCTCTTGATTTTTCCTACTTTATATTTTCTGCAGTAACTCTAGCAAGACCATATCTTGTTTCAAGATAAACCATGTCAACATGGGCTGCTTCCAAATACAGCAAAGCAAACAAAGTAAACCTGCTTCTACTTCCTGTTCCTAGCTCCGATCCCTTGACCTTTAATAGGTCAACTCTTAGAACTTCATCATGGGTAGGACAGGATCTCTGTACAGATGTGTTGAATCCAGACAGCCTTCAGCCTTACAGTCGTCATGTGATGGACACTCACATGGAGGATGCTGGTTAACCTGAAACAACAAGCTTTTGGAGAGAAAAAAAACTACAAAAACAACAGTTACACAAATGTAGAAAATACCTGTAGCTCACGATTATTTAAAAAAAACATATGAAAATGTGCGTATTTGGGAGTGTCAGGATACAGATGAAGAAATGTCCCTTTTTTCAGCATTTTATTCTCATAACACAGTCACAAGCACAGAGCGATGAAATGAAATCTCTGCATTTAACTCATTCCCTTGGGGAGCAGGGGGCTGACATTGTGCGGTGCCCGGTGAGCAGTGTGGGGATTAAGGGTTTTGCTCAAGGACACAGAGTGGCACTCCTGGGGAGTGTGGCTTGAACTCATAACATGTGGATTCCATGTGCAATACCCTAACCACTAGGCCGCCATTAGTGTAAGGTGGCTGTACCTACAGTATTTTATATAGGGCTGGGCGACTGCATAGAATTGCACTGATATACTCGTTCAAGCTTTTGGTTTAAAATTTTATTTTATTTTTACCAGCACAAAGCTTTTCACTAATAATTCTGCCACATTATGTCTTTGGTGTCAGTATTAGAGCTTTAACAAGATCCCAGCAACAAAACAGGAAACAAAGCAAAAACATAAAATACTAAATAAAATGCAAAATAAATAAGGCTTTATTTGTGCATAATTTTTAAAAATGCGGATTGAAATAAGAAATTTACCTAAAATTAGAAGAAAAAAAAAGTGGAAACACCATGCAAAAATTAGAGCATTATCAGACCATCCCCAAACTATTTTAACTATTTTTACTGATCTTTACGTACTGGAAATTTTAAAGAAGCACAAAAAGATATACATTTGAGAAAATTGCCAAGTCTTGAGAATGCCTGGAAAACCTCTGCACAAGACCACATAACATCACAGGTATTAGAGCATCTAAAAAACATTTAAATTTAATAAATGGCGTCTGTGATTTCCCTCCATCTCTTCCTTTTTTGTCTCTTATGGGATTGCTTTTTCAAATGATGCAAACATTCTTTATTTTGCAGCGGATGACTTTTTAGGTGGTGGAATAAATCTGTACTCCTACCTTTTTTGCAGCACGTCTTACAAATTAGCGCCTTTTGTTCGACATCTTTGGACGTGAACAAACTGCATGCCCTACAGAAAAAAACCCAGTTTGGAAAAATAAAACTCTCAGTGAAATAGATACAGAAGGCTTGTTGTCATTTAAATTTGTACTCGATGGCTGCGTTCAAGTCATTTTAAATATCGTGCATGAGAAAACTCGAGATACATTGAGTATATTCGCCCACCACTAACTGTATATGTCCTGTCACGAAAAAATGGTGGACAGCCATATAGGTCATATTCCAGACTAAATACTAGGAATTTCGGAAGGTCCAATGCTATCTTCCTTACCGTCAGCACAATGCAAATAACATTTACAATGGTGACCAATGACGCACTTCCATTTTGGGTTAAGTCTCCTTGTTGTATTAAGAAACATCCATAGTGTATGTTGGGCACAGTTAGAAACTTCATTATTAGTGCTTGGTGTATTTTCATTCTTTTTTTTTTGTTATCAATTGGTTTTCCTTATTCCAGGATTTGGTTAACCTTTTTTATGTAACAGTCAGTCAGTTTCCCTCAGTGACTCATTGTAATGTTCCACACACTGCTGCTACTGATTGAGTTATTTAGACTCAGCAGTTTCTTGCTGCTGTTATCAATGTTTTTGAGAACTGGATAGGCTTCATAGTTTGCATTATGGTAATCTTAGTGAGTCCATGTTGCATGATGCCCCTTCCTCCTACCTGTTTGGTCCTTTTAGTGTACTAAACATAAAACATTACCTTGGGGCTTTCTTATTATTTAAGTGTCAGTGTTAGATTGAGTTATAGTAATGTTCTTTAATCCAACAGTGTCAAAATCATAAGTAAAGAAGTCTATATGCCTATTTCTTGTATTTAATAGTGGTGTGAAGGTTGTCAAGGCTTAGGCTTACTGATGTCATTCTTAAGTTTATTATTATTAAAGACGCCTGCTAATGGTCACCTTAATAAAAAAGGGGGATCATATTAAAAGATATATCTTAAAAACGTACAAAGCCTAGGGCAATACAGGAAATGGTAGAGATTGATTGTAGATTTTTATAAAGTATTTTGGACCATTTTTTTGACAAATATAGTTTTCATATTCATTCAACAGCTAATGTAAAAGTATTATTGGTTGCACCATTTCTTTTCCACAGTAATAAAAGACAAACTTTTATTCTTAGAGGATTATGAAATTGAATACGTAAGCATATTCCAACATACTGACAGTTAAATGTGAATTGATGTCCGTCATTAATGTCATTAACTCTGCTCTCTAACAGATGTCTGAAGGTCAGTCTTAGGCCATCATTGGTGATGTTGATCTCAATCGTTCTTGGGTTCTGCCACAGAACCACATCTGAATGATTAGAAAAATAAAAACAAGGTTTAAGGGAGGCCTAGTTGAAGTTTTTTTAATTCAGTTCTGATAGAAATGTTGTTACTTGACCTCGATTAAGTGGAACAATTCTGGAAAAAAAAAGAGTACATCAAAGTCTCTACTTGTTATATCAATCTTCTTTTTAAATACTCTTTGTAAGTTAGCTGATGCTCTCTAATGTAATAATATTTATATCAGTAACCCATATTATGTTAATATATTGGTAAAGAAAAACTTTAAAACCGTCATGACAAGTATGCTAATGAATATACCCAGCTGTTACTAAAGTATTCTGGCATCCATTATTGCGACACAGCCATAGGTGTCAAAGTCTATGGCATCATATTAATGTCTATGCCATATCATTTGCTGCGTAGCTAAAACAACAGAGGTGCTGTGTTAATAAAAAAATATGGTTTCATTGCTTGTGACAACAATGCTAGGATTTATTGCTTGTGAGCTCCATTCCATTTGTACTTGACATCATTTACTGTGGTGCTGACATCACATTGTCAAGAAGATTTTTGATGTTTTCGTTACGCATTGATAAAATGCGTTTATGTGCTCCATCAAGTAGCAGCTTTACATTACTAAAGAGAAAATGCTGAAGGTAATTTAGGTCCCCCAGTGGGAGACTTGAAAGGCCACCCATAGAAATATTATTTTTTAAATAAATCAAAGTTATTCTTTAAATATTGAACGAGGAGTCTTTCTTCCAATCATTTTTGGCAACGCCTGGCCTTCTCAAGTTCCCAAAGGGGTAATCACTACATTTCCCAGTGATGCCTGCTTGGCTAAGCAGTTTTAATACACAAATCAATTTTGCATTACCCCCCTTTGGCTGTGAGTGCTCATAGTGTGAGAGCCATGAAAAATTGATGGGCCTTAGCATGCAGATTGAAACCCCAGTGAATCCTAAATTTTTCCAGGCCTTCTTTTAAAGAAAACGATGTCAAAAGGGTGTTTGTTTTACAGGTCAAACTGATGATAAAGCTGCTCTTGTTTTTCATTGTATACATTTAATGTTCGAATCATTGACAGCTTTTGCAGAGGTGAAAAGGCATTGAACATCACAGCATGGTGTGTGTGTCTGTGCGTAAAGGGGGGGGGGGGGGGGGGGTTTAAGAAAAAAATCAGAACAAACAAAAGAAAAGTTTTATCCAAAGAACATTCATAGATAAAGAACCACAAAGAAGTAGGCAATATAAACAAACCCTTCTCCCACTCTTCCAGACTAAAAAGATGTCATCAATATAATGTCCAATTTCTTAAAAGTCATTTGTTTTTGCCACAGTAATTATACTGTGTCATTTGGTGAGATGCTCTGTATTTTCCACCAGCTGATGACTTGAGTGCTCGAAGAAATTACAGCTCCCATAATTAGCTAGTGCTATGAAATGTAGCTATCATGGGAGAGAATAAAGAGATTTCACACCTCGAAAATTGGATTTTGCAAGGTGCTGTGCTGATGTCCTTGAGTATGGGCACATCAAAAGTCCTTTTGTTCCGCTCGCACTCGGTCCTTTCTTTGACAGATGTAGACAAAAATCTGCACAGAGCAGCAAAATGATCAGCGGGGAGGTATTTTGAAGATGTTGCTGCCAAATCTGAGACTGAATGTCGATTCCAACTCCTACTGTGATGGTATATGTCTTGCTTTTCACTCTTTGCTTTGGTTTGTTGCATATATATCTGCAGATTTAACTTTATGCATTTTCCTCTTATCCAGCTGCTCTGAATTAATACTTTTTTTTGCACGACTTTAAGCGTTTTAATATATTTTTTTATTTATCAAGTTCTACTCTGAATGGCTAAAGAAACAACCCAAAAAAACAAAATGAAGTTGTACGAAAGAATTCAATACATCCATCCATCCATCCATCCATTTTCTGTCACGCTTATCCCTGGTGGGGTCATGAGGGTTGCAGGTGCCTATCTCCAGGGGTCAATGGGCGAGAGGGAGTTTACACACTGGACAGGTAGTCAGTCTATCACAGGGCAACAAAGAGACAAACAGCACAAACAACCATTCATGCACACACTCACACCTAGGGAGAATTTAAAATAGCTGAATAACCTAACAGTCATGTTTTCGGACTGTGGAAGGAAGCCGGAGTATTGTGGGACAATAAAGGGATTTTCTATCCTATTCTATAAAATGGATTGAAAGATATAAGTAAATCTAAACAATGTATGTATGTAAAAAATATTTTGGCAAAATCTCTTATATTGAACAACAAAAATACTTAGTTAAGCAAATTGCTCAAAATAGCATATCAGATTTATAGTCCCCACACTGCAGATATATTAGAATCTGTCCTTAAATTACAGCCAAGCCCATTTACACAGTGACGGATAAAAACCTTTAGAAAATCAAACATTACCACCACATATCTGGCTCAATAAACATTTAAAAAAAACTATTTTCATTCATTTCAAACTGAACTATTTACATACTTGTATTGTTAAACTGAACTTCCAATATTCACCACTGTTCAGTGTCAAGTACCTTTTTCCTCTGATCACAGAGCAGCCAGCTTGCTTGGTCTCGCAATGAATCCTGGGATAACCAAGGATAGCTAGGATACACCAGACCTACCCTTCTGGTGAAAAAAAGAATGCATTTGTAGGCCGCATAAAGGGCTGGTTATACTCCCGCAGCAGTGTCACAGTGAGCTTGTTGCAGGTATGACGCAGACATTTTTGATTTATGCTTAATTTTGAAGCGTGGTCTGGGCTATGTTATTCCACCCCATAACACAAGAGGGACAATCACGAACTAGCTGTGGGTCTAGATACGGCCGAGGCAGAGAGGAAGTAGGGGCAAGTTTGTCTGACAACGGAGGGAAATGGGGGCGAAAAACAGCAGGGATCCAAGTAGAAAAAGGGTCCCAGCGTTCTCACACACCTCGCACTTTTAGCTAATCCAACTTTACGAGTTATTTTACGCAATGGTGGTCAAACAAGCAAATTGAGTCGGTAAGGTACCACACAGGAAATGAGTAAAGTGGATGTAGATTTGACCAGTCAGAGGCCTCCTGTCTGTGGCATTGTCTGCAGCCACCAACAATTTGGGAGAGGTGAAGCACAGTGTTTGAGGAAGTGGAAGTCTGTGTTCACCGCGACACCTACGCAGACGGCCTAGTTTAAATCAGCCTAAATGAGGAGTCTTGGAATCTGACCAGACCTTGCCGCCGCGCTATGATGTAATCGGCCTTGGAATCTGGCCTTCGGGGGACTCATTCGAACACAGCCCATAGGTGCCTTTGAATGTATGGGCTGCGTCTTCCAAGGACATGGTAAACCTGGACTGGATCCTTCGAAATCCATGAAACTAAGGAGACCGGAAGAGATTTGGCTGTGAATTCGAACAAGTGTATTCTTCGGCGGCTTTTACCGCCTAGCAAACGTGACAGTTGACAAGCAAAGTAGGAAAAGAATGAACACCTGACTTTTTGAAACATGTTTCAAAAAGTTTCTTTGAAACATGGATGGACAGATGGTATTTCCATAGCCACAGAGTTAGTCTAATAGTAAAAGGGGAGAAATTTTAAGTTTAAAACTTGGAAATGTCAGAAAAACCTTGATTAGTTTGGTCTTTAAGTACCTTTTCATTGTAAAAATGACAGGCTTCAGCATTTTTGGGTATTTTACCTAAAATGGCCATGGTATAAACATATTGAACTTTAGGGTGTGCTCAGATAATTATTATAATTATTTGATTTAAGAATCTTTATGGCCATGGATACATTCCATAGTTGGTAAAATGGTCTAGTTGTCATGATCATGGTGTTGATGACTGGCTTGATTACTAATTTCATTCACCTGCCTTGCTCCCCCCAGTCATGAGTTCCAGATTATTTGAGTCCTTGGTGATAATGTTATAGCGAGTATTAGTGTTTTCTGATTGCCTGATCCTGACTTTTTACCTCTTAGCCTGCCTGTTCCCATTCTGATTTGTTTGACTGACCTGTCTTCGAAATCCTGCTTACTGACACCATCCTGGATTTCCTTTCGGTACCTCTTCGGATCTTTGATCTTCTGGTAAGGACTCCTTTGAACCTCCTCGACACCAGCTTAGACTCCGCCCTGTCGATTATTCTGCCTTCCTTTGTCTGCTCATATCTTATCTCTTGCCTGTTCTCCGATATTTGGGGCTTCAGTGTCTGGGACTCTCTTGGCAGCATTCCCAGCACCTTGTTGACAGCCAACCGACTGGAACCTACCTCGTCCTCTGGGCACTGAGTGAACTTTAAGATCAGGTTAGGTACTCACACGTTCCTAATCTTCCTCCACCAGATTGATGTGGTCACTAACCTGTGCTTTCTTCCTGCAGAGGTGCCTACTTTAGATGTCCTAGCTGCTCACTGGAGATAAGTAAATAAGTAAGTAAGTAAGTAAACTTTATTTGTATATCACTTTTCACAGACAAAGTCACAAAGTGCTTCACATGATAACATATATACAACAAAAGTAAAAACAGATAAAATGCAGTAAAAGCTAGAATAAGTAAGTGAGATCCATCATTTTAAATAAACGCTTTTTGAGAAAACTGTCTGTCTGCCTGAATACTGGGTTCTCTGTTCTGAGTTCTGCAACTAGTCATAGTCCAAACCTAGATAGAATTGGTGGGAGATGAAAAAACTACTCTCAAGAGATGTCAGTCCAATCTAAGCAAACTTTCTTTGAATCCCACCAGGTACAGAACTAACAGAGCTATATCAAAAAAAAAATGTATATTTTATATTCTTCAAAGTATTTATATTTATTTATTTACTTACAAAAGATGAATTAATGCACATTCCCTTATCTGATTTTCTTAATAAGCTGGTTTTAACACCATATGTCAGTTTTCTACATCACAATTATGTACCATTTTATGTTAGTCAGACACCTAAAATCTAAAAAAAAAAAAACATTGTTTTAATGCAGTTAATCACGTTATAATTATTGCTTGTGTGTTTTTTCTCAACTTTCTTCTCTTCTTTCTTTTACTCCCCCTTTCTCTTATTCTCTTTCTTCACCTATTCACAAACCCCTTTATGCCTAAAGTAGAGCTTTCAGTATTGCCTGGTTTATGAAAGGTGATTTAGAAATGAACCTGCCTCGCTTCATACTTTCTCTTTAGAGAAGGAAGTTTGTTGCCATGACAATTGTAATGTCACTTCAATGGCAGAGATGTTAAGATGGCGGGTGCGTAGCGTTTTATATGCAGGTGGTGCGTGCAGAGGAAAAGTGATACAGATAATGGAATCAATTTCCTGTGATTTCTGAAGCAGAGAGCTTGCTGAGGAAAAAAATAAAGTAATTAAATGAGGTTGTGCTAAACATCAGCCGCTGGTTACCAACGGCTATTTGACTTCAGATTGCTGCTTTGCAAGTAAAATGGGGGGAAAAAACATACAAATGTCTGCTTCCTTTTTATTATCATCTGAGTGCTAAGCACAAGGGGCTTTGTATTATTTTCAGCTGTAGTTTAAAAATGGATGCAAAACAGGAACACAAGGACGACTACTTTTTCCAGATCAATCTGGCTGGAAGCAACAGAAGAAGGAGCCTTTCCACCAAGGACTGAAATCTAGATGTCCCGGATCTCAATAATGACCTTAAAAACAATTATATGTTTCCTGTTTAACACATGGCTAAGTTTCAGACATTGTTAGTTGCCACACATTTTGTATGTTTGCTGATATTTGGCTCTGTGCAAATCAATGACTTGAAGAATCTTTTCCTGATCATTTAACAGGTCAATACTTACAGTTTTATCTTCTATTTTGTCAGATCAACTGTGTTAAAAGTGGAATATATCTACAACTAAACAAATATTAACCTAACTAGGAGATTATTTAGGGATCTGGTCTGAGATTATATCAAAAGGTTAAAAGGTAGTTAGCATGTTAGCAGCAGTAGATGGCTCACTTATTGCAAATACATACAGTATTAGTCACAAGAGTAACTTTTTTAAACAACTCCAATCTTCAGAATGTCATTGCAGTTCATTCTAAAACTATTCGATAGAGCTTTAAATGTTGACATGTTTACACCACTGATATAAAAGCTGATTAATATCTACGCAGAAAATGGAGGTAGGAGGCAATGTTACTGATCCTACTTTGTGTTTCTGTAGCCTTCTGTCAGTGTTTCTTGCTAGAGCAGTAGTCGGATATGAATTTAAAACACACCCTTTAAAAGAATATTATTTTTCCTAATACATTTGCTTGTTTTTTCAACAACAAGAGAAATATTTTAAAACAGCAAACTGTGTTTTATTGAGTATCTCTTCAATGAAGAATAATCTAGTTTGGGTTTAATTAGGGTAGCTATTTCTACTCCAAATCAGGGAAGCAGATCAAATCATATGCTGACAATACTGTGCCTAAATAGCACCTTTTGAGACATACTTTAAATATAATTTATGCTGAGAGAATGTGGGGCGTGAGCTCTTTTTAAGCCTTAGCTGAATTTACCTCATTTAAATTTTCAAAAACAGAGGGGGAAAAAATACAAAATCCTTAAAGTAAGGGTATCAAAATCGCCACTTTTCCATAATCCCAATTGTCATTTGTCATGCAGTTTTCCCATTTGGAAAAATCGATGAAGACAGCCTCCAATTTATACTGCATCTGTATGAATTATTGTAATTCATACATACATACATACATACACATATACATACATAATACATACATACACTCACCGGCCACTTTATTAGGTACCCCATGCTAGTAACGGGTTGGACCCCCTTTTGCCTTCAGAACTGCCTCAATTCTTCGTGGCATAGATTCAACAAGGTGCTGGAAGCGTTCCTCAGGGAGTTTGGTCTATATTGACATGATGGCATCACACAGTTGCCGCAGATTTGTCGGCTGCACATCCATGATGCGAATCTCCCGTTCCACCACATCCCAAAGATGCTCTATTGGATTGAGATCTGGTGACTGTGGAGGCCATTTGAGTACAGTGAACTCATTGTCATGTTCAAGAAACCAGTCTGAGATGATTCCAGCTTTATGACATGGCGCATTATCCTGCTGAAAGTAGCCATCAGAAGTTGGGTACATTGTGGTCATAAAGGGATGGACATGGTCAGCAACAATACTCAGGTAGGCTGTGGCGTTGCAACGATGCTCAATTGGTACCAAGGGGCCCAAAGAGTGCCAAGAAAATATTCCCCACACCATGACACCACCACCACGAGCCTGAACCGTTGATACAAGGCAGGATGGATCCATGCTTTCATGTTGTAGACACCAAATTCTGACCCTACCATCCGAATGTCGCAGCAGAAATCGAGACTCATCAGACCAGGCAACGTTTTTCCAATCTTCTGTTGTCCAATTTCGATGAGCTTGTGCAAATTGTAGCCTCAGTTTCCTGTTCTTAGCTGAAAGGAGTGGCACCCGGTGTGGTCTTCTGCTGCTGTAGCCCATTTGCCTCAAAGTTCGACGTACTGTGCATTCAGAGATGCTCTTCTGCCCACCTTGGTTGTAACAGGTGGTTATTTGAGTCACTTTTGCCCTTCTATCAGCTCGAACCAGTCTGGTCATTCTCCTCTGACCTCTGGCATCAACAAGGCATTTCCGCCCACAGAACTGCCGCTCACTGGATGTTTTTTCTTTTTCGGACCATTCTCTGTAAACCCTAGAGATGGTTGTGCGTGAAAATCCCAGTAGATCAGCAGTTTCTGAAATACTCAGACCAGCCCTTCTGGCACCAACAATCATGCCACGTTCAAAGTCACTCAAATCACCTTTCTTCCCCATACTGATGCTCGGTTTGAACTGCAGGAGATTGTCTTGACCATGTCTACATGCCTAAATGCACTGAGTTGCCGCCATGTGATTGGCTGCTTAGAAATTAAGTGTTAACAAGCAGTTGGACAGGTGTACCTAATAAAGTGGCCGGTGAGTGTACATACATAATACATCCATCCATACATCCATACATACATACATACATACATACATACATACATACATACATACATACATACATACATACATACTTACATACGCTTATTGACCTCAAAGTACTCAATAAAACCAAAAGCCTCAACATGAAAACAAAAGCCACAACACCACAACAGCAATAAGCCTCAACACCTAAACTAAAGTCTCCACATGACACAAAAGTCATCAGATGTCCACAAAATTCTCAATATACCCACAAAATCCTCAACAACACAACAAAAGGCATACCACAAAGACAAAAAACGAAATAGTATTTACTGTATAACTGAAAATAATTTTAAAAAGACTTTTTATTTTTGTTTTAGCTCTGATCTTCACTGGATGCGGACCTATCGAAGTTTACTTTTCAGACTGCATGCTTGTTTTTGGGAGAAGTGGTGCCTGTTGGATTTATACTGTACATGTTGGTCATAACTAGAAAGCCTGCAAGACAGAATGCATTATTTTTTTATTACCGGTAACTGCATTTTGTCTTTTCCTCTCCCATGTAAACAATGAGTCATATACAATTATTTTATCATTTACTACATCTCCTTTATTTATGTGTTAACAATTTCCCTATTTATCAATTGTAGTGGTAACACAGTTGTGAGAATTATCTTTATTTGCTTAAGTTACATCAGCCCTAGAAGATGCGCATAGAAGCGCAGATGTTGCATCAGAATGAATTGCCTACAGGGCCACAGCAAGTCAACAACTGGCCGATGGGAATGTCTGGCTTGTCTGTCTATTTTGTGTTTTATTGTGAAACTTACCATTGACTGAATAGGCATCTAGATCTCCACTGAGATTGACAACTATTGCTGAAAACTCATTGTAGTTCCTTCCTGTATACACAAAACAAAAAAACAAAAAACCAGCTACTGGAAAGCAAACACAAATCCACACCTCACCTGGGCATCTCTAGTTAAAATTCTAGATTTAAAGAATAATTGTACTTTGCACAAAAATTCAAGCTTAAAATAAAAAATTTTATGAAGACTGCGATCATTCTTTAAAACAAAAAAAATTTTCTTTGAACGTCATTTTTTTAAACCTAGAAAATGTACAGAGGTGAAGAGAAATCTAAAATAAAATTTAAATTACTCTTTCTTGAACCGCAACCATACCATGGTGGAGGGGTTTCAGTGCTCAGATGATTCAAGAGAATATGGGGGCCTCAATTCTCCTGATAAAGTCTCCCAATTCAAAAAGGAGCTGGCTGACGGGACAATGAGCGGTCCAGAGAGTCTTAAGATGACAACAGTAGCAAGGCGTGTGTTGTCGACCAGGGGAAAAAGCACCTTAGCTTGTGGAGGTGGAGCAATACTGGCTATAAATATATTGGCTTACCTCCATGCATAGCCTGGTCTCTGGAAACCAGATCCCTGAGAAAGGGGGGGCTCTTTTCTACTGTGGAGTGGCCTTTGGGGAGCGGGCTTGGGTGGGTCTGCTTATCTCCCCCTAGCTTATCCGTCTCGTGTTGTACTTCACCTTAATATGAGATGGTCGTGTCTCCATGCCTTTTGGTAGGAGGGTTTTTTCCTTGATGTTGTCTTGGCCTATGGTCCGAGTGTCCGTGTCGAGTACTATGCCTTCTTAATGTCCCTGGTGGGGGTGCTGAATAGGTCCCCATCATTCTGACATGGGGACTTCAATGGCCATGTGAGAAACTACAGTGACACTTGTGAGAGGTGATTGGGAGGAACAAATCCCCAACTCTGAATCTGAAGCATAAGAATGTCTATCAGTCCACTTGACACCAGGACACCCACAGCTTAAGGTCAATGTTCAACTTTGTAGTTGTACCTTCAGACCTTCAACCAGATGACTTGGACAATCTGTTTAGGAGAGGGGTGGCGCTGTCCACTCATCACCACCTGGTGAGAAGTCAGATACACTTGAAGAGCAGGAAGCCAGACAAACTTGATAGGCCCAAGCAAGTAGCATCGGCCTGCTGGGAACATCTGGCAGAGCCCTCAGTAAGGGATGTGTTCAACCCCAACCTCGGAGAGAGCTTCTTCCAGGGGCAGATGGAGACAATCAGTATGAGAGGACCATGTTATTTGCCTCTTTGTCGAATGCAAACACCCGTAGCAGTGGTCATAAGGTCCGTAATGCCTGTCAGGGTAGTAATCCAAAAAATCTGGTTGTGGTCACTGGCAGTAAGGCATGGTGTCAAGCTGAAGAGAGAGTCCTTGACTGGCTATTTTGTGGGACTTCTGAAGGAATAAGCAGGTACCATGAGGCCAACTTTGCTGTGTGGGAAGAGTTTGGAGAGACCATAGAGAAAGACCATCGGCTGGCTTCAAAGCAGGAACAGCTGACCTTGAATGAGGACATTTTCTCCAACAGGGTTCCCCTCTCTTAATGGTCCTGCTCATAACTTTTTATGGATGTGATATCTAGCTGCAGTCAAGGGCTGGAGGGGGTCTGGTTCGGGGACCAGTGGATTTCATCTACTACTTGTGGATGATGGGGTTCTGCTGGCTCACTCTTGCAAAGACCTACAGCATGTAGTAGGGCAGTTTGCAACCAAATGCAAAGCTGGCAGGGATAAAAATCAGCCCCTCCAAGTCAGAAGCCATGTTTATTGACAAGAAAAAAAGTGGCTTGTCACCTTCAGATTGAAGGAGTTCAAATATCTGATTGCACCTTTCTGTTGTGATGAAGAGGGAGCTGAGCCAAAAAGCAAAGCTCTTGATTTGGGTCTATGTTCCTCTGTATCATAACTGAAAAACAAGATTTCAGATACCAGCCGCTAACATTAACTTTCTCCACAGGGGACCTGGGCAGTCCCTTGGAGAAAGGTTGAGGCTGCTTTTCTTCCACATCAAAAAGAGTCAGCCAAGGCGGCTTGAAAATCGGTTTCATGTTTCAATATTCCATTTAGTTGGTTTCAGTATTTTTAGTAAGAGGCCTTTTTTAAACATCAGATCAAGATTAGACCAATAAATTATTAATTTGCATGAAAATATATTGGTGATATTCTGTACTGAATATCATTACCAAAGGTGTGTTACATATAATCGACTTCTATAAAGTATCAGGCATGCGGCTGGGATGGGATGCTCTTTAAACTTTGACCATTTGGTTTATGAAGACGTGTATTCGTTCTCTTTCATTATGTGTAATGCTCACATTCATTATCCTCTCCTAAAGCCAAAGTTTGAGGTATTACGTCTAAAAGGACAGATTTAATCAGTTTTGGCTTTGTTTGTTTTTTTATTTAGGTCTTTGCATTTGTATGTTATTCATATTCATAACCTTCTCTTATTTTTCAGGTGAGCAGATTGAGTATACTATTTTTATGTAATCGCTGTGTTTTCCTGCTGTCCAAAGCCTCAAAATTTTGTTTGTGTCCTCACAAAATAAAAAAGTGAGAACAATCTGCATCATCCACCTCTTACATTTAGTCTAACTTGGGTGCTGAAATGGATTTTTCATCTCACTGTAATGAAAAGCAGAGCAACCTGGCAGTAAGATGGCCTAGCCTCCCATCACTAGGCAAACCAATTGATAGGACTGTTTTTCGAACATAATTTTTGACATGTTAAAAAAGACTAGCTGCTTGTTTCTGATACCCGAAATAGAGGCACTCTATAGCAAAGCAAAGAGGACTTAACAAGCCATCTTAATTTAATAAAAATTTTCTGCATTTCAGCGACTTGATGCAGGTCAGCTAACTACATAGAGGGTATACAAAACAAAATCTTGTTCTGTACAGCAGCAGTGATCAAATGTAAACTGTGGAAGAAGAAAAAAACATGGTGCAAGAAAACACATTGATATGGAAGTTCAGAGCATTAATATACTATATGGTGCAAATATACATAATACTGTAGAACATGTGAATATTTTTTTTGCTCGTTTATGTAATAATCATTTCTTTGCTGCATTAGTTATTCTGTAAGTAATGCCTTTTGATGTAATAATCTTGCTGCTAATGTCTGGTCAAATTACTGTTTGCACTCCACTGCTTATCTCTGCCCAGTCCTCATTACTGCTCCTCTGATCCACCTGCTTCAGTCTCTCTTTAACCAGCCTTCAGATCAGTCATCAGTGCCAGAATTTTCGAGCCCTTGGTGAGAGTTCTTTAGTGCACCTGTGTTTTCTGATTGTCTGAGCCTCACCCGTTTTGTCTCTGGACCTCTGAGCCTGTCTCTCCCTGTTCTTATCTGTTTGCCTGACCAGCCTTCTGACTTCTACTGGATTTCTGCATTTCTGTGAACTAAACACAGACCTGTTTCCCAACACCGCTCTGGATTTCCCCTCAGGACCTCCTTCAATTTCTGATATCATGGCTCTGATTGCAAAGCATGCCTCCAACACCTGCTTTGGCTTCAGCCTCTGGATTATCCTGCCTTTGTTCATCTGCTAGGTTTTGATCTCCTACCTGTCTTCCGACCTCAGACATCAGCATATGGGACCCTCTTGGCGACGTCAGCTGCGTCTCGTTTGCAGCTGACTGGCTGGAACCATCTCCATTGTTTGGGCACAGTTAGATCAGGTTAGCGACTTACATGTTCACTATCATCTGTTGTCTCCCCCTGTGATCGTTCCTACCTTAGACGCTGCTCTCTGCAGTTCTGTTTCTGATAAAGTTGGTGAGAAATCTAACTGTCTACCTTGAATATCATTCTGAGCTTGAAATTAGATGGTCAAACTTTGTGTATCTATTGATGACTGTTTTTATAGCCTTTTATAGTATGATGAATAGCCTATAGAAGAAAAAAACTTTTTTTTGTTTGCATATAGACTGATCTATAATACATTAGTATTTTCCTGGATTATCAGAAATTGTGTTGATTAATACAAGTTAATAAAACATTATAATTCCCCCATTACCCTATGAGATTTATAGATAAAATAGCTGCAATGGATGAAAAAAAAGATCACTAGATTCAAATTCCCATTTTGATTTCCTGCTAGCAATCATGAAAGGTCAGCTAGTCCTCCTGGGATAAAAGAGAATAAACATTCATCTTTAAAGCAAAAAGTTTTTGCTACAGAACCATCTGGTAATCGATAAAAGATATATATATATATATATATATATATATATATATATATATATATATATATATATATATATATATATATATATATATATATATATATATATATATATATATATATATATATATATATATATATATATATAGATAATATATTTTTTTGTGTCAGATCTAGTTGTATATTTATGCTTAGCATAAAGCTTCCATTACCTGTTTTCAGAATTTGAATAGTTTGTTAATAGTTCAACTTCCTTCCCACAAATTATCTGCATATATGCCAAGATGACCAGTGATGATTCTTAAATAGGTTAACTGGGTCACCTGTTTGGTAAACTGCTAAAGGTAATTTAACATGTTACCCCACATGATCTATATGTATTCAGCTGCAAATAGTCCCCTTCCCCACGCCCTTAATGAAATGACTTTTTTGTTTGTTTTATATGATGACAGTAAATCAAAATGAAATTCTCAGAACTAAAATGTCTATCCCTGTCCTTACTTTATCTGGCTTCCTTCTCACTACAGAAAGGTCACCTGTTTGCATTCAAAGCATACTCTCCTTTAGAGTGAGCTCAGTCATTTTAGAACCATTTAGCATAAAGTCGGCAAGAGGCTGCTTTGTGCATTTTCTATATATCTAAAAGCATGTGTTAGCAAGTACAAGGAAGGGGGAAAATGGTGAAGGAGAATGGGAGAGATGTGAGTGGCCCATCTATGAAAGCGCCATTAAATTGTCAGTTATGATGGATGTTCCGCCTTCTCTGCATTAACTGGTACATTAGAAGTCATTAATTCTTCAGGATGTGCACTGGAGATCAGAGCCTCCCAGGGGGTCTTACTGCCTCGATAAAGTAAAGGGATGAGAGAGAGGAGAGGATAGAAAGATACTGGGATGCAAAAGATAAAGGGTCCACCAGCTGAGGGGATAGAGATGGGGCAATTGAAAATATGAGTTTTCACTTTGATACATACGCTGCTGTTTTGTTTTCTTTTGGCCTTAAAAGGGGGTGGAGGCAACTATTATTGAATGTTGGAGATGTATTGTTTTCTTAAAATACAGATCAAGGAAATCCCACACTTCATACCCTTTAAAGAAAAGCTATTCAGTGGAATTGAAGTGTTCAAACGAATGTTTCATTATTCATTGGTTTGAATCTAGCTGTTCATAGAAACCAAAGTACAAACTGAAAATATGTGTAAGTTTTCCTTTCTCCTCTACAACCCTCAATTTTGTAAAACATTTCAGATAAAACAGAAATACATGTAACTAAGTCTCAAAAGGATCTAAACATAGTTTTATTGAAGCACCAGTTTCCCCTGATGCTTTATTTATACTTTTTTATATTTATTTTATCAGATATCCACATAATGATGGGTGACCACAAATTGCTCTCAATGTTGCTAATACTTTCATCTCCCACATACAGACCTGAATCAAGTAGAGCAGAGTTTCAGACCTCAAAAAAGCCCTTAAAGAAAAGATGAAGACTGAGCATTTATCTCACCTGCCCAATAACAACCACAGGATTTGAGATGGTTATTGTGGCTCCTTGAGATTTGCTTTTAATGACCTGCTTTACACATGAGCGACCCGTGCCATCTGTCGTGTTAGAATGGAGTAAGTATGATGAATAGACAGGTCAACAGGGACAAACAGTGAAAGTCAGCAAGCTGAAGCAAAACTCTCACAGTGTCCCAAAGCACCCATTACTGTATGTACGGGCTGACCACAACCACTGGCAGATATTTATAATGTTATGACAGTAGGTTAGGTGCATGTTTTTTAGCAGGTGGTAGCACTGTTATCTCCCAGGGAGAAGATCCTGGGTCCAAAGACTGTCCCTTCCCCTTTTTGCACGGAAAATAGACACACTCTTGTTTCTCTACTTAGGTCTTTTGGTGTAAAAATGGTAGGGCAGCAATCTACTGCAGAAATTTATAAAATGACAAAACATTTGCAAAATGTCTATCCAAACATGATTCAAGGGTTGGTAATCCCTTATGACCCTGGGGTTTGTGTGGTCTGGGTCATTAGACAGTGGGTTAAAAATTTTTTCCAAAGGCATATTGACCTTTGGTGGTGGGTCAAAAAGCAACATTTTCCTTGCAGATACAAGACCAAACAAAAGGGCAATTTCGCCCAGAAAAAAAAAAAGAAAAAATAACAGACTACAACATCTCTTGTAAGCCTGGTAGCTGCAAATGAATAGTTGGTGGCTCTTTACTTGTGTCCTGTCAGATCCAGAAATAAGAATGGTGGAAAGATATTTAGGCATTTTGCTCCTCTTGTGCAAAACCAAATACCAGTTTAAGTTCATGAGACAGACACCCAGTCTCCTTTTAAGGCTAGGCTTAAAATGTTCCTTTTTGACAAAACTTAGTAATAGTGGCTCAGGTTATCCTGAGCAATCTCTATGCTTATACAGCTTTAGGGTTAGACTGTTGGAGGACATATGACCAATTTTTATCGCTCTGCTTTATCCTATTTCAATTCTCCAATTTTAAAGTACTTGTTGGTGGAACCCCAACTTTATGTTTTATCTGCTTTTCCTCTCATAGAAGCTTCAATGGTCTGTTCCTGTTTGGCTGTTACACCGTTATTTAGAGAAATACCAACAGGGCTGCTGCAATCAACACCCTTGTTTATGGATGTTGGAGTTTGGGCAGTTTTTTCAGCTTTGATTCTTTTGCCTACTGTATGTGCTCCAGTTTCACAAAGGAGGTTTACTGAAAACTCTACGTTTTTTCATCCTGGAATCAGGGAAACTCTGAGTTTTCTGTTTAACAAAGACAGTTTCCTCAACCTCTGTTTCTGTTACCATAGTAACAGTCTCCCCTAAGCTAGAGTGGTCAAGACCAGGTTTTTCTCAATAAACTCAGAGTGTACTCTGTCTCTGCCTTCCTTAAAGCATCACATTGTTTTGTCTCGTTAATCAGGAGATTTTGTTGTAGTTTTGTGTGAACCATAAAAACAAAATTTACATTTACTCAGTCCATTAGAAAGATTAATAGTTAAAAACACAAACATAGCATGTCCTTTTCATGAGAATCCAATTAAAGAATGCGCAGCAATAATTCACATAGAATTAAATATTTATAAGGATAGAGTCATCAGACTGCATATCTTTCAAAGTCATAAAGTTGTCTTTATGAGTGCTACAACATTCTCATTTTTTTCTTAATTTCTACATTAAAATACCGTAAATTCTCTAATATAGGTCCGGGCCTTTATTTCACTCAAGTGCATCGCGGTCCAGGCCTTTATTGGAAAGAGGCCAGAATTAGAGACAGGCCTCTATTGCTATTTGAGCAAAACAGACTACCAGTGGAATGAATAAAAATGAGATTTTGTGTCTATTTGAACCTATAAAACACTAGGTTCATTTATTGAAAAAGTACAGTTACCATGTCTCGCTTGGTTTGAAGTAAAAAAGAAAAAAAATCCTCCAATTCTGTTTAATCCTCCTCCTCATTTTCCTCCTCCTCTTCATCTCTCCCTTTAATCTCATCACTCGCGCTCCTCCTCATGTTCTGCTGCGTGTCTGTTCTCTTCCTCGCGCAGACGGGCAGCAGTCAGGGCCTGTCGTCCAGCAGCGCAGGGCTGTGGTACTTGTATGTTACTACCACAAGTATAATGTTGAGGTATGCCCAGAAAAAACGTTTATAGCCCTGGCCTGTATGAGAGACCGGCCATTATTTACCTCCTCTGACAGCGAGACCGGCCAATGTTAGAGTCCCGGCCGCTAATGGAATACAGGCCAATATTAGAGAATTTACGGTATTTAGTTCCACTGGTGTGAAAGCGTCACTTCATCTTGCCTGTTGTCATGTTGACCCATTGACGATGCTCCACTAATAATGGCTCTTCATACTTGTTACTCATGTTCTCAACTCTGAGTGGACCTACTCAGAGTTGTTTTGTTTTTTACCAAAAATTCAGTTTCCAACCTTAGGCTAGACAGATTCAGAGTGGAGAAGTTGAGTCTGAGTTTGTCAAACCTGCTTTGTAAAATGAGTCTCAGTTGTCAGTTTTTCTGTCTTTAAACATGTTTCTTCTGTTCTTCTGTTTGTGATAGGTATGTAATCAGTACCATAATGACACTCTTAATTATTTTTTATACAATCAAAATTTGATTCTCTGTAAAGAAACACATTCAACTTTGGTTTTCCATATTCTATCAACCCCTGTGCTAAAATCTTGTGAAGTTCTTGTTGTTGTAAGGTCTTATCAACAGAGTGCATGCATGCTTACTCTTTAATGTATCAGAAACTCTTGAAAGACAAATAAAAACCAGCTCTACAAAAGGGGTTTGCACATTTTTGCCTCAAGCAATCTTCCCCTTTGCAGTTTGTTACAGGAGGGACCTTGGAAATTTTCGCCTTGACTGTTTTTTGAAAGATCGGATGCCCAACTTATTTATATTATTTAAGTTTTTTTTTATATAAAGTTCTTAAAAGGTACAATAGAAGGTCAATTTTACACAATTGTCAAATAAAGACTGAAGCACATAGATCAAGAAAGAGGAGAGACTTTTACTTGTTCAGGTAGATCATTTACTACTACCCCATAATTTCTCAGATGTAGACTGCAGCTATGGAAAGGAAACCCTAATAGGACAAGGCAGATGCTTTTTTAAAAATCCTATAAGGTTTTTCTCTGATGATAATCATGGCTTACCTAGAGGGCATTGCACAAGCTGCACCTTTACTCTATGATTCCACTTCGGTGCAACCCACACATTTTTGAGAGTAGAGCTGAACGGAGTGTGGCTCTCAAAGCATGAACCCTCCACTGAGCCAACTGACCTATGGCACATTTCTCTCATCTCTTAAGACCTTCCCGGAAATCAGGCAGGGCCTGACTAATTACTCTTAACAACAAGTGGGATGTGGGTGGTATGTACCTGTTAAGAGTCAGCATTCAGAGAAAAATTACTTGTCTTAAGGGCCTTGAAGTTAAAGCCTTCCGTTTTTGCTCCTGAGCTGTTACTCTTACTTCTCTTTTTTTTCCCCCCCACAATCTGTCTTTTGTAATTGATCAATCAGTGATTATTAGATCCAGGGGTCTGTTTAGCAAATCAGGTTTGCTGAAACTCTAAGTTTTTAAACCTAAAATCAGGAAAACTCGAGTTTTCCATTTAGAAGAGAGTTTACTTTTTTTAGTAAATAGTCCCCCACGGCTTACCTGGCAGGAGCAGGTTTTGTTCAATAAACCCTGTCCTCTGTCTCTGCCCTCCTTAGAGCGAATCCCATCATTACATTTCCTGATTTTTTTCCAGAGATTTCCATCATAAAGAAATTAATAACTAGGTCCGTTAGAGACATTAGGTATTGAAAAGACAAAAATAACACGTCCTTTAGACGAGGATCTAATTAAAGAATGAGCTGCAATAATTGGCAGAGAATTAAATATTCATAAGGAGAGGCTTCTCAGACCACAGAAATTATTATGAGGCTACGGTTTTACCTCACAGTCCATCACAAACATTCTCGGCCTTATCCATCCCCACATTTGCAGCATTATACAGACTTCTTTAAAAGAGATGTGTAATAACAGCATTATAGAGAGTAACTGAACAGTCAAACAGCAACTTAGTATTTACTGTTGAAGGGAGGACACAATCAAAATGAGGGAGAACCCCATGAGAGGATGCACAAGTCCTACCTGTTTGAACAATATTTTTATACATATTTTCACCAGCTGATAGATGCGCTTCTCCCTGTGAGATTACGTAGAAATATAATGAATTGATTCACTACCTTCCAACAAGTAAACTAGTCTTGTACTGTATATATATATATATATATATATATATATATATATATATATATATATATATATATATATATATATATATATATATATATACAAACACATTTCAGATTTATTTTTGTACTTTCTGAAATTCAGTGTCTGCTGGCAAATGTGTGATTTAGAACCTCCATTATTACAGTTCTGACAAAAGGTGTTGAGTACTCAAAAGTGGTAGCAGTACTTCATCATGTTTTTACTAAGGTAAAAGTAAAAAGTAGTGTTGTGAGAGTTTACCAGAAGATTATGAATATATTAAATAACTAGAACTGGTAGTTATAGTTAATCAATAGGTCATTCAAATCAAGGGTAAAATTGATTAATTTGCTTACTGATCAGGGTTTTTGCCTCTTTCCTAAAAGGCTGGACTGCTTGTTCCAGCTATTAAAAATTCAGTTGTCTTTCACCAATTTAGTAATTTAGACTACGGCTATCAGCAACGTTATTAATCACAAACCCAATAAATGTCTCTCTGTTCATTTGGATGCTACTAAAAGAAGTCTGAGTGATACCTTTATTAGCTGCAATCACATTGTATTATATCTAATAACTATGCAAACACTAAACACTACTGAAAATAAGCAAAAATAAAGTAATAAAAGGGAAAGAGGGGTTTAAAAGTCCATTCAAAGTCTGAGGAATGTTCCTAATTTAAGGTTCAATGCGAGGCTTAATGCATGAAAGGGTTAGCTCACGATGTAAAAAAAAAAACACGACTATCCATTCAACATAGTTCACCCAACAAGCAGGAAACTGATTAAGCATCAGATGGAAAGGAGGGGAAAGGATGATGTTAACTGTTTTGATTCGGTGGATTGAAGGCCTTCGGCTCTGTCTGGTTTTTTTTGCTTCCGTGGTTAGCTTGTAGCCGTAGCCTCCAGCAGCACCTCCTCAGTTTTGCTCTGTCTCTCTGTCTCAGGCAGTTACGGGTTTGGCGGCTTCTAACGGCCCCTAGAGCGAACAGCAATTGGGGGCCCCATTGCTCGGTGGTTAGATTCAGGTTAGTAGAGCTGGATTAGCTCTTCTCTGTCTCTGCTGCAGCAGGAATCAGGAACCACTGCATTCAACCCGGTTTGAATCGCAGGAAGAGTAAAACCACTGCGTTCAGTTCCTTCTGAGTCACAAGAAAAAGGCAGTCTGACTCAGTCCAGCGAGGGTAGACTTCTACGGAGGGAATAGGTCATTACTTAGCGTAGCCTTCAGCTGGGGAGCGCTCAGACTAGCCATTAGCTGCACAGGGCCACCGGTAAAATAGAACATTGAAATAGGAAGTTACATCTTCAGCCAGAGGGGTATGTCCTCGGAGATTAGTAGTTCCAGTTGATTATAACAGTAAGATTTAAAGAAATGACTAAAGTAAGTGTAAAAAAGCAGATGGCAAAAAGGCTACTAGACTGCTAAAGTACTGAGTAACTGATCTACTTATTACCCATGATCATAACCACTGATTTAATATTTTTGGGGTTATAAAACTTACAAAAATCATTAGTAGCAGTGTGTAAGAACAAGTTACAGCATAATGCTTACTGTACTTTCACTTAACCTCCAAATACCACAGCACACTCAACATAACATTTAACCAATAAGTAGGCTTGGAATGGGAATGATTTTCGGCCCTGGCATTTTTCCATCTACATCGGCCCACTTATGCGGCCTGCATAAAAAGATTTATTTGATCACGATATTTACCGCCAAAAGAACAAAAATAAAAATAAACAAAGAAACGAAGTTTGCAGTCACAGCAGATTCAGCGTTATGTCTGCTTGGAAGATTGTTGGTCGAGGCCGTGGGCATGAAGGGAGGATCCATCACACTCACCTTTTCGCTCACCCTATGATGGGGATGAACTCTGGAGGAGAACTGACAGTTTCCTCCAGTGAACTCCCTTTTATACCCCCCTTCTAATACAGTAGCTGTAAGTTAGAAACATATTCAGCAGTCGTCTGGAACACATCAAACACGTTGATATGCATTTGAGATAAGTTATTGATAAGTTTTGCATAAGTTATACCCATAAGCTTTTCATATGCTAGACACCACGACTTACGAGTAACTTACACTGAACGTATGTCAACGATCAGATAACTTACCTGTAACTTATGCCCCACGTAACGCATACATACGTACTTGCTGTATGTCGACGTGCTTCAGCGTGCTTCAGTGTGCTCATAACTTATACAAAACTGACCCATAGCTTATCCAATGAATGCCAGGGTTTTTTTGCCAGATTTTTTGTACGTCAGGCATACGCTGTCCTAATCGTCAAGGTGTGACAGGGGGTTAACTCACAACCGTTGTTAAACCAAAAAAGAGTTTCGAACCTTAGGCTAGATAATTTCAGAATTGAACAGTTTTTTTAAACCTGCCTATTGAAAATGACTCCAGGTTGTAAATACAAAGGAAAAGAGCTTGATGGATATATAAAAACAAAAGCTTAAATGCTGCTGAGTCTTTGAAAATATGGGAGATGTATTAGCCAATGGCTCAAAAATGGCCAAGTGCTGCAAAGTGACTCACTTGTTCATCACAATCAAAAGGAGTAAGCTACAGTAATGTTGTTCAGACGGCAGATAAGGTTGTCTGATGGGTGACATTTTTGGGGGGTATCCTACTTGAATTAGACTTCAAAGCAACTTGTTGGAGATTGTTGTTTGGAAGTTGGGCACCTTGGTCTTCCTGTTTCCCCTGTGACCCAATCTTAGAAAGTGGAAGATAAAGGAGGGATTTTTTTTTCCCATTGCAGAGTAAAAACTTCAATTGAAAATGTCTTACTTGTAGCTGGGATTTCCTGCTTTGCATTTTTACAACACAGCTACTTTGGGAGTTTATTTTGTTTGCTCTGTTTTTCCAATTGATGTTGTTTTACTTGATGTAGCAAGGACTTGTATTGACTTTTACTGAGACCTACTGCCTGAATATGGCATGTCATCCATAGATAATGCAAAATCCATTTTTGCCCAAAGCTGGTCGAGGAAGGAGCTGAGGCCCTAGAGTTTAAGTCAGCGCTCATCGGTTCATCATTTTCAATAAAGCTGCATGTCCGATACCCTTTTCAGTGGAGCTGTAATTACGATGCATTCAGAGTGATTATGCAGGGATGTAAGAGCGGCTGGCAAATAATAAAGGTGATTTCACTTCAGCTGTCAGCTGCCATAATGCTGAATGACAAAGGAAAATGTACGAAGAAGGACTTAATTTTAAAAGACATATATGAGATATGCCAAGTACATCAAGAGCGACCTTAAACATTAAAAAGAAAAGATATTGAAAATGGAATTATGAACTGTCATGGGCAAAGTAATTTCCTTTCCCCCCTTGGTCATGCTTGGCCTTTGCAATGGCTCTAATATTAGAAAATATTACTGAAAGTATTATTTTCTGACATTCAAATGTTATTGCTTCCAATAATATGTAGAAGTTACTACTCCCTTATTCATTTAGATATCTAACAAGAAGCTGTATGATAAACAATAAAAAGAAATATGTTGTTGTTTTCACCTAGTAACCCCCACAGCCTCACACAGGCTTGAAGCTTTTTGTTACGACCATATGTGTATCAATAATTGAGCTTGGCACTAAAAAAAGTGTTGTGAAGCTGCATTAAAAATTTCATGGCTTGTCATAAGCCCCCCCTCGAACACCAACATCATACTATCACTGCTCCCACTTTCTCCTTTATTTCCCCTAAGCAGTGTGTCTCCTGCACTTTGTTCGCAGAGTGATATGGAGACATCTCACATGGTGGGCACACTTTCAATATTGCTCAGAATGTGCCATCAGCATCATATGATCTTTGAGCCCAACTCAGGCAGCTGAACTGCAATTATGAGAACTAGGTGGTATTTTGAAGGTTAGATTGTGGTAAAAGTCATTCATATAAACCCCAAAATCCCTATGTTGTTATGTGTATACAGCTGCCTTATTATATATTGTTTTATTGTATGCATACTATAATGCTATGAGGTAGAATTTCTAATGTTAATTTGTCTCCTGCAGGAGGCAAATTATTTGAGGCAGAGATCTCTTTTGGTGGGATAAAAGTTTCATCTACATTGCATTAGTCAAAATGTAAGAGGGGGAAAAAAAGAATGAAATGATAAAGGGCAGCCTATACACTAAGGTGTCCCAATTTTCTAATTAAAATGGATCAAGACAAATGCTTTTAGATTTTCAAATTAAAACTGCATATGACCAGTTAAAATAAAAATGAAAATGAGTAATACCAAATATATTTTAACCTTCCCCTGCAAGAGTGCTCAGTTTGTCAATTATATACATTTATATAAAATATTCCATATTATATTATCATAAGATTGAAAATATGACAAAAATTTATTTTTCAGAGATCAAATTTGAAATGTATAATTATGATTTGGTTTTCCATTAAAAAGTTATAGCTGCATTTTTTTACTTATGATTAATATGTAACATAAAAAATAAATGTACCTTTTAATTTTTTTTTTTTGTCAAAATATGACTTGCTTGTGTGGTTCGAAGTTATATTGTAAATTGCACATCAGACCACCTTTTATAGTTTATATTTAGTTGTGTGTTTGGAGAAAGGGGCGAGTATAATAAGCGTTTTTCTTCTTTGTGCTCCTTTTCACTCTTGTAAAAAACATACAATGTGAAGCTTTTAATGAAAAAAAAAATTTTTTTAAACTCAAATGACATGACTGAAATAAAAATTAAATGAAATGTAATACATTACTTATAGATCATCCAAATGTTTTTTTTTTCTTCAAGACTGCTTAGTCTTAACTAAATGATTAAGAAAGGGCCGCTTAAAATTTAATTTTCAGAGAATCTCCCAGCAAAAAGTTTCCAAAATTCATTTTTAAATGTCAATTTTTACTTCATTCATTAGCAGAAATGTTGCTTTATTTCAGAGTCAATGCTGTATTTTTTTACTCCTACATAATATCATCAACAAAATTGCAAACTGCATTTTTTTCCTTGTCCTTATGCTTATTTTGTTTTTAATTGAGATGATAAATAAAATAAGATTTAACATTTCCTTTTCAAAAGAAGTTGCAGCAGTGACTAAAATTCACTTTAAAATGTCTAACTTAAACATTTAAATGCACTAATAGAAATAATTTTACATTTTAAAGTCTAAGCATTATTTTTTCAACTCAAACAAAATTGCCAATGGATCATTCAAATTGATCATTCAAATAATTTTCTTCAAGAAGAATAATCATATTAAAGGCAAAAAAAATGTAATAAATTTGAATTACAAAGAGAGATATGGAAGCCCGTTTCCGCCACTCTGTAAAAAAAAAAAAAAAACTATCTCAATATAATGAGATACTATCTCAATATAATGAGATAGTATCTCATTATAATGAGATAGTATCTCAATATAATGAGATAGTAACTCAATATAATGAGATAGTATCTCATTATATTGAGATAGTTTTTTTTTTTTTTTTTTACCATTTTTTTAAGTTAAAATTGAGTATTTTTGGTCAATAGCTCCCAGGTCACGTGACCTATTGATGCAAAATCAGTGTGGTCAAATGACCTGGGAGCTATTGACCAAAAATACTCAATTTTAACATAAAAAATTGCTAAAAAATAAAAAAAGAGTTAAAATGAAAAACAAATGAGTGTGCCCCATCTACAGAGACTAGTAGAACAATTTCACACTGATTTTGCATCAATAGGTCACATGACCTGGAAGCTATTGACCAAAAATACTCAATTTTAACTTAAAAAATTGGTAAAAAATGAAAAAAAAACTATCTCAATATAAAGAGATACTATCTCATTATATTGAGTTACTATCTCATTATAATGAGATAGTAACTCAATATAATGAGATAGTAACTCAATATAATGAGATACTATCTCATTATAATGAGATACTATCTCATTATATTGAGTTACTATCTCATTATATTGAGTTACTATCTCATTATATTGAGATAGTTTTTTTTTTTTTTTTTTTTACAGAGTGGCGGAAACGGGCTTCCATAGAGAGAAAACTAAGTGGCAACTCTTCCTCTCATGCCGTAAAAGACATCATTATGGTGCGCTCACACTGAATGCGAATTCCAACAAATTTGGCAGCATGTTTTCACAGAATCGCTTGACATGTCACTAGCAATTTGCATAGCAGGTGACTAACCCTGCCATTTAATTGAATCTGTGTAGCTTCTACCTGCTGCGACCAGGTTTCACTTCTACATGTTGGACCTGGATTTTACAGAGTGAGTTAAAGTGCTTTATGGGACGTCGGTGACAACATTTCTGGGTTCATCAGATTCTCTGGAAACGAAACCAATTTATAGAGTACCACCTACTACAGGAACTTCTATTCAATGGGCTTTATGCACATCTCTTCTACTTCCTGAATTTAAGGTAGCTCCTTTGTTTCCTGTCTTTCATTACTGGACGAACTGATTAATCCAGGTGTGTCTGGCCAGTTACTTAGGTCATACACACTTGGATTAATCAGTGCATCCAATCATGAAAGACAGGAAACAAAGGAGCCTCCTAAAGTTCAGGAAGTGGTGGAGTTGTGCATAGAGCCTATTCAATTCATTTTATTTATATAGCGCCAATTCACAACACATGTCATCTCAAGGCACTTTACAGTTCACCAGATCATACAGTCAAATTGATTCAAAGTTTTCTATGTAATGCAAACCAGTTGATTGCATCGACTCTTTGACTCAAAGGCAATCACTCACACTAAGCATGCTTGTAGCAACAGTTGATGTGTTCGTAGGAACTGAGGTCATGTGTTTGAGGACAAATCAACCTCCAGGAAGTCGAGATGGCTGTGTTCGTTTTTCAAAAAAAGCAGCGCAAATCACTAATCAATATCAACCTCAGAGTTGCCACTGATGTCCCTGTCTTGTAACTTAGGGCCGGATTTATCAAGATCCAATTCTGCGTGCAGTAATTTGCGCTCGCAAACTGGAATTTTGCGCGAGGGGCTGAACCATGGTTTGCGGGTGATTTAACAAGAGTGATTGCGTAACTGGTTGCAGGTGCAAAACTGTTGGAGTCAACCTATTCAAATGATGGTTTTGCACATTTTGTGGTTTGCGGCAAAGAAGTTTGTACAAACTAGTGCATTAAGAAATTTAAATCTTACAGTGACACCCCTACCCCCTCCAAAAAATAAAAAAACCCTACAGGACGCCCTACCGGAGAACCCGGTAGGGCGTCAGGGCGACATGGCATTTAGAACGTCGGACAGCACTTCTGAAAAACGAGATTGGGAGATCCCAGCTCTCGTTGCAACCGTACGCTGGAATGACCCAGGTGCAAAAAAGTGCAATGTTGCAAGGAGTTTTGTGATATCTGGTATTGCGTGGGTCCTGCTTGTGGCTGGCTCCAAATCCATTCGAAGTTCCCCCAACAGCTCCAAAATGGCAATGCTGGATAAACGATATGTTTTGATGATCGTTTCCTCGTTCATTCCAAAAATATTCACACGGAGTGAAAAAATGCGTTCTCTGCGTCTTCTTGCTTCATTTCGATGTCTCCTTCTTGCGACAATAACCGCTGCCATGTGTGCGCAATTACGCATACAGACCATTTGCACTTTCTTTTGAAACATGTTAAATATAGAGTCAGATACCGTTAGCAAAATTGCTTTCAGGTATAATAATTTACTTTGCGAGTGCTAAATTAATATATTTACATGTTCTCCTCCCACAAGACGCACTTTTGCGTGTAAACACCCCATATTGCATATTCATTGCAGAAAAAGTACTAAATGGATAAGAGGCGCTATTTAGCACGTTTCAAAGACCAAATCCTTTTAGCACGCTGTTGATAGATCAGTTTCTAAATTTTTTAGCGTGCGCAGTGAAATAGCTCACGTTTTTATACACGCAAACCTTTGATAGATCCGGCCCTTAGAATTGCGAATTCAAAACGATATAGGGGAAACTTTTTGTAAAGTCGTCATGAAAACAAAAAAGCAATGTCTTACTAAGTTCTATCTAAACATTGCGAAGTCTTGAAAAAGAAAATGAAATCGCTGTTTGAAATATGTATATCTATAAATTCATCTATGAGGCCAAAAATATAGCTTTTGACTTTGAAATGAAAACATATTTCTTCTAGTGGAATTTATTGTAAAAATTTAGCATTTAAAAATTGATAGAAAATAAAGAAAATATATGTTAAATATATGTTAAATATAACGGGCATCATGTATTAATGTAGCTCTTTGGAGCTACATTAAAGCTACAGTGTGTAATAATTACAGGGATATACAGTCAGAAATGTAATATATTATACATAACTATGTTATTTATCATCATCTACGAGCTCAGCCTCTTAACCTTAATATTTGCGTTGCCTTAGAATTCGTTATTTATAATGACATAGGAGCGGGTCTCGCAGCCATGGAGGCAGACATCTTTGCGCTACGGCAGCGCAGAGCCAACAAACAAGCGATTGCGAGATCGCCAAAACGTCACAACGATGCGGAAAAAAAACGGGTATATTTATTATCTAAAGTCTACATGAAATCTATACCCTACACAGACTAATGAAATACTATCTGTAAAATTATCTATGTAAACAAACCTCATCACTTGAGAAGGTAGGTGATGCGGACGTCGTGGAAGACATTTTGTCCCGTAACGCTCGCCGTACTGTTGGGGGGGAGAAGCGGTGGGGGGGAGATGTTCATGTTGCTGCAGTCTGCAGTCTGACCGCTAGATGTCGCTAAAAGTTACACACTGTAGCTTTAATCTACATTAATACATGATTTTTTAAAATCATGTATTAATGTAGCTCCTAAGTACTTTGAACACCAGCAACAGAGAGAATAAGGGGGCTCTGAGGAATTTGGAGAGCTACTGGATGCTAGAATCTATTACTAACTTAGCTTGAGTTATTTTGCAATTAAGAATAAAGGTAAACTGTAAAAAAAAAAAAACTAAAATAAAACTACCCCCATAATGTCTAGGCTGCTGGAATAAGAATGAATGAATTGTTGCTCTGTCATTGCTACACACTGTAAACAAACTATCACACCTAAGATCAGGGGTGGAAAGTAACGAATTACATTTACTCACGTTACTGTAATTGAGTACTTTTTATGAGTAATTTGTAATATTCTGAGTAGTTTTTTAAATATGTAATTTTTACTTTTACTTGAGTAAATTTTTACCTAAGTAGTTGTACTTCGCTACATTTAAAACCACCTTACGTTACTGAGTAAAAAAAAAAAAATAATGATGGTGAAAAAATTAAATGCGGCTGAAAATTTAAACCCCTGTGTCATGGAACCGACACTTAATCGCCATTAAAAAATAGAAGAAGACTTTTGACTTTTAACAGCACTTTATTTACACAATTCAAACATATAAACAATTGATGTAAAAACGAGTGTCAGTTAAAAATCACTATTAAAGTAAAACAAGTGTCATTTAAAATCATTAAATGAGGAGCTTGTTAATAACAGTGGGACCCTGTTGCGTTTTAGCTTGATTTCTGGTATCTTTTGGGCATTTAATTTTGTGTGCATTTTGAAAACTTTAAAATGTATTTTAAATTTCTTTATTCCTATCATGGTGTTGTTTTTTGGACAGTAGGACTGAAAATAGTTTGCACTTGATGGTACAGGTTGTGACTGGCCTTGTGCTATGAGGAAGTATGTTCTTTAGTCCGGCTGACCTTTTGCAGTGTGATGTCCACTAAAATGCCTTGAAATCGATTAAAAAACCTTGTGGTCAATTCAATTCATGACTCATCCTTTTTTGCATTGAATAACTCAAAGTAGCTAAGTAACTTTTACTCAAATTACACTTTAAATGAAGTAATTTTGTACTTTTACTTGAGTAAATTTTGAGATGGGTAATTTTACTTTTACCCTGAGTAAGATTTAGGCAAAGTAAAGATACTTTTACTCAATTACAATTTTTTAGTACTCTTTCCACCTCTGCCTAAGATGCAGGTTAAATCATAAAGATTCACAGAGAGAACATCCTAACTCTGGAAAAGAGACAGTTTTGAACCATCTCCCTTTTCTCCACTGTCAGGTACTATGTTAGAACGTTGAGCTTTCTGCTTGTTTGAGTTTTTTTCAAGTTGTAACAGAAAGGCTGCCGTCTCTTCCCGCTGACCCGCTTTGACAGGAGGCCATTTTGTTTCTCTCTTTCTGTGTCAGGTTTTTCTATTTTTTTGCGCTTCGAGAAGCCCCTCTGTGTGCAGACGGTGACATTGTGTACCTTGGAGGCTCGCTGGAGCATAACGCTGTGTTGTTTGAGACAGCGGAGTCTTTGCTACATTACCTGGTGTTTGACAGCCTCTCGGACCATCTCAGCTCCTGATGATAGTGCTTTCATGACAGCTGGTGGGCTTTTGGTCTTTCACCACACAGTCTGTGACTGTATGCCTCTTGGCGGGACACCCCCGCTCCCCTAACCCTGCGGAAAAGGGGGAAATGTTGAGTTCTGTGAAGTGAGACTTACAAACTCCCACTACTGCAAATTTTGTGCTATTTGTGGGGGTGGTGAGTTTTCCTTTATACTCCTTCTGTATGTGCATTCTTTTTTTCTTATGGGGCAATGCGTCCCCAAGCTTTCACTGCATTTTGTATTATTTTCAGAAACAGCGTGCTGTAGTAAATCGGCAGATCAGGGGGAATTCACCCTGTAGTATGTCATGCTGCAGCTTCCACTTACAACCATGCTCTGAAGCCTTGTTTTAGCAACCCCATTCCAAGAAACATATCTTAGCTACACCAAAACCTGTCATAGGAAGGACTTTTAGTAACCCACTTTTACCTTCTTCTTCCTCTGTTGTAACTTTCCTTCTCCTCTCCCTCATTCCCAAAATCTTCCCTCTTCTGCCTATATCACCTGTGTGTCATCTTTCTGTTCTAATAAGAGGCAGGGATCAGCATGCTAAACCCCTAGAGTTTGACAGAATTACCTGTTGTACCTCCACTTTCCTTACTCCATGCTCTCCTCTTCTCACCCTCCTTCTGTCTTTCTTTCTCTCCCTAAACGCCAGAGCTGTCTGCTCTTGCCAGTTTGATTCTAAACTGTTCCCCCTTGTCAGCAGTAGCTGCCATGAAAGAGAATAAGACGGGTGAAATGTAAAGTTTTAAACGAACAGTTTGAGAAATGGCACCCTACCTACACACTGTGTGGAAAATTTGAGTTTTCCTTTTTTACTGAATGCATTTGTTTGGTCTTATATCTTCTCAAACAAAAAAACTCTCAAATGTACATTTTTTTTCTTTATTTACTTGTTTATTTAAAAGGAAAAAATACATTTAAAATGCTCTGAAAACCTAATTCTTTGTATTGATGTAGACTGATTTAAATGTGTTAAGTATTCAAATATTGCAACCATAAAACAGTAAATACAACACAAGCAAATCAGACAAACATTCAGGGTTTGACAATACGTTGCTAGAAATGGTTACACACACTGTGATACAAAGAAGGAACTGGCTGTCAGTACTCTATAAACATTTAAGGTTATTATAGGCTAAATGTTCCTTAACTTTATCAATAAAGGTGGAGTAATGTCTGAGCAATTCTGCTGTTTTGCTAAATAACAACTTCATTACAGTTTATTTAAGAAATAGCTTGTTGGTTCCAGTTTTTTTCCAATAAGGCGAGAAACCAGTGACTTTTATTTGGGTTATGAAACAGTAGCCTGGATCTGAAAGGACATAAATAATACTTCCTAAATTGCATTATTTTGCAACGACTTTTGGCTGAATCTCATGTCTATTACTGTATATATACCATATATGTCATATCTTATTCAAGTATGTTAAAAAGCGATTATGAAGTGATTATGTTAGGTCTAGGAGTGAAACAGTATGCAGTACAGTAATTAGACAAGACAAGTCTTCAGCTTGAATTTGATGGTGGTTTGCCTGGTTAGAAAGACAAAGTCAGGCGATCAGTAGGTTGGAGACTTGACAGATACCTCACTCTGGTATTTAAATTAACTCTTTGGTTAGACATCTCCACCTGTAAATGATCACAAATTGAACAAGTTCTAGCTTATATACAGTATGTAACACATAGTAATTTCTGATCCAGTTTGTGGGAAAAGAAAAAAGCACTGAGCTTGCAGTATCAAACAAATGCATTAGCTCATATGGAGGATTTAATTTGATATAATTTGATTTTCTAATGACCAAAGCAGCAGCTATTGTTCTTAACCAGACTCCTTTTTGCTGTAGTACATCAGTATTCTGAAAATGCAAAGATTAATTACAAGTAGAAAGACAGGCAAGAAGCAAGAGAATTTGACCCTTGAAGCTCTCACTTCTCTGCTCAGCCCTGTCAAGTAGGTCAATGCAACATGCTTGACTGACTCCTTCACCCTCCACTGTTTTTTTCTGTTTAGACTCTCACTCAGCAGGTGATATACTGGTTTCACCTGTCTGATAAAGCTTGCACAGATGCAGAGTGAACTGCAGTAGATCATTATTGACTTTAGCTAGCAGTGGACAATATTTAATTACAAAAACATACACACAAAAAGAGGAGAATGCTTAAAAGACTCTTCTGAAGTTCATCTGGAGTTCATGAAATACCACTGGACATGTGATGGCCTTTAAGCTTGGGTGCCTGTTTTTTTTTTTTTTTTTTTTTTTTTTCCCAGGACAGATAATCTCTAATGGTACAATTTCTCATTGAAGTCATCTTCCCTCTTACAGTTGTGCATTTTGCAAAATACAGAGGATAATGACTTACACCCTCCACTTCACAAGCCCTCTTCCTGCACACTCAGCTGCTTCAAAAAGAACCAGATCTGACTCATAATAGAGCTCATTAGACTGGTATTGAATAAGCTCAGAGCCGGCGTAACCCACTCTCACTGTTTGCCCGATTGTGTGTGTGTTCTCCATTAGAGAATTAAAGATTAATTGCCAAATATCTAAGCTTTAAAGCATTGATTAATGACAGTGAGAATCACCGGTGGATCCAGGAGATTAATGTTGTGAGGTTCGCCTCCTTTAGATAGCTATTGATTTTTATTTGCTGAAAAACGCCAGCCTTCTTCTGCCTGGAGCAAAGGAGGCTGCACAGAGCACAAGCAACGTGCTCTAAATTACATTTCGCCAGGCATGGCTTAAAATATGAGCATTGGGAATTAACATTCACTTAATTGGGCTGCAAGTGGTTGTGCTAAAAGAGGTTACCAATGGCAACAAAGACTCAGCGGCTGTATTACAGAGAAACAGTAAATCAGGAATTAGCTCAGCACAGAAGAATTAAATATAACCTTTAGCTGCTTTTCTGCTTTTCAAATCAAGGTGCTGTATAACTTAAGAACAAAAAATTTGCAAGGTGGGATTTGGTTTAAGCTTTACAGCACTTGATTGCATTGTCTCCTTTTTCATGACAAGTTTTTACTGTTACATCTCAATTTCAGTCACATCAAAATCAAAGCAACTGAAACATTTTGTCTGCCTCTTTAATATCAGTTAGCCATGGGGGAAAAAAATCTTCCCAATGCAGAATTGTGCTCATTCTGATCAGCATAAACGCACCACGTTAGCCGTATTAGCATTATATTAAAGCTACTTTGAAAATTAGGATCCTTCTGATACGTCTGTGCCGGGAGATCTTGCATCATAAATCCCACATTCAATTATAATTCAATTTTTAAATGAGGTGTCTTTAATGTAATATGCTCAGACAGTAAAACTTGCGCAGTGGAATTTATACCAAAAACACAAGTATGTTTAACATTACATGAGAACTGAAGATGAATATGAGAGTAAAGATGAATGTTTCAGGAAGATACAGAGATGCTTGACAGTTAACAATCTGTGAAAACCTTAACACCAGAGACCTGTCCTATGGATACCCCTTGGCAGAAAAAATATTTTTTCTGTATTATCATATATAGCCTATATATATATATATCTATATTTGTGTATGTGTGTGATAGGTAGGTAGGTAGGTAGGTAGGTAGGTAGGTAAGTAGGTAGGTAGGTAGATAGATGATAGATAGATAGATAGATAGATAGATAGATAGATAGATAGATAGATAGATAGATAGATAGATAGATAGATAGATAGATAGATAGATAGATAGATAGATAGATAGATAGATAGATAGATAGATAGATAGATAGATAGATAGATAGATAGATAGATAGATAGATAGATAGATAGATAGATAGATAGATAGATAGATAGATAGATAGATAGATAGATAGATAGATAGATAGATAGATAGATAGATAGATTGGCAAAGAAAATAAACAGTGAAATTAAATTTAGTGCTATCACAGCCATTTTATTATTATTATTATTGATATCGCTAGTTAAAATAATGCTAAAGTATCACAAAAATCATAGACTTTGACTAGGCAATACCAAAACGTATTAACTAATTTACTCTTTTTTTTTCTTTTTTTTTTTAGCAACAGTTGGTTTAGCTGGTGGGCTTCCCTCCTGCAGTCCAAATCTAAGTCCATCATCTAATCATAAGCTGTGACCAAAGCCAATATAAAAGCATTACAAGGACCCTTTGACTAACTTTAAAAAATGGCAGCAGTATGAATGGTCTTGAGGGGCACAGCCAACTGTAGGGGTGAGTAGGGGCGTTAAAGCAAAGGTGTGGAGAGGATGAGGGTAAATGTCAGTGAATTTTAAATGAATAAATAATCTACAGTAAGTATCTCAAGTAAAACATCATGCTTACAAATATTTAATAAATGTAATTACAATCCCTGACTCACCTATTTAGGACCATATTTTGGTAGGTTTAGTGCCCATTTATGAAGAATAGGAAAGTGTAACTCTATTATCTCAGAGATTAGACTCCTATACTGTCTGCCAGTTCAAATTTTGAAGTAAATTAGACATACCATTAGACTCAAACTAAGGGACCTAGACATATAACAACCTGTGTGCTTTTAGCTAATAGGACTACCATAGCCACCCATCTTAACCCATAAAGAGCAGCACAAAACAGTTTTTATGCAAAACTTGTCAACATGCAAGAAACCACTCCTAAGGCCAAATCTATGTTGTTTATCAGCAAAAAAGGGATTTTGAGTTTAGTTTCCCTTTAAGATTACAAACTAAGGGCTTGACATTCTCCTTCAGGATTTTCTGCTAGAGAGAAAAAATCTATGTCCCATCAATTATGGTAAATCACACATTAAATTAAATCTTAGCTGTCAGTATGAGGCTCTGAAAAAGGAGTATTAAGTTTAGATAAGATGTGAAAGATGACATATCATATAAAAAGTTTGGCATTTCTGTCCTCAGTAGTCAGAATGGTTTGCCACATGTCATAGGGTGTATTCACACCAGGAAGTTCCCTTGGTGCTCTTGTTTGTTGAGGACTGAAAGGAAGCTTTATTTTTTTATGGTGTGGTACCCATAGTCTTTTTTGCATAGTCACTATGACTTGTGGACTAAGCCACGTGTGTGACACTTGTTGCTTCCAATGAGCTAATCTGTTTAGAGCAGAACAAAGCACAGACCCGTGGAATTATAGATTCCCGCACCGGCTACAATTCATTCATCCTATCTGCTGAACTGCTGCTAGTTTTACTCACATGCCTGGAAAATATCTAGTGCTACTGCCACAGATGATCTCGCTCTCGAAATGGAATTGAACGAATCAGATTAGCTAGCCGAAAGAATAGAAGGGGTAGAGCGTAGCCGCCTGTGGCCCGGGCTGCCCGTTACAACTCCAGTCCGGCGCGTGGATGACATCATACACACTTTCTTTTAAAAATATATAAATATAAAAAATATAACAGCGGATGTCTGGGGGACAGTGATTTGCCTACATGTTATGAATGCTGGCGTACCATAAAGAATACATTATGAACAGTTTAGTTTGTGCCTTCAAGTTGTTGCCCATAGGAAGACATTACTTGGATATAACATAATATCTTCAGAACAGCTATAAATTACACAAAACTCATATCGGTGAGTAGAACATGATGTAATAACGTAAAAACAAGGGGCCAATGTAAAAAAAATGGCGTTCCCCTTTAAGCTTTCGAGAAAAATAACAGTGTTGTTGTATGCTTCAGCAAGACACAAGGAAGGTCTGGTGGCACCTGTGTATAACAGCCTCACTTCAGTCAGTAAGCCCCAGGGCAGCTGTGGCTACAATGTAGCTCACCACCATCAGTGTGAAAGTAAATGGGTGAATGACCGAATGTGGTGTAAAGCGCTCTTGTCATGATCTTGGTGCTGATGGCAGGCTGAATTGCTCATTCCATTCACCCGTCTAAGTCTGCTGGGTTCCTCATTACCGCTCATCTGATCCACCTGCTTCTGCTCTATTTAAAGAACCGGCCTCCAGCTATCAGTGCCAGTGGTAAGGGTTTTTTAGTGTACCATAGTGTTTTGTAATTCCCTGACCTGCCTTTCATCTACTGAGAGTGCCTGTTCCTGTCTGAATGGCCTGTCTGTGGAGTCCTGGAATCCTGAACCAGCTTGTTCCTGTTCTGATCTGTATCCCTGACTAGAATTCGGACTCCTTGACCTCTGAGCCTTCCTGTTCTGATCTGTCTCCCTGACCTGGCTTGTACTCCGGGGCTGGGGCATCTGGGACACTTGAGGCGGAATTTTGTTGGCAGCCCACTGGCTTGATCCTACCTCATTCTCTGCCAATGGACTGAAAAGTTAAACCAGGTTAGTGACTCACATGGATGATCATCCTCCATCAGGATATCATTATCTCCAACAGATTTTCCAGGGATAGACGCCCTAGCTGCTGCTGATCCACAGCCCATTCTGTTTTAATAAATGATTTAAATTATTCCACTGTCTGTCTCGCTTTGAATACTGGGTCCATCTGTCCTTTGTCATGACAACTTTGGTCAAGCCTCTCATCTTGAAAAAGCACTATGTATGTACAGCCCTTTTACCATCTACCCATTTACCATCTGTTTAATCTTCATCTTTCACAGAGTGACTGGAAACAGTCAAGTTTTCTATCTAAAGAAAACCAGCTGATTTCATGGACTCATTGACTTGACAGCAATCCATCACACCAAGTATGTGTGTAGCAACATTAAAGAGGAAAACTCCCTTTTACCAGAAAGAAACGTCCAGCAGAACTAGGCTCAGTGTGAGCTGTGATCTGCCGAGGCTGACTGGGGTTCAGGGAGACAGAAGCAGACATACAGAAAGAAGCAGAGATACAAAAGGTAAATGACAACCAGCTCCTCCGGTGGCCCTGTACAGGAAACACACAGCTAGGCAGACAAGCTCAGAGATGAATCAAACATCCAGCTAGTCACAGTGAGAGATATAGAACAACCAGCTTTTGTCCACTGGGGGAGCCAAAATCAACCTAAACTGAAGTTCTTTAGTTCGCCTTTTAATGAAAATTCCCTGCACTTTCACTGATAAACATTTCATTCAGAATCCTTTTCTTTATTTTTATTCCAAGCTTCTTTTATTAATTGAAGTAGATTTTAATGCAATTTACTCCCGTTCTATTGTACAGTCTTGAACTAGAACGCTAACACAGGGTTGAATGGATAAACAGGTCCTCTTTGTCCTCAGTGAATCTGTTCCTGCTCATAAATATATAGAAAGAATAGATGAGACAGATAATTAATTCATCATGTAAATTTTGACTGTGTAATTTTTACAAATATTTCTTTGGCTGGAAGCAATTAAATGTGGAGGTGCACCAAGGCAACACTTCACAGCCAAATCCGAGCTCGGATCAAAACAGAAGGCATCACGTTTCTCTTCAGTTAAATTCATTAGGTCTGAAAAGCCATTATCTCTGCAAACTGCCATGGCTGAATAATTAAACATCCCATCAACTGTTTGTTTGACCCGAGTTTATAACATTATTATTCCTCACTCTGTGCCTCCTTATAAAATCATCTCTTTAATTTGAGAATAAATGTTGGCTCCTCGTATGAAGAGCTGCAACGTCCTGAATGACTCTTGATTTGACTAATGCATAATGCATTGCAATTATACGCCACTTTTCAGGGTGATGCTCCAGAACACCTTGAGCTATAACAAGTGTTCTTTTGTTTTGAAAAGGTATATGTAAAGAAAATAAAATAGAGTGGAAATCAATATAAATGTTAAAAAAAAAATTTGCATTCACATCATTCTGATTGATACAATCCCTTAATGTTGTGTTGCGTTATCCTTTCAGTGTTTCTCCTTAAAATGTTTGGCATATTCAAGTGATTTAAATAGAGTTAATAGGACTTTTGGGTGGATTGTTTTATAATGTATTGTTTTTACTCTTGAATAATAAAAATCAAAATGTATTAAAATTCAAAGGATATTTATTGATTTGATTATTTACATTAATTTAGACTTTAACTGTGCTTACCTGCTGTTCATATTCAAGTTTTGTAAAAAGCATGTAAATGAGGGGAAAAAGTGGTTTTTTGTGTTACATGAAAACACGTCTTTAATGTGATACTGTTAAAATGTTGTTGTCCTAACCATGTATTTTTAGGCCAAATCAAATTATCTCATCTTGGCTTAATGATCTTGCATTGAATTGCATTAACTGTCCTTGTAAATCCTCTCAAAAATCAGTTTTCTTTTATCCTATTTATTTTCTTTATCCTCGGTAGAACTAGACATTATAATGTGTAGCTTTACATATTTTCATGTATTATTACATTAGGCGTTCTTGTCCAGCCTTAACAAGAGGAAGCAATAACGTACAATGCCATGATATCCCGCAAGCTAAATAACAAGAGACAGCAAACTCATCAACTTTAAGAATGTTATAGAATGCTGTTGGCAGAAGCTTTAATTTAAGTACTCCGAAGGACTAATGGTGTGCATTTCTCCCTACAACTCAGAAAGGCATGAAACAATTAGGATAACTCTTCTTCTAATAACAAATGCATCTTGTATGTGTTATTTGAGTGTTTGCTTTATCTCTTGAGTAGTGAATATTTATTGCCCAACCCACTTGGGTTGGTAAATATGTTGCTTAATCGAATAATATGGAGACCGTCATATATTGTTTGTGAACACACAACCTATTGTCTGTGTGTTAGAACAACAAATGAAAGTCTAAATCAAGCTCAAATCAGAAGACTGCACACATATGGAATAAATTCACAACAACATTCTTTCAAAACAAAGGAGTTTATAAAAAAAATTTTCAGCTCCAAGTCCAAACTGTTGACTAAATAAGTGAAACTAAACTATGTACAAAGGAAAAACATGGTTGAAACAATAATCAATGATATGATGCGATGATATCACAGTTAAGCAAAGATTTTGTGTTTGAGAAGCACACTGTGGGCCGGATTTATCAAGATCCAATTTTGCGTGCAGTAATTTGCGCTCGCAAACTGGAATTTTGCGCGAGGGGCTGAACCATGGTTTGCGGGTGATTTAACAAGAGTGATTGCGTAACTGGTGGCAGGTGCAAAACTGTTGGGGACGCCCTATTTAAATGATGGTTTTGCACGTTTTGTGGTTTGCGGCAAAGTAGTTTGTAGTCTGTACAAACTAGTGCATTAAGAAATTTAAATCTTACAGTGACCCCCCCCCAAAAAAAAATTATTATTCCCTAAGGTGGTATGTGGCTGAATTTCTACTTCACTGCAGTAAAAAAAAAAAAAAAAAAAAACAGGTGTTTTGTATTGGCCTGTGACTGTGGATGAGATCCCCGCAGCATTTGGCACGTTGCTCCACAGGCGCAGGGGGAGAACCCCGACCCCGTCGGACATTACTTCTGAAAAAACGAGATTGGGAGATCCCAGCACTCGCTGCAACCGTACACTGGAATGACCCAGATGCAAATAAGTGCAATGTTGCAAGGAGTTTTGTGATATCTGGTATTGCGTGGGTCCTGCTTGTGGCTGACTCCAAATCCATTCGGAGTTCCCCCAACAGCTTCAAAATGGCAATGCTGGATAAACGATATGTTTTGATGATCGTTTCCTCGTTCATTCCAAAAATATTCACACGGAGTGAAAAAATGCGTTCTCTGCGTCTCCTTGCTTCATTTCGATGTCTCCTTCTTGCTACAATAACCGCTGCCATGTGTGCGCAATTACACATACAGACCATTTGCACCTTCTTTTGAAACATGTTAAATATAGAGTCAGATACCGTTAGCAAAATTGCTTTCAGGTTTAATAAATCACTTTGCGAGTGCTAAATGAATATATTTACATGTTCTCCTCCCACAAGACGCACTTTTGCGTGTAAACGCCCCATATTGCATATTCATTGCAGAAAAAGTACTAAATGGATAAGAGGCGCTATTTAGCAAATTTTAAAGACCAAATCCTTTTAGCACGCTGTTGATAGATCAGTTTGTACATTTTTTAGCGTGCGCAGTGAAATAGCTCACGTTTTTATACACGCAAACCTTTGATAGATCCGGCCCTGTATCTTATAGAATTTTGAATGTATTCAAATTAGCTTACCCCAATAACCTTCAGTTTATTGATTATTTTCCTTTTTTGAGTGAGCGAGCATCTAGCAGGCATGTGACATGAACTGACTTTTTATCATAATTTGGTAATCAAAATGTAATGGGCATATGAAAAACGATATGAACATCAATGTTATATTAGTGTCAAAACCCTTGGTGAAATAAAGCTTGTTCTAGTTTTATAAACACCTCAAACATGTTTGCATGACATACTAGGTGGCCCATTTTGTCTTGTCTCTTCACCAGCAGTAAACACATGAAATGATTAAAAGAAAAAAACTCTCCCTGACTTGTGCCAGATCTGGACCTCAGCTCATCTCTGTTTGGAAGGCTTGAGTTTGTTCCAGTATCTGGATGCTTAGCATGGCAGATTCACAGCCCCTGTGTTCTTTGTTCTAGCCAGATACAAATCCAGGAAGCTCCCCTCCTTCACTCTCTTAATCTCTTCAAGCATCTGAAAGTTAATAAAACTCAAAGAGAAATATTGCAAACAAAGTTTTCAATCCACCAGGTCAGTCTTGAATTCTGGGTCTTTGACATGGGCCATTATGATGGGCAAACAGTGGAGGGCAAAGGCACACCACTGTAGGAGTGACTTGTGATACTGTCTCAGGTTGGTGGAGAGTTGCACAAGCTGGAGTGTACAGCAGGCGCATCCTAATGCTCCTAACCCAATGGTTATGGTTAATATAAAGCATGGAAATTGGTTCCCAGTGTCCAACATTATTATCAATGTTTATGGCACAAGACTTTAATTGGGCATAGCTGCCCAATTGCTTGTTGGACAAATGTCAACCCAGCCAATCACGCTCTACCTACTTAATGTTAATACCTAAAAAAAAATCAAAAGTGTCCAGTCAGCAGCAGTTGGGTGAATGTAAATGCTCTGGGGCTGCAAAAAGAGAGTGGGTAGACTTAAATGAGACAGAAAGGCAGCAGAAGATTATTTAATAATTTGTTTTAACAAAGATATGCACCAGCAGAAGTCTACATTAATGGTCACTAATGTCAGCTAAGAAAGGAAAAGCAAAAAGATATTTGACACAGACTAAGAAAAACTATCTATTAAAATTTCCGCTGAGACATGAAGCTAGTCAGACTGTGACATAAACACCATAGCAAACATGTATCCACACTAATTTCCATCAAACGATCTGCTCACTACTGCTCACTAATTTTTTTTATATATTTACTCGGCACACTATGGGCTCCAAGAATGAACTGAGCTATCTTCAATAAGCTTAGACTACTTGAGTATTGTTATTGACCATGTCCATCCCTTTATAACAACAGCATGAACATCCTCTGATGAGTACCTCCATGTGAGATCATCATTCCATCATTCCTCCTTTGAGATGTGGTGAAGGGAAAGGTTTTCATTATGGACTGGTAAACTAATATGCAAAAACTGCTTAAGGCAGTACTGAGAGAGCTGAGCTCAAGGCTCCAACTAAATATATCAGCTGCATGATTTTTAATGAATTGGCAGTAAATGCACTGAATATACTGTACCTTAGAATTGCATATAAGTACATTTTATTTTTTTCATTTTTATGAACTCAGTTAATTTCCCAACACATATTTTTCTTCCGACATGGGTTAATTTTCTTTATACTAGATAACAGGAAAATGGTTACAGTTTGAGAAAAGCTGAAACTGTTATTCTGCAGTTCTTTGCCTTTCACATGGAAACCATACAAACATCCCAACATAGAGAGCTGAAGGCTAAAACAGATTTCACCTGATGACAACCGCAGCTAATCATGCCTGTGTACTTCCACTGAAAGTTAATTGTTTAATTGTTTTAGGCCTTAATATGTCTCTTATTTTTCTGAACCTATTGTGGGGTGGGAATGACGCATGCAGCTTTAGACTAGTTTTAGAACAAAAAGTACAAATTGACCCAGAGTTTGTTATTGTTCTATTCATTAAAGTAACTCAGAAGGCCTCTCTTTAAGATCTACAAGGAACTGGTAGTTAATTTTCTCATGATTAACTTTCTGTTGGATTGTTTCACCCCTTTGCACAAAGAATCAGGTGGTAAGGGAATAAATAGCTGGCACAATTTAAAGCACAATAAAATGCTGCCTTTGTTGGGAATGCTCCACAAAGCTTTGGCTTTAGATACAAAGAAATAATTACCTTAAATTGGACCATTTTCTCTGAAAAGTTTGGGCAGTTCTTATTAAAGCCCACACCAGAGACTGAAAGAAGGGACAATTGGCTTTCAGTCATGTGAGATCTTAGAGGTAACCTCTTTACCTGGATTTAAAAGAAAGGCAAAGATCAAATTCTGCTTAGGAGGGAAAGTGCCAGCAGTTACTGCTTCAATTGCCACATTTAAATCGATATTAGAAATTAGTAGAGGTGTCGTGTAACAAATACTTCATATCTTAGTATCTAAATAATCAGTTTCATCCTGACAAATAATTTATTTGTGATTGGACTTGGTACTGCAGTTAGAATATGAAATTGCAATTCAACTGGAAGTGGTTGTTTAGGCCGACTGACCATCTGATCAGTATGAATGTAAATGCCTGTCAGGATTAAATTAGTCTGAATGAGGCTAATGCACAAGTTCACATCACAAAACATGACCAGGACTTGATGCTAACTCTTTTACCCAACAGCCAGTGTTACAAAGTTACTAGCCGCTCATAATTTTTTACTAGCCACGATTTTGTTTGTTGGTTACTATGTTTAATATAGTTGAAGCTAACTACAGTATGCTACAATTTACTTAAACTAGATTTACAACCTTTTTAAATGCAAATGACCCTTTTACTTACAAATACCAAGGTTACAAAAAATCTATAACACTACCGGTCAGTCATTATCAGGTATTCAGTTTCGTTAAGGTTCTATGATTTTATGTGAAATATCATGTAAAGCACATAGTAAAAAGAAGAGTGGTTTGTTACTGCATGTTAAAAGTGGTGCAGGTAAGTAAAAGATTTCTGTAAGAGATCAACAATAAATTGCAAAAACAACATACCGGTAATAAGAATCCTTGTTGCCGGATTTTTTTACAGCAGGGACTGCTAACAGATATATTTATATAATATTTCTGTTGCACTAATATTTAAATGTGGTCAGCTTGTGTGAACTATTTTATTCAATAAAGATATTTAAACAACCAAATGTTAAATTTTGTCACACCAAATGTTTTCAATGAGAGCTACAAAACAAGTAGGAAACTCATATGCATGACATTTAACATTTTAATGATGACTCCATATCCTTAATGAAACTAATCCTCAGTAATTACCCCTCAAAAGTATCAACAATTTAAAACAAATTAGACAAAAATAATAAAAAATATATATTTGAGCAATATTTGTTTGCTTGTGTAACTAGTCTGCTGTTATTATTTACTCTTTAAATGGCCATTTATATTTTTTAGTACTACAATATATTATATGATTATTAGCTCCACCGAAACAATCAGTAAAACCACAATAATCAAAATATTCTATACGATATTATTCCCAGTGGATGGTTTGGGTATGAAGGACTGCTTGGGATTCTGCGTCGTTATGTTTTTTTTAATTAATTAACTAATGCAAACAATAATTTTTAAAATTATTGTTAGCATTAGCGTGTCGCAAAAATTACCGCTCCACAGCTGCACAACTCCAATTCACAGGGATCACCTGCCTGAATTGAGGCATTGCTCATGGGATTTGTGAAATTTCAATTAATTTACTAATTCAGACATTTGAGAAAACTACAATTACAAAAAAAACAAAGAGTTCAACCAACCAAAGTGGTTAGTTGGAGTGGTTGGGTTACCAAATTCCCCCACGTTTGGCAGGTTGGCAAGAACTTATGTCAACAACTGAAAATTCCATATTTCTACCTTAAGTGGCTTATTGCTCTGATTATCAGACCAATGCTTACATGACACATTTTTAATCTGATCGGCTGTTGCAGTCTGATTAACTTTGTCCATACAATACAATTCTTTTTAGTTTTTTTAATCTGAAAATATTTTAATCCAACAGTGGAATTTTGTGCATACAGTATAAACTTAGATGGTGATGCCCTTTATCTGTTATAACCTAACCTAAACTAATGGATTTAAACTTCCAAACAAGCTCGTACCTGACCTTTCTGTTGTTATCTTCACCATAGTTTTTTCACTAATGTACCTTAAGACCTTCATAGAACATCTGACATTGCTTTGATCCTAATATCATCTAATCAAAGCTGAACTCTATTTGATAATCCATAACCATATTAAAGGGTATTGGAGAAAATAAGGGCAGAATCTCTTCCACATTTGTTCAGATGTGTTTTCTTTATATATATATATATATATATATATATATATATATATATATATATATATATATATATATATATATATATATATATATATATATATATATATATATATATATATATATATATATATATCCACTTCACAAGTATGCACAACTTCTTTGACTGCCACATAATATTCAAATCAAACTCTTTGTGGTTGTATAATAAAAAAAAAAAAAAAAATTAAGAGGTTTCAATAATGTTTAAAGCCATTGTAAACAACATTCAATGGATTCCACCATTTCAACGTCCGAGCAGAATCACACTACTATGAATAAGAGAAGATTAATCTTAACCAATTAAGCTTACATCTGTCATGTTATGGCCCGTATCTGTATCACAATGAGACCTTGGTCTCGTTGGTCCTGCTATGACATCACCCAGTCTTACATTACTCTGCATTATCACCCCCAGTGGGAGCCCTAATTTCCCAGCAGGACCAGCATCGGATGGTCTACAATTAATGACATCATCCACCACCATTGACCTCTGCTATTGACGGGAAATATAGGTGGACATGATCTCATACTCCATGAGCCATTGTTTTTATGTGTGTATCTGGCTGTGTTTTAAGGTGGATGTGTGGACATTTGTAACTGTTTATGCTACTCTTTAGGGGTGGTGGTAGATCTATCCAAACCATTGATAAAGTCCATACCAAGATGATATTGGTATTGAATCTATTGTATTGTGCTGAGATCAGTACTTTAGTTACAGATTCACTCATGAATGAATTGCTGCTGTTTTAAAAAAAAAAGTCACAGGCAGGTTGCCACTGCTGGACTTGCCACTCATTTTCTGTCTCATTTTAAAGTGGCAGAAGACAACACCCCCACAGGAGGAGAGGCACACAGTGAGACTTCTGGTAAATGTTCTTTGAAAGTATGAACAACATTTAATGTAGTTTGATGATTTTATAGACAAATCAGGAAAACGCTTGCACTCATGGGAGTAAATTTTGTTTTAAATTTTCAACGTTTATCAGCTCCCTACCGAAAAGAAAAAGTGCAATTTATTTAAGAATTTGCTTAATGCAACACTGAATAGGTTTTGACCCTAGTATTCATTATATTTGACCTGTATTTGCTAAATTTTCAGGTCAATGTTCAGGCCTTGGATGCTCTGTTTGGGCTGCTCTTTTCAAAAACTTGCCTATGTAACGATGTTACACCCTATGTTATGAGGGTCTGGGAGTTTTCTAAATAAGTCATGTGATCCAAAGAGCTGCTGTACAGCAGTCTGACCTCCCTTTAAACACAAGAGCTAGCTAAGCTTAAAGTGTTTGTGCTCCAATAAAACAGGGATACATTCACTCTTCTTAAACATCAGAGAACTAACATGTATATGTCTGATCAGGTAAGTGTCATATCTGAGTTTCCAAGTAACTCATAGAGTTCTCAATCTGTGCTGATCCAAAATGATGCTGTCAGATTCCAAAACAAGGAAGGAGGTTTCATTTTGTGAGAGTGCAGCGCGGCCAGTGAATTTCAAAGAGATTAAAACTGGATGTTTCAGGTCAAGCAAACTCTGGTGGCTAAAAGTTACAAAGTGTTCCTTTAATAAAAAATGCACCCAAATTTGGTGTTTTTGTAATTTTCTTAATTACAAAAACAATTAAGAAAATCAACACATCAATAAAGTCATAACATTACGAGAATAAAGTCGAAATATTAAAAGAATAAAGTTGTGATATTATCAGAATTAAAGTGTATGTTATGACATCTCCTACATATGCACATTCTTTCCTAATATGAGGAATGTCAAGCATCATGGGAAGTTATACTTTGTAATGGTTTGAAAAATAAGGGAATGATGCACGCCAGCATCAAATGGGGCAGTATGTCGATGTGGACGCAGGTTGCAGTTTGGTGATGCTGGTCAGCCGTTATATGCTGGTCGGAGCTCGAAGCTTTCTTTCTGAAACGAGTTGTGGTATGATGACTTCATTCTTATTATTTTCAACTTCATTCTCATAATATTACGATTTTATCTCTTAATTTTACGAGTTTATTCTAGTGATATTAACACTTTATTCTCAAAATAAAAATCAAAAATAGATCTCTAGCCTGGCCCCTTATTTTCTGTCGTAAAGACAAGTTAAACACAGGGTGAACTGAAAAAAATTGTAAACCCATCCACAATCAAATCAAACGAAAAATTTCTATAAAATACAAAATCATTTCCAAGTGAAGCAACTGCAATACTGCCTGCTTTTACAAAATTACACAAGCAATAGCAGAACACTGAGATAAAATAGTTTATTGAACTGGTTATAAAAGTGAAAGTATCTATTCTACTAGCTTGGATGCACTACCTTTGTTCCTGTCTAGGGTTAAAGCTCAGTGACTTGTTATGGATATAAAATAATCAGAGGAAACGATTCAGTTTGAATTAAAAAAAACAAAACATTGCAGGGTTTGCAGATTTTAGAACCAATTATCTGATTTCAGTCTGTATAATGCTTTTGTCCAGTTACAACCTGTGACTTCCCATGTTACCTCATTAAATTAGTATAAGAAAGAACAAAATTGTCATGATTGGTTTATATTCAAACCCACATGCAGAACACAACGGAGGCTGGGTAAAAGTTTAACAGAGTTTATTTAAGATATTGACACACAAAAACATGAACTGGATCTGGAACAGGTCCGGGTTGGGTTCACTGAAGTCTGCAGAGATGATAGTTTGATTAGCTGGGCAGGCAGATGATTAAAGATTCCTTTAGATAATTCTGATTCTACCTTGACGGGGTCCAGGCTTCTCTTGTGAGAGAGGGAACCGTTGGGTCCAGAGACTGTTGGTTCAGCAGAGTACACAAGCAGCTGCAGCGTCTAACTTCTGACTTTGAATGGCAGACCTTGATCAGAGTTTCCAGCTCTTCACAGAGAGCAGCAGGGGAAATCCAAATAGGAATCTTCAGGTTTGGCTCACCAGGGCTGGAAGGCAGGTTAAGCTCACCCAGAGCTTCAGGCTTGAGACAGGTTTCCTGTGAGCAAAGACAGAGGAAGGTTAGAACCAGTTTTCTCACTTAGAGACAACTTAGATTCTTTCAGGTAACAGAGGCTCAGGTTGCTAACCAAACTAAGGTCAACACTGCGGCGTTGAAGGAAGGTCTGGTAGCTGCTTATGAAGGGAAGGTCTCCTGATGAGTAGATGCGTTCAGGTGTGCTGGAGGGCTCCAGCCCAGGAGACCCACGGCGCACTCTGCTGGAGGAAGGTGGTACATCCCCAGATCCCTACAAAAATATTAGTGCATTATTCTCTATTTACTTACATTAAATATGAAATTATTACATACTGTTCAATAAATGATAAGTGAGTAAGTTTCATTTGAATGTGCTTTACCAGAGACATCCATGTTTCTCAAAGAACACTTCTACCACCTACTGGTTTGTGATGTCATGGTGCGGTATCGGCTGTTGAGCAAGTCCCAGTGCGGTATCTGGCTTTTGTGACAACGTGCTATTATCCAAGTCATCTTGAAAACATTCTTCTTCAAAATGTTGGCTACATATTACGTGTTTTTTTCTCTGTGGCCAGAAAAAAAAAATCGTCCCTCTTTAGGTTGGCAATCCAATGACGAATCTGTCCGTGCAGGATCATGAATTGGAAAGGTGAAGATGAAAGGTGAAAGAATTTTCACTTTCTGTAATGTCACGATGCGGTATCGGCTGCTTAGAAAGTCCCAGTGCTGTATCTGGTGTTTGTCACTGGCTATTATCCAAGTCATCTTGAAAAGTTTCTTCTTCGAAATGTTGGCTACATATTATGTGTTTTTTCTCCGGCCGGAAGTTCGATGGCAAATCCTTCCTCTTCAAGTTGGCAATCCAACGATGAACCCGTGGTAGATCATGAATTGGAAAGGTGAAATAACAAATATTTTTTTCACTTTTACCCAAAGTAATATAACATCCAACTGCCATGCACGTGGGCATTGTCAGTTTAACTATAGCTCTAGCAAATTTCAATGATGAAGTTTAGTTTAGCAAACGTTTAGTTTTAGGTATAGATAATGATCCACTGATTATTCCCTGCTGACCGGACTTTTCCTTTAATATCAGACTAGTTGTTGTTTTCTTACTAAAAGTCTGCCAGTCTTACTGTTGATATTAGAAATCATTAAGTGATTATATCGTTTGTTTGTTTTTGCTCCTCTTTCAGGTTATATGTGATGCTATGAAAAGTCGCTGTAAACCGCCTAGGGATTCTTTATTAACTAATTCTAGAAATGTATTTGTCTATGTTTATTACAGCGGCTATTGATGCTCAATTCAAAGGTTTTTCTAACATCCTATGTTGTTGGAATGACCTTATATACTCTCCTATTTTGATGGGACCTCTGTCAGAATTCAGTCTAAATGGCTCGATTTTTTTTTTTATATAAAACATTGCATAGAATTCTTACTAAAAATAAAAATACTGCAAACATCTGAAATGGAATGCAGCAAAAAGAAAAAAAATCTGATTTATAAAACCATGCTCAACCACAAAACCAAGCAATTTTCCTTTAAAAAGCATTCCTGTACCTCAGAATTTGCATACAATACTCCAGGTCATGCTCTGCTCTCTGCATGCCCATATCCAACCATAAATGGTCAGTGTAGGTCGGTTTAACCAAGGCAGAGAATATGTTTAGTAGCCACAGTAGTGGTTTGACAAATTTAAAGAAGTATTCTGAATGGTACGGCATTCAGAGTCTGGTGTATGGACTGATAATGTTAACAATGCCATCCTGGAAGGCAGTATTATGCTTAGAGCTGGCTGCGGTATCTCAGCTTAATGGATAAATTCACTGAATAATTTTATTCCTAACATTTTTTTTTAAAGTTCATCACTTACCATTTATATTAAACACCAGTGGGGGATTCATGCTGTTAAATGACGTTTTCCAGGAACCACTGAGCAATTGATAAAAGATTAAAATAAGAAAGACAAAAATCTGGATAAGCAGCACATCATGGTATCTATTTAATAAGGACAAATAAATAATTATCTAGATATGTGGAGTTTTTTGGCTCTTTAATACACTGAAAGCAACACAAAAGTGAATCTATTTTCCATAAATAATAATTTAATAATGTTTGTATACCTACAGTTTATTTAATCCTACGGTACAGTACTGGTTAATCATATTAAATGTTTTTTTGTGAACCACGCACCCAGCAACCCATTTTCTCTACACTAGAGTTGTGGGCTCCTTTCCACAACAACTGGGATGAACAGTAATGATGTGGGTAACACATACTAGGGATACAAAAGCAATGTTTTAGGGCAGATTTCTTCTGCTACAGCACATAAGGTCTGCTGTGTGACACATTTTAGATTTGTCTCCCTTTCAACACACCTCAGTCAAATAATCAGGTCACCAGCAGAACTGTGGAGAACTTGACTGTATACTAAAGAAGGTATTTCAGCCATTTGAGTGAACCGTATGGAAACAGAGACACATCTAAAGTGTAAAGGAAACAGTACCTTGAGGACTGCAATTGAGGAACCATGCTCTAAGGAGTTTAATCAGCTCATAAACCAGTCATCATCATGGGCTAGGAAATCGTGAGGAAACATGCTCATCTATAACCTCCTCCAGTGCATCCATCACCCACTATTATAGATGACGTAAAAGTTGTATATACTGTCCCATGAAAAGTCAGTCTGCATGCTCAGATTTTTTATTTTTTTTGGGTTACACTCTTCAGAATGGTAAACGGCCTGTATTTATATAGTACTGTTTCAAGTCAGGAGACTTGACCAAAGCTCTGTACTACATTCATTCACGCACACAACCAAATACTGATGGTAGCAAGCTACATTGTAGCCCCAGCTGCCCTGGGGCTATCTGACAAATGTGAGGCTGCTGTAAACGGGCAACACTGGGCCCTCTGACCACCATCAATAGCCAATGCAGGTGAAGTGTCTTATTCAAAGACACAGCGACAATTAAAGCCAGAGCTGTGGTTTGAACAAACGACCCATTGGTTGCATGCCAAATTCCTGCATCCCATGCATCTGTCGCCCTAAAAATTATAAAAAGCAGAATATGAATTGTATATGGGCAAAAAGATCAATTTGGGACGCGTTATATATTTAACATTTTAATAAAACCTAGATTGAAATACGAATTTTCTATTAGTGAAACATTAGTTTTGACATTATAGATATTAAAACATATATTTCATACAAATAATAATGTATATAAATATGTATCATTTTTTTGTTAGTTTTATTTTTAAATTAACATGTGCCATTGCTGCACATCATAAACAGTCATATTGAAGCAAACTTTTGACTTGTCTTTGAAATTTAAAAACCTTTCAATAAATCCAGGCCAAGTTAAGTCATAAGTGGATGGTTTAAAGGTCCAAGTCATGTCCACAGGCTTTTTGTGGTTTTATCAAGTTAAGTTTAGTGTCCCTAAAATGGTAGCTTTAGTTCCAGTTGTGTCTAAGTCATATGATCTGACTCCACAATGTGCCATATAAAACTTATTTTAGAGTTTTTCTAGCAATGCCCCAATGGGAGGACTAGTATATTCCATGGAGCCATATATCCTCCTTTGCTACAAGCATGACCAGATGTTTTATTAAATTGATCGAGGAAACGGGATGTTAATGGTAATTTTAGCATTTTAGTTAATGATTCTAAACCAGTTCTCAATCTACACCAAAATACATATTCCTTGCATTGCATGTAAAATTACTGTCACTATAATCTTCCAACAAACTTCCACCCTATTATCTAGCATTCTTCCTCCGTCTCTCTGATCGCTGCAATCTTTAGGAATAAAGACAAGAAATGATTCTTTCTGAGAGATATTTCAGAGCAGTTTTTCTTATTATCCTCTTTTGCTGCATCTTTCTGAGCTCATCTGAGGATGCTTTTATCCTGCCAACAGTAGGGAGCCTTAATAATCACCTCCATGCCACACTGGGACCATCTTCACACAAAAGGCTCCAGCACTGCGTCCGATAATGTCTCGAAGGAAGCACTATTGACATCTCACTTCTCTGAAGATGCTGCAGGAACAGAATGCCAGTGTGTGATGAAATGTCCAGTCTCTCATCGTCGCAGGATGCCACTGAGTTTGCAGAGAATGAGGTAAGGTCAAGAGAACCTACCTTTGACATTTAGAGGCAATACAAGGGACTTAGTACAACTTCTTTTGATTCCCAGAAAGCAGAAAAGAGTAAGAAATTAGAGACTTTTGAATAATGTAAAAGTATAGCTGAAAATAGCATACACTTTTAAAAACATCACTTTTTTGTTCTTCAAACCTCATGTTAAATTATATATTTTTCTTATTTTTTGTGGTCATTTAAGAGTTTATTATAAAAATGAGCTAAAATGAATAAAATATATGGGCTGCCTAAAGCTATTTCAGCACTAACCAACATTGTTTTTATAAATGATTTGTCCCCTCACAGATGGACCCAGGATTCAGAAATTTGTCTTAACGAGGCCTTACAATTCTACACCAACTTCACAAAGATGGGTGCTTTAAATCCTTTGAACAATTAAGAGTAAAATTAACACTCCCCAATACAGATTTTTTTCAGGTATTTACAACTACGGGACTTTGCAATAGAAAAAAGAGAGTGGACTAAAATCCTAGAGCCCACTAAAATCGAAGAATTCTTGATAAAATTGCAAACAGGTAGGGGGAATAAGAAAATTATCAGTCATTTTTACAAGCAATTTATAGATATGGATCCAAACTAAACTCTACAGACCAAAGAAAAATGGGAACATGAAATGAATATAGATATACAGCAAGACAGATGGGAAGAAATATGCATCAAATCACTAACTCTAATACATGGCATCCATACACTCAGATAAATGCAGGAGAAGTTGTGGGTCACACATTGGAAATCTTACTGATATGTTTTGGACATGCCCTAAATTGACCCCTTTTTTCTCCAAAGTGCAGGTTAAAGTAAAATGGAAAGATGTTTTAATCATCAGGCTCCTCTCTTGTGGAAACAACTACCAGTTTTAGCCATGGAGGCAGACACTGTCTACTTTAAAGACTAGGCTTAAACTTTCCTTTTTGACAAAGTTTATAGTTAGAGGGGCTCATGTTACCATGGTCTACTTCTATAGTTATGCTGCTAAAGGCTTAGACTGCTGGAGAACCTAGGGATCACTTTTCAGAATTCTGCTTCATTCTGATTTTTTTCCCCAAGTAGCTTCATCTAATCTGTTTAGGTGTAACACCATTCTGGAAAGAAATTTCAGATAGGTTGCTGTCATTACCTAAGATTAGGCAACTAGGGCATGTTTTCAGTGTTTAGTCCCTTTTCTCTCCTAATCAAAGTTTAGAGCTCAGCCTTTACTGGGATTATCTGTACCTGCTCTCTTTCATCCTTTCCGCATGAAAGCTCACTCGGAACTTGTCTGCTTGACTGTTTCTTTCCTGGACAGAGCCACCTGTGAAGCTGGTTTGCAGTTACCTTTTGTTACATATAAAGTACAAATCAGGGCCTTTATGTTCCCTTTGTATGTCTGCCTCTGTCCCCTTGAATCCCTTGTCTTCTTATTAAAAGTTTTTCTCTCCATGCACTGCATGCACACTGGGTGTGAGGGTTTGCTGTTGAGTCACTGATTCAATGCAATCAGCTGGTTTTCCATAGATAGAAACCAATCTGGTTGTATGATCTATTTGAATTGTCTCTGTAAAGTGCCTTGAGATTCAGTTCAGTTCAAAAATATGCTACAAACATGCTAAAATATGCTGCAAAGGAAAATTAAATTAAATAACAAAAATTGAATAAAACAAATAAAGATGACGTGTATTGTGAATGGGGCTATATGAATAAACTGAATTTATTTTATTTTTATACGTTCCTCATGAGTATCTACTTTACGAAGTACACCTATCACCTATATGAAAACAAACAGACAACAGAATAAACCTCTCATAATTTACTGTCAGTATGCAATTCTCAGCAATGTAAGCTTCTGGTTTATTGAAAAAGTAACACTGGCCATTGTGGCCAAGATATTACATTTTGGTTTCATCAGCCAACAATACAAGTCTTCAAAAATTAATATTTCATTTCTGCATACATTTTCAAACTGCAATCTGGCTTTTTTCCTTTTGGAGCAATAACCTCTTCCTCTCAAAGTGGCCTTTCTACCCATTTTATTGCAGAACTTGTTTAATTGTGAACAGTGAAATGACAGCATTATCTAAGCAAAGTGTTTGCTTTTGTTCTGGGTTGGTCGACACATTTTTATACCAACATACTTATAACTCTCCAATGCATAAACATTTGCCATTTAGTAGTCAAAATTGCAACAATAGAACTTTCTACACAAACCTCAACACAGACCACATATATTTGCACTTTAAGGCCCATATAAGTATCCATGCTGTATATCCCCAATATTTTTGTTGATGTCAGTACCTAAACTTTATGGAAATCAAACACTTTTTGTTGATATAGTCAAGCTTAAAAAAAAATTGGGGACATTGAAATAGTTTTTAGGCTATTTCTACTTAATCAAACTGTAATTCAAAGCAAAACCATGAGAGCTGAAACTTGAACTCTCACATCAAACTAAATTAAGGTCTACTACTGTAGAGTAACATCCAAATATTACAGCAGAATTACGTTGAAAATGTTTTCATTTCTATGAAAATGTATTTCTGTGCAACAGACTGAGATAGAATTATCAAATTACTGGTGACTCACATAAATATATAAGTATATATTAGTATATAAGGAATGGGTTAAAGTAAAGTTTACATGTTAACCTGGGTTCGGGAGCAGGACCACGCCCAAAGACACTTCTCCAATTTAAAGAGTAGCCTATTTATACTCTGTTCCCCCATTTTTTTCCCAGTCTTTTGTATTTTGTCAACAGCACCCTCCCTTAAAGGAAAAGTCCGGTCAGCAAGGAATGATCAATGGATCATTATCTACACCTAAAACTAAACCTTCGCGGTGATTTAATCAATAAAGAAAATTAAAAAAAATTATTTTTGCCACGATCACTGATTCACTGACATGTTCCGGCAGTGATGTCACGGTGCGGTAAGCCTAGTGCCATTCTCCCCGCTTTACAAGCAAAATCAATGGGAACTAAGAGACACATCAACAATCAACAATAATTATTTAAGATTTCGAGAGGACTTCACCATTCGCAAAAGCTATAGTTACACTGACAATGCCCATGTGTAGGCAGCTGGATGCTGTAATACATTGGGTAAAAGTTATTTCACACTTCTAATTCATGATCCTGCATGGACAGATTCGTCATTGGATTGCCAACATGAATAGGAACGATTTTTTTTCTGGCCACAAAAAAAAATCTCGTAATATGTAGCCAACATTTCGAAGAAGAATGTTTCCAAGATGACTTGGATAATAGCGCGTTTTCATAAAAACCTGATACAGCACTGGGACTTGCTCAACAGCCGTTACCGCACCGTGAGGTCACAAACCGGTAGGTGGTGGAAGTGTTCTTTGAGAAACATGGATGTCTCCGGTAAAGCACATTCAAATCGAATTACTCTCAATTACAAACACTTATCATTTATAGAACAGTATGTAATAATTTCATATTTAAAGTACTTTTCGAAGTTTGGATTCTGAATATGACTGGACTTTAACCCCTATCCCCTTTTTCTCATCACTCTTCATTCATCACCTCTTCTTCTCTTCATCCCTTCATCTTATTATCTGCTATTTCCTCCCTGCCTTTCATCCCTTCACCCCATCATCCTCATTCCCTTTTTTGTAAGCTGGTCTTTTAACTGTGCTTTGCTTTTCTTTGTAGCAGGATCAATATGGGGGGTCCTCTGCACAAATAACAGCTGATATTTTACTGTCTTCCCGCAGATGTCATAATCAAGTCCCTTCATTCATTCCCTAGATCCCCTTCTGAAAATACATTTTAAAACTTATTTTTTGTGGAGTGGTCCCTGCAACTGAAAGCATCTCTAATAGCTATAAATATTTTCTTGGTTCATGCCAATGTTGAGTAAATGTATATTTCTGATTAACACGGTTTTCTTATGAAGACAGAGTAACTATATTTCCTCATCAAAATGTACATCTACTGGTACAGATGCAACGGAAGAGAAATGTGTAATAAGTTAGTCTGATTTTGCACATATCTTGAAGGATTTTTTTTATCTCTCCTTATCCCTAAAGGTTTTCACATCTTCAAGAGGAGTGGTAAACTCTATCCTATAGAGCAAAAGAAAAAAGGAAATCCCTTATACTACAAAACAATATTTTTTCAGTAATCCACCAGTTTAGCTGCAGATCCTTCAATAAGGCTGTGGGATGTTATTTTGATGCTGTTTTCTTTTCAATTTAAGCAGAAAGGATTTCCTTCCTTTGTGAGTAATAAAAACTTAACCAGACCAATGTGTAGACACCATCAGTTTTGTCTAGAATGACAGCAGTTTAGTGAATCTTTTTTATATGGAAAATTAAAAAAGGTATCCCACTAAAAACCATATATCACATAGTTTCCAGTTGAAATGCATAAACAAACACCAAAATATTTTAGGCACATGTTTGTGTCTTTGAGCTGCTCCCTTTTTTCTGGGCTCACCACAGTGAGTCAATATGACTCGCTCACAGACTTAAAAATTTTGTTTCTGTGTCTCTACTGTAGCATTCAAGTCAGAAACTTAAACCAGTAAAATATTCTCTGCACACATGGCAAAAAAAGGAAGCTATCCTTTCTATTTGAGAACATAACTCATTTTATATATTTCTGCTGCCTATCATCCTCTTTCCAGGTTATTAAAAGTGACATGTGTAGACTAAAAGGCTAAGGACCTGTTAAAGAGCTTAATGTGCCTCTGGTTCCACATATTGCTGACTCATCTTCTAGTCCAGGTTTAAGAAACTAAAGTCCCAATTTAAAAAATAGATTGAACTGCAATTGCCCCAGAAGTGATTTGCATTCACACTAGAGGGTTTACATATTACTCCTTTATTCTCTTGCCCTGATATAGAAGTAGTTTTCCAAAAATCCAATGCATTTTGTTACCTTTAAATCTCATTATAGAGACTTAAAGGTAAGAAATTTAGAGAAATGTATTGTATTTTTATCCTAGTTATACCTTCAATTAACAGTCTTCACCTTCCATTTAAAAACCCTTTCTTGCTGATGTATGGGGGGCTTATTTTAGCTGTGTCCCTTTAAGGCCACGCCCTCTTGGACAGCACATGCATGCTACCAGGAAAAGGTGAGCTTACAAACAATGTTTCTTTTGTGAGGACAGCAGGTTGGGTACATTCAAGCTGCAAAACTGAGTATTCACTGGACAAGAAAACAGCTGCTCCTTGTGTTATTGTTAAAAACAATACAAAGAGGAGACACACATGCATACATTTGCATGCCTTTGAGTAAAGCACTCCTGGGTGAACACTTTATTCACAGGAGGGGAAGCAGTACCCTGCTAACAATAATTCAACAGGACTTGGAGGAATATTTCAGGCCTCTTGGAGCCACTGAATCACTTTCATTTGCTTCATGTGAGCCATCTTTGTGTGATGTATTGGGCTTGTTTCCAATAGTATGCGATTTGTCAGCTCTAATTAATCTTTAACCCAGAGGGTGCTCTGCAGCTCACAGCCTAATATGTCTGGTCTCCTTGGTAGAATGGAGACGGCTGATTTCCTACAGCTCCCTGGGTATGGTGTGGTTGGCCAGGAGCGTGCTGCGAGGCCCTGACAGCAAGACAGTGCTGGACCAAAGCTGCAGGAAGCTGGTAAGATTTGCTAATGATTGTTGCCTTGGCTGCCATGCAGGGAATTCTCCTGAGCAGCATAGCATTTAATACTCCATTGCTCTAGGAGAATTTGCTGGCTGTTTGTTCAGTCCCAAGCCAGAATGACTGACTCTTACACTGTGTGCTGTGTCTGGGTATTTAATGCTGGTTTTAAGAAGTAACACAGGAATACTTGAAGTGAAAAGGTTTGCTTTATGAATTCAACAACAGTTAGACAGCCATGTTTTCTTTTATAAAACAAGGCAAACAGGAACCCTGAACATTTATGTTTTAATGTTGCTCACATACATAGCCTTTTAACTTTTTTACTTTTTCTAGCACTGTTGTCAAATTATAACCAAATACACGTGTTCTATTTGAACTATGTAGGGTAAATAATGTCAAAGTATCTAAAGTAGCAGGGAAATTACAGTTTTCAGAAATGTGTTTAAAGGAGTCTGATTAGCAAGGCCTTCCTCAGCCCATACTACAACCATCCCCTGCTGCAGTTCAAGTTATGTTGGATGGAGACCGTCTGTGAATATCAATCTTCAAGACATGTCACAGTTTCTTAGTGGGATTTAGGTCTGGGCTTGACTTGGACAGTCTACCATGTGATTACGTGTTTTTTTTTCTAGAAATTTGTAAATGTCTTTTAGTCCTGCCCCATGACTTTAAGGAAGAAGGGCCCTTGGCTGTTTAGTAGAGTGTCTGCAAATTATGGTTAAATCCACTTGTTTATCCCATCATTCTATGACCCTCATTTGAGCTATCTCTGGTCTTTTTATAGATTGTTTGAAATGAATGGGCAGACACAAGCTGCCAGCAGCAAATTGCCAAAAACTCCTACAAAGATTTTATTTAAAATATTCAAAACATTCCTCTTTAAGTTACATGTATAAATGGAATAAAAACAAGAAAACTCCAACAAAGTATTTATTGAAACTACCTTTAAAATCTTTATCAGGTAAGTCTCTTTGAGAGTAAAATATGCAAAAATGAGGGAAGGCTTTTGTAGAGTGCTGTACTTTCACAAATTACCTGTCATGGTTAAAGACAAGACTCTGCTACAAGCAGCAATTACTGACACAGTGGTGCAAGTTCAGAAAAGGATTTATTGTGTAAGCAAAGAAAATGGTGTCCTGTAGTTTTTGTGACCAGGTTCCAGGATGGAACGAGGACGAGATGTAGGTGGTTAGATATAATTATGGGGAGGATGAGTAATGGGCTGAAATTAGGTGAGCAGGGTTTACTGATGCAAAGATAGGAGGAACTGGAGAACATGAATCTATCCACAGAGCTGAGAATGAGGGGTTCAGTGTGTGATGATCAAGTGATGTTTTGTCATTATTTAGAGCGGGGGAATAATGAAAGTACTTGTATAGGTGAGTGAAACAGAAGCAAGGTAAGGGTTCCGATCGGAGCTTGAAAGAGGAGTGACAGAGAGTTCAGGGTTTGGGATTTCCACCTAGATGCTGGGAACCAGAAATTTACAGTTTAATTCAAGGGAGACTGGGCTTTTATGAGCAAGGAAGACAAAAGGATGAGAGTCTCATTACCGCTAATGTGAGCTAAACAATCTAATGTTTGTGTCAGAAAACGAACTCCTCCTCCTGATGAGCCTTAATGAGTTACAGCTGCAGAGCCCGTACCTGCCAGTCACACCCTGAAAATTAAGGATGAGGAGAAAAACATAAAAACTGAACACAGCTCTATGGATGCTACATTTCAATGAGAAGAGACAATAGGTTTGTGTCCTCCTTTCTTTTAAGAAGTCTAAAGGTTAATGATATATGATATATGTGAGTGACGATAACTCCCAATAAGATCAAAAATTAGACCAGACCTAAATTACTTGATTCTGATGGTTTTGAGTTTTTTTTTATCCCTCTCTTTAATGTTCAATTGAAGCAGACTTTTGCAGGAAGAATCCCAGGGTTTTATTTACATCATGATCACATGATGACACCAGCAACTATGAGCTGCTCCTCCGTATTTGGGCACTGTGTATGAAGCTTCAAAAAAAGCTGAGAGGTTTTGTTTGGTTATGTCACATAAATATGACGTATGGCATGGATTGGATTTAACTGTTAGCTGTCAACACCTGCTTTCAGTCTGTGCTTATTTTATTTTATTTAATATCTATTTTTCCCTTTTTTTTTCATTTCAGAAAAGTCGGCAAAGCTGCCAAGTTGAGCACAAGCTGAGAGAAGAACTGCAGGCAAATTCTCTTTTCAACACTTTCAGACACTGTCACAACTTCTCTGCTTTCTTTATGGAATACTAGACTCCATGCAAACACTTGTTTGGTTTCTTGATGTAATTTGCTTTATTTTAACAGACTTTAAGTTCAGCACAGAGGAACATGAAGTAGATCATTAAGGGATTGCACCGATTTTAGTTCTATAGAAGTACAATTAGAAATGTTTAGCAAACTTATTAGACAATGGAAAATTGCATGTCAGAAAATGTTGTTTTAGTTCTAATTAAAAACGACTAAAGACAAATAAGTCTAATTTGTTGTGTCTTTGTGTTCTTCTGATTACTTGTATAATCAAGTATACAGTTTGGCAAAAAGCATTAAATCTGGACCACAAAATTTGTTTTGAGAATTAAGTTAACATCTCTGTGCTTCTTACTGTTTAAGTTGGCTATGATACAGTTGCACCCAATATGTGGATTTATTTTGTACTATATTTGATTAGTTTTGCATTTTGGGGGATTTTATGTGACAGACCAATACACAACTTTTAACAGTTTAACTTTTTGTCAAGTTCTCTTTTAACAAAAATGCAGATTAGAAAGAGTGCATCTGTGGACAGCAACCCGATTAGGATCTGAACTTCAGTGATCATTCTGAAGGAGAAAAAATATCTGACCAGAACATTTTTATTATTTTAATTTTTTTATATTTTATTATTTTGATTGCTTAGAAATTTTCTTCATTTGGAACATCTGTATTTATACTAAGATTAGATACAATTAAACTGTAAAGGTTTTATCTTAGGGGTGCCACTATAACCTACAAATTTTAAAAAGTTAAAAAGGGCATCTCTCATTTAGTTTTTTCCTAATTTATTAAGCAAAAGTATACAGAAATATCTAGCAAACAAAACTCTAAATAATAACAAAAAGCTGCTAATAGCAACAATGTTTTATATTATCCCAATAGTTTCATTTTTTGTACAATATTGGCATTCCCTCCTTGAGATAAGCAACTAAATAAGAAGGTATGCCCAAATTTTTGACTGCTGTTGTAAAAGCATGCCGCACTTTTCTTCAGCATGTACTTCTTAGTGTTGATCACATAACATCTAGATATAATCCACTCAAATGTGTGGCTTTAGCATTAAACAATATGAAATGGTGTGGCATGAATAATTTTGCAGGAGTACTCTCCTTTTTTTTTTTTTCCTCGTTTCTGTACTGAGGGATACTTTGCTATGAATCTTTTGCCTCGGGTGTTTTCTGAGAATGAGTTTTGCAGCTTCCCACCTAAGAAAATTATTTATCTGCCAGTCTACAGTAATTGCTGATGCAAGATAGCTTCCTAGTGTCCCACACAAGTCGTTTAAGGGGTGATTTTCTACAGGATATCCATAGAGTGAACGCCCATCTTTGTTCGCTGGACTCTGTACAATATTGTACTCCGTTCTGACCATTGACTCTAGAGCCATGCAGGCGGTCTGTAGGAGCGCGGCGCTGTCCATGGTGCTGGAATCAGCAGCTTTTGATTCGTACACACATGCAACAGAATTAGACGCTGCTGGCTGTTATTTACCCTTATAAAGAACAAGATTTGTTTTAAAATACAAAGAGAGGGGGAGAGGGAAATGCGATAGAGCTGGTTTCGTCTGACGGCACAGTAAAAGCCAATACGTGAAAGTCCCCTCACTCTATATGGGTAAATTCAAAGCAGAAGCTGCTTGTCCTCGCTTTGGTGGCGCAGTGTTTGACTTCAAATGTCATTTAAATTGGATAAGAAGAAAAGAAGGATAAGGAGTAAATTCTGTGACTGTGAGTGACTGTCTTGGGGACGAATTGCAGCATGTGAGCCAGGAGAGACGCGCGACGCTAAGAGCCAATAGCGTCGAAGAGCTGCCGTACGCAAAGAGTGCGGATGGGAAGCTACTCCGGGTATACCTCCGCGTCTAACGCATGGTCGTGTGTAGGTTGAATGGGATAAGAAGAGCGAGTGCGGAGCGATATAGAGACTTGCTGTGATGCGGCTTGCATATATTCTCAGACAGGACTAGCTTCTTCTAAAGACGACCTCCTCCATCGCGTCGCTTTCCATTCCAGTAATGTGGCGTATCTGTGTGGCGCACCTGTAAAGAGCGAGACACGGGACAGAAAGCCGGGCTCTTTTTTTGTTTGATTATTTGATTCCTTTTCTTTCTTCTGTTGTCTTTGTTTTATTTTATATTTTTTTATCTTTTCCCCCCTCTCCCTTTCTCCTCCTCCCTTTTACCTTTTTTTTTTTAATTTCATGCCTTTACTGAACAGAAACCATTCCTGTGTTTTGATTTAATAAACATTTTAATTTCCTCATTTCATATTGTTTGTGTTGGCTTTTTTTTTTACGTTTTAAAGTTTGAACTTAAAAAAAAAAAAAGCAAGAGAGAAAGAGGGCGCGGAATCCACATCATTTGATCAGGTGTTTCATTCAGAGACTATTTGCCCCCCCAAGGACGTCTCTAACTTTCCTTTATAGAAACGGTAAGATCTTTTCCTGCACATTTGCATTTTGAAATCGAGGTAAAGAAATAGTCTGTTTCGGTGCTCCTTCTAGTGTGCAGAGCAGATCCTCTTATTGCATGAGATGTGATGTGTAGGAAAGTGACTGTGGTGCATTCATGTGACGCTCCATCCTCAAGTGTAAACTATGGAGCATGCAGGTAGTCAATGAGGGACATGCAGTAAAGTTATTTTTCCTCTCTTGTGCAGAGTTCTGAAACATGCAAACATTTTAGAATGGAGTTGCTACAAAAAACATGTTTTAAAACATGCAAATAGTTTAATTTTAGAGTCCTTTCTTAAATGCAAAAAAACTTATTTTATCCGTTATGGTGTTTGACTAATATTTTTTATAACTTTATTTTAAAAAAATTACCAAAAACAATTGTCACTGCTGAAAGGGACAATGCTGTGTAGGTTGTAATCGGTGCAGCCTGCATGTAGTGCTGGTGGATGAAGTTCTTGTTTTCATTTGCACTTTTTCTATACTATATAAGAATTTCCATGCAGGGATGACGGCAAGTCAACGCTATTTTTGGAATGCAAAACAAACAAAAAAAAATCTCTCTGGCTACTTCCTTTGCGTTCCATCTGTATTATTTGAAGATTATCCACATCAGCAGAAATATCTTAGAAGTACTTTTGTCTAGTGTTTGATGATGCACCATTGTTGGCCAATGGATCAAGCTAATTGATATTATATCCTTGTTAATGCATTTTAATAAAGAGCTCATTTGCTTATTATTAGGACAGGAATTAATGATAGGCTAATCGTAAAATGCCAGAGTTGTTTCAGACCATGTAATTTCTTATGTCGAACATTTTACCCATAGATAGGATATAGATAATCTGACACAGCTTAAAAATGTATGTATACATTTACAGACTGCTTAGCTAAGTGGAGTGAACCATTATTAATTGGAAATAATGTAGCCATTTTTGGCTTTTACTTAACAATATTTAGTTACTTTAACACAATTCATGTTAGCAGGGTAGGGCATTAAAGTAGCTAAATATTATTAAGTAAATGTCCAAAGTGGTTGCATTATTTTTTTTTTCAGTTCACCTTGCAGGTGTTGCATAAAGTAAAACAAAAAGTAAAGTTTAGACAAACCTCTAACAGGCACTTAAACCTCTTTTTGTATTTACATTTCCCATTTTACAAGTTACTACTATGTGGAACTTGGCTGCCAGATGTTATTTTTGTGTCTGTTTTTCACAGGATATCCACAGAAGGGCAGTATAGAACAGTCTGAAATTAGTTTGAAGCCAAAACTTCTTTGTAACTGGGTTTATTTTACTTGCATTTTTTTATGCTAAGCATATGGATACTATGCAATATTCCATTGGGAAGAATTGTTTTTTTTTAGGCTTAATATGTTAATTTTAGAAACAAAAAAATCTGAAAAACTGTTCAATCATTAATCTGAATCTGTAAGCTAAACTGTAGAAATAATTGTCTTTATTCCATTGAATGCGCCGCAAACAACGCATGCAGCTGCAGCTCATCATGCAGTTATGAGAACATGCAGCCTTGTCTTCTGATTGGTCGACATTCTGATTAGTTTATTTAGTGCATGCGCGTTCCCGCCACCGCCCCCATATGCTTCCCGAAGACCGTGGCCGAGCGTTTGTCTGCAGGGACTTTATTATAAACGAGCTGCGCCGGTTCAACACCTCGAGGTAAGACGTTGTTAAACTGTAGAAAGGACCGGTCACTGTGTGTGGTCGGTAGGTCGGTATGGCAAAACGAAGACGTTTCAGTAGCTAGCAGGCAGCTAGCTACTTGTTTCTGCTGCCAGTTATAAAACGTTTGTTTTTATAAGGCCACTCGGAAAAATTAGATGCTTTTATAAATGCGACCTGTTTCAAACGTACACATTAGAACCCCCAGCCCTGTCCGAACAGTTCTCTCTCTCTCTCTCTCTCTTTTTTTTTTTTTTCTTAAACTATATAGTAGAAATGGGGTGCTAATAGCTTTAAGTAGCGGTGCGGCTAACTTTAGCCATGCTAGAAACGGCACATAAAGGTGCCATTTTCAGGATATTTAAACTAATTTTCCCTAATTTTCTTTATTCCAGTCAGTTCAAGCTTAAACCAACCCGGTAATTTGGCTACAGGAGCACAGCTGCAACTCCTTAATTAAACATGGCGGCTTCACTTGACTCTTTTTTTTTTTTTTAAGGAAGATTAGAGCCACTGAAAAAATAAGTTAACTGATATTTAAATATTTCAGTTTAATATGGGAAAAAAGTCAGAATTCTGACAGCTAACAAACATGTTCGCATCAAGCTGCAGCCATGTCTGTTTTAGAGATTAGCTCTCTTGTTTTAATCACCTTCTGCTCTTCCATAATTGAAAAGGCATCACCAGGGACCCCTCGGGCACGTAAAAAGTTGCCTAACTGCGTCATTTTTAATTTTTACTGGCCCTCTCAAACAACTCGCATCTTTGTCAGTGAAGCTGAGTGCTCCCACATCTCTTCCTTCCTGGTGCATCTACATTAAGATCCACAATTCTGAGATTAAAGTCAGAATTCAGACTTTTTTTCTCATACTGAACTAACATTTTACCATTGATTAACTTTTTTCTTCTTTTTTTTTGTGGCCCTAATCATCTCTACTTTTTCAAATATGGTGTATACATGTTTTTTTTTTCTCAATTTATCTTTTTTTATGGTGTTGCTGCACTGTTCCCCACAATACTGGTTGTATCAAAACACATGATTTTGTCCTATAGATTATTTCTACTTATCGTAATTTGGTTTTGTACTAATGGAGAGCCATTTAAAATTTGACCTTTAGAAATAGGTGACAGTTACTGTTGTGATATTACAGCTCATTAAGCTCAGTTACATATTGGGTACTTTCATTGGTCAAGTTTGGGCATCAACTCTCTAAATGGAGAATATAATATTGTGATTATCATTTAAAAACCACAACCAACAAATTTAACTTGCAGACTGTCCCCTCTGCCATACTAATATATTAGTTTTATAACATTGTCTGGGTAAATACTTGATTCTGATTGGCTGCAGCGTGTGAAGCATTAAAGCAAGCCTATATTTCAGAAATTAAAAAGTCTTGTAAAATGGTCTGAATTACGGCACTGGTTCACTTTTGCAGACCGAGCTACATGTTACCTGACCCGAGCAGATTACACATCACAAGTAATTAAATGGCCACTAGAGAGGAAAAACTTTTAAATTTTTTAAAGGATAAACGCATTGATTTTAATATTTAAGTGGTCAACATAAAAGCAGGATGCGGTGTTCATTAATCAGAAATGGACTTCATGGGAGCAACCCTCCTGTTTGCGAAGGGCAGTTCACGTCTCCAAATAATCCATTCATTTCTAATAATGGACACCTAATCCTGCTTCTATCTTTGTGACTAAAGAAATCATTAAATCAATAAATGCGTTTTTTGCTTGGAAGTTTGTCAAAGTCTACATTTGGTGTAGACTTTATGACCCATCATTGTGGTTTAAGCCAACCTAATTAATCCATATTAGATTTTTTTTCAAGCCTGAGCTCCAAAATAACCTATTAAAAATATCAAGGTCATGCATTGAAGTTGGAGAAATTGCAGAGTTGCATCATACATTTTTTATTTTATTTTTTTTTTACGGTAAAAGTTAAGTAAAGATAATGTATCATATTGGTAAGTATTAGTAAATAGATACTTGAACACCAGAAAGTTACTGTGTTGTTTAAAACAAAAAGTGTTCAATTAAAAAGGTTTTTCTAACCCAAAAGTTAAAAAACCCACAACTTGACCCGAATACACAGTATGATGTTCTAAACTGGTTCTTACTCCTTGATTCTCATTAGTTTTATTTTTTATTTTTATGAAAAGCAATTTTTCAGTGGGCTTTGTGAATAGGCGCATTAATTCACTATGTAGCTTAAGACGGACATGCTCAAAGTCGGTCCCCAAGGGCTGCTGCCTGCAGGTTTTAGGTTTCCTTGCTCCTGCACAACTGATTCTGATTGATTGCTGATTGATGACAGGCTTATGCTGAACTGCAATTATCATAATCAGCTGTGCTAAAACAAGGAAACCCCTAAAGCTTGCAGGACAGCAGCCCTTTAGGACCAACTTTGGGTATGCCTGGCTTAAGGCAAGAGTGGGATTTAGTAACCCGTTTGTGTTTTGTGGCTTGAAAGGGGAAAAAAAGGAGAGGAAGAACACAAGCAATCAGATTGAGGGAATCCAAGGTTTGATTGGATGACATGCATACCAGTTAAATATATTCCTTTGGACTCTGTGCTAATAAAGCCTGAAACCCATCATCCATTGTTGAAAAAAACTTACAAATAAACTCAGTAAGACTGGACTAGAATACAGAGGACCCCAGATTTTGTCGTTATCATTAAATGTATTTTTTATTGAGGTTTGTCAGATTGATTAATGTGAGACATGCCTGCAAAGACTTAAACCAATTAAGACAAAATGTGTCTCCGTAATTTTGCATTCTTCCTCTAAGTCAGATAATGTTACCAAGTGGGGTCAATTAACTAAATGCTGGCTGCACTAAACAGTTGTTTGCTGGTTTTGTACCACTTGAAAAATCAGCAAATGATATAGGGGAGAGAAAATTACAGCTTAGTTTTACAGAACCACATTTGAAACGGGTTTGAGCTCCTACAGTGTTAGCAGTGAGTTGGACAACTGGTAGATTAATGTCCCTGAATACTGAGTGTTTTGGTGCATGAGGCTTTTTTGAGTTATTTAAATAATGTACTCTCTCATTTTTCTTTATTTTTAGCAGCAATGGTTTACCTTTTATTGCCCCCTTGTCCCTTTTAATATGTAAAATCATAATAGCTAAGATTTTGTTTCTTGCAGGATAACCATTAGAAATTGTTTTTGGTTGTAGGTTCTGGCCTTTGTGTTTTAAAAATTGTTGTAACCACATTTGATCATTTTTGGGTTGCTGATATGCTAAAGCTCTGTGTAGGTAGTCGGCTAAAGAACTGTCTGTCTTAAATGTGCAATTACTTTACTAAGAGCTTATAAAATGAAGTGATTTTAGCCTGGAAAAGGTTGATTTGAAATATAAGCCATATATATATATTTTTTTTAACCAAAATATATTTTAGGAACCACTACAGGGTTCTTTCATAGTGTATCTTGTCTGTTATGGTTTTAACACATTTGAAATGGTACAAGAGCTTTTAATTTTAATGAAGACACTGCAGATGAAGTCGCAACGTGTAATGAATATCTGCTGCTTTTAGCACCCCCCACCCCCTGTAACCATCCCAGCTTCAGCAGCCCCTGTAATACTGAGGACAAGAGATAAGAGTAGCTGTCTTTGTACTGTGACTGTGTTTGCCTTTCTAAATAAAGGCTGCTGACAGTGACAAAAACGCAGGAATCGGAGGCCACACATTACTTTTCTGTGTGGCATTGTGTGTAGCTGTCAGAACTAGGTTAGTATGCAGTGGCTGGCTTCAGAGAGAAGCAATTTTACATCCTTTGTCCTTCTTAAATGGTCATCTGTCCCCTTTTCTTCATTTCATAACATGGCCTCCCCCCCTAGTGTCGAATGGGCTGTCTGTATGTTGCACAGGATTTAGTCCATTGGCCACAGGGTGGCCCTCCCTCTGCATGGGCAGGTTCCTACTGCAGGCCAGGAATGCAATGCCCTTGAACACACACTGTGAATTACAACAGCCTCAACAGATGCAGCATCTCCTGCTCTATCTGCTTTTCTGTAGCTTGGGTATTGTTAATGTATAAAACTGATTTAAAGCATAATTCATCACCCAAATACACTTGGAAATTGTATTTTCCGCTTTTTTGAGGGATCAGTATGAAAGAAATGTATCTAAACTAAAAATAATTTCAAGTTCCCTTACATAGACTTGGATTCTAAAATTTATAATGTTATAGAGACTGGAGATTGGGCTGTTTTGGTTGTGCTGGTGGTAGTTATTTTAGTGCAACAGTTTCAGAGAACAGGACTTGATTAAAAACTATTTTCAATACAATATCTAACGTATCCTCTTTTTTTTTAAATCAGGATGACTGATTTGTTTTTGTAAAATGGAGCAGGTCTCTTCATAGCTGGCTTTGCTCTAAATGCTTGTGGGGTGCTCAGGATGAGGTAGCCCCCTTTGACACGTCATTTAGGGAATGATGGTAAAGGTAGAACAGTTGCTGCTTTCATGTCAACTCAAAATGCAGTTAAAGTCAACAGTTTTTTTATTTGGGGAAAAACGTTGTTAGAGGGGTCCTTAAATACAGCAACAAATTGCTAAGTTGGCAACACTGGACTGTCATCTCCAGTTTTCCTCCACTATGGAAAGCAAAGCAGAGGACTGTAGCTACTGTTAAGCTTCGTACGCTAGCCAGCTTCAAAGTAGTCAATTTTTATATTGTATGATATTTAAATTTTTTTACTCGGATGATGATTAGAATAAGTGTGCAACTATGCAGTACTATAATAAATCCTATTATTTACATAGTTTTAACATGTTTTATTCATTCTGAGGTTATGGGCGCTTTTGTTTTAATAACTCTCATGTAGCAGTTTTAAATATTTATTTTTTAAATTTTAATTTTGAACATGCAAGAGAAAAAAAACAAACAATAAAAACATTGAGGAGACAAACAACACAGTACCTTTCTTTGCGGAGTTAATATATCTCTATTACATGTGCCAAAAAGAGTAGGAAGAAGTAAACCTTATGTACTGCTACCCCTTTAATTTTAGTTTTGAGAACAGTTGCATTGTAGTTGGACATTTAAACTACAATACAACTCACTTGATATTTGCGTGAAATTAAACAAAGTAAAATGGTAAAATACTGCTGCATGAGTAAAATTTATATTATATGCCCACGTAGTGGCTGTACAAATAAAGTGACTTTAATTTTATTCTCTGTAGCAGTGGGCTACACTGCAGAATGCCTTACTTTCCTTGTCACAGAGTTTAAACTTTTTTTTGTTCTTTTTTCAAGATTGCAAGCGGCAGCATTTGCCTTTGTACACTTAGTATGTGGGTAGGCAAGTCGCATCTGTGGTTTCAACAGAGATATTTTGAACTTTTACTTGTGGGCTTTAAGTTTTCAAGGACGGGTTGTGCATGTCAGTGTATGCACTCTGGAGGGTTTTTTCCTCTACAGCTTGTCACGCATACTTGGTCAATTTAATTCTCTGAGGAGCAAGTTGCAGAGATTCGTGCCTCCTCACTTAGTGCTCAGTGTCTCATCGGTACATTGTGATCTCACTGTTGGCTACATGTTCAGCTTAAAATTGTAAAGGTAATGTGAGGAAATGGCTTTTGTTAGAGTGGGGGTAAGGTATTTTTTTTACTGGTCCGCACTGCGTTAATCCATTGGTAACTATAGTCTCCCTTTTTTTTTAAATAAACGACCAGTATTAAAACAAAAGATTAAAAGGTTGTGGATACCTTTTAATGTTCTACTGCTGTTTTTACACCATGTTTAACAAGGTTCCCAGCTGTAAAATAATTTTTACTCATTGGATGCGTCCTGCCAAAGTCGGACGAAATGAGACAAAGTATTCATACCATAAGGTTTTAATAAACTTTAAAAAAAAACATAACTTTGTGCAGTATCCTTTGTGTATTCCACAAGCTATATTTCTTACCAATCTAGCAAGGGATCAATTGCTATATTGCATCTCTTTTGCCATAGTGTTGTGGTTTATATCTAGATATTTTTCAGATTAAAGTCTTGTCTGTTGCATATTTCAGATATCATAAAATCAGAATTGGTATTAGAAGACATCCATAGAAGACTTGGCAAAGCTGCATAAAAGAACAGCTGCAAAAGCTTAAACTCAGGGGCCTTTTGGTTTTGGTTAATTCAGCAGCTTCGATTCTTTTGAATATAACTGGTTTGGATCCCTGGATGCTTTGTCTTGCGATGTGTTGAATAGTTGCTGCCTGGCTGTGATGTTAAAAAGGAAATTTGGGGGTCGTTTTATTGCATTTAACACCCAATGTCTAAAGTGCAGGTTTTTTTTGTAATGAACATGTTTAAAATGCTGTGAAGACATTTGATGTGATTTCAAAAGTTTAATTCTTTTCTCTCATGGTTGGTGGTGGTAATGTATCGTGGGCTCTCCTTGAACTGTCGGTTGTCTACAGGGTGTGAAACTCTATGGGCCTCAGAGTATGTTATCCTGAGGCACGGCTTTAACTCGTTCGTCTTGGTATTTCATTGTTTACCTCAAGTACAAACAGACCTTTGTGTGTGACAGGTAGAGTTGAAGAGCTGCTGTTGTGAAATGTCTCTCCAACCTCAGCCTCAGCTGGCCTCTATAGACTCCCTTTCTGCCAATAAAATGGATAAAGGGTTGAGGCAGAGTTATCAGTTTCCAACCTGCCCCTTTTTCTCTATTTTCTTTTGGAAATATGGAGTCTGTCCAATTGCCCTTCAACAATTTGACGGGTGACATTTTCCCCAATCGAATGCATGAGTAGTGATGTCATCAACTGCAATGGTTTTAGTGTGCGATATAAATTCATTGTGGATATGTAAACCTTAAAACAAGCCTAATATATTTTTTAAAGGCTGTATACTATTTGTGGTCTAAATTTGAATTTAAAAATAAATCCATAAAATAACTGTTTTACCACACAGGTTTGAAATTGCAATTTTTACAGAATTTGATTTATTACTCCCTAATATTTCCCGCACACCACCTTTTCACATTTATGACAAAAACAAGCGTTTTTTTGTGCAGCTCTGAAGCACCTGACGCTGTTTTCTTTGCCTCGTCAAAGCTGCTCTTCAGTGGCGGAAAGGCTGATAACCTGTGGAGCGCATTTGGTTTTACTAGTTCAAGGATAAAATCTTTGCTTGAGATGGTGACATTCAAACAGCTCCTGTACAAAACCAAGGCGTTTATAGCTGCTATGTCCAGGAGACTATAAAATGCAGCCACAAGCCATGTTGGAGCTGGAATACTTTCCAATCATTTGATCCGACACATCCACACCGACCTGTGTGTGATTGCAGTAGACAACAGGCTCTGGTTTGGCTTTGGTCGTTGAGTACCTGCTGAGGTGTGAGCAGTGCTGTCCAAAACTTGAACAAAAGTTTCACTATTGTCCGACTGATCATCCTCGGTTTCGCTGTCAGAATCGGAGCCGCTTCCAACCCAGTCTTCCTCATCGGTCTCTCCCTCTCTGCCCGAAATCGCTATCAGTGTTTTGAAGCATTTCTAAAGCCTGTTTCGCTCTTAGATTTCTTCTGAAAGCCATTTTTCCGTATTAGCTGAAGAGTTCTTTGTAGAATGTTGGTTGCTAGGCAACGGTACCAACCATCAATCAACTGCAGGAAAAATTTACAATGCAACTAATTAAGCCGTCAAAATGACGGCTGTGAGAGATCGAGGCAAAATCAACCGCATTTATTTTTTACGTTATTTTATTAAAAAACTACATGAAAATTAAGCAAATATAGAAACAAGGAAAAGTCAGGTAACATAACCAACATACGATTAATGTAAACAAAGTTCATTCCCTTTATAATCTCAGAACCATCAAAATGATGACCTTGGGAGTTCTAGTTTTAAATCAATATAAGCAAGTTGGACAACTGGCAGATTAACAGCATAGGAACTTATTACAGTTTCATCTGTGCTTCACAATGTGAAGTTGCATTTAACAGGGTGCATTCCTATTTTCTTTTACTAAATGCGCATGCATCTTGAATGTCCAATTCAGTAATATTAGTGGTGTGAAGCTCATCAGCAATTTTTCCTTAAATCACCCATCTGATGACAAAAAACATTTTTTTCCTCCATGTTTAGGTGTGATGCAGTGGGATCTGAACTAATCTGAACATCCTACATTTGGATGCCTCCTGAAATGTCCCACCTATTGGGTTACAAAAAAAGCGGTGTATTTTAACAATCTTTTTGTTGTTTTGTGAGAGGATGTCTCAGTGGACCAAGGTGCTCAGCGCTTGCATGGCTGCATTAAGATTATGCTGTAAGCTGGCTTCACATATTGAAAGCCTTGATGTTTTTATTTTTTGTTTTTGTTTTTTTTGGGAAAGCGACTTCTTGCCAAGCTTTCCGTTCCAAGTGTTTATCTAATGAAATATTGCTGCCTTGTGGCAATATCTCAATTGGAACAATAGCCAGTGTTTGTACTTGGAATAAAAGGAAAACCATTGTGAACATTATGTTCTTGTTGCCTTATCGAAAAACTGTGAACATGAAGGGACCTGCTAAAGTAAATGACATAATAGCAAGTCTTTGGCCAGATAACATTTTTGTCTGTCCTAGTCCTTACGTTTACTTGTGGGACAGTGACAAAAAAGGCTTTACCTCTGAGCTTTTCAGCCCTTAACCCAACCAGTGTTCAGTTTACCAGCCAGTAAGACTTAAAACCGTCAGGAAAATATTTAAAGGGCATGTATCCAGATTTGGGAGTTGGGCAAACTGTGTAAAGAGGTGGGTGTGTCCAATATAGGTCCCCACCCCCTATTTTTTTTCTTAAACTAACAAAATTGTCAAATTCATTTGGTTCTTGTTTTAACTTATTCTAGTTGATGCAAATCCACATTTCAATCCAAGAGTCTTGTCAGGAAATGACCACTCGGCAGTCTTGAATTATCCTAACGTGAAACTGCCCTCCCTGGCGAGGTGCACTTTGACGGTACCTGGATTTGAAGTAGACATGGGCAATTTTGTTTTAAAAGAAAAATATGACAAAAGGCTGTTGTCAGAGGGGAGTATGCCATTTAGCAACACATTATCTGAAGTATTTAGAGAATGAAATATGGTTTATTCTGTCTACAAAACCAAAAAGTCGTGGAAAATGTATATGGACAAAAGTTTTTTGTTATGACATCGTTTTCTAATATTACGCTTGAAAAAGCTTGTTGCCTAATTAATTACAGGCACATGTTGTAATAAACTATATTAAAGGCAACGTTCTAGTATGAGCTTTACATGCAGAGCCTTATTCTGTAGGTGATTAAAAACACTTGTTAATGTTTTATGTTCATTGATCAACTTTTTTAACTAAAAGTTGTCTGACACAATTCTCAGCCAATGTGACTGTGTCCATTATAATTCCTCCTGTCTGGAAAACTAGAGCTTTTAATGTTTTGTCTTTTGTTGTCTTGGAATTACTTCAATGACTTGATATGAGGGGAGAAAAAAACCAGCTAAGGGCTGTTGTCTTAATATTGCGGATCAGGTTAAATGCCTAAGGTCATTTTGAGCCTCACTGTGTCGTCATTAATACCATCCTGAGTCTGTCTGCGCTTGTTTCCTAACTGCTGTATGCTTCTGTTCCTTGGTGGCTGCATGTATATTGGAAAATTTCTTCAGAAAAAGGTTGCAAAAAACTAGGACAATCAAAAAAAAAAAAATTCCCTGAAAGCTAAAAATCAATCTATTATTTCTGCAAAACATTCATTGTTGGGCACAACAGTCCTTAAAGGGAGATGAACTAACTTATGTCAGCTGGTTCCACTAAACCTGGTTGATGAAATGCAAATACTATTTTCTTTTAACATAATTCAAATAAAATCATTTGAGCCTAGATCCTGCATTTAGACTTAAGTTTGTATAACTTAATGCTGTGAAGTTTAATTTTAGAGAATCTAGGGGTTTACTGGGCATGTTTGGTTCTGTTTAGCTAATATTAATAAGCATTAATGCTGTTGAATATCTTAATGTTGCAGTGAAACATTCTAGTTTGGTGAAATCAGTTAATATGACTAAGTTAAGTAGTTGCAACATCAAATTTTGTTTTCCCCTTTATGCCAATTCAATCTTGCAACTTTAGCTGGTAATTGGGTTAAAGTTGAAAAGCAGCACAAAAGCAATATTTTGGCACCCAAGAGGCCGGTTCATATAACATACTTCTATCTCACTCGTGGCCCCACAGAGGATACCAAACACGCCACTAAGCATCCTTGGAAATGACAAAGTCCATCCTCATTGACTACTACGGACAATATTAATTTTCCTAAATATCTATAATGTTTAAAGTGACAGGATTATGTTGGTTTTGTGACGTTTAGTTGAATTCTCTTTATAAAATAATAAAACCTTCCTGCTTTCAGCCTAAAGATTCAATATAATCTGACTACAATAGGGTTTCATAAAATAAATGTCTCAATTTAGATCTATATTGGAATCGGCTGTGGACAATATCATACACCAATTCAATATTAGGTGACAGGGTTATGATGAAATCAATACTTTATCTGTAGTTGTTTTAACATCTCTTGTCATTTAAATACATATTAGCCTGCTTATGTTGAGCATGGAAACTTGCTTTGTGTAAATGTTTAATGGTGGACCACAAATAAAGAATCAGTGAATAGACTGAAAGTAGTCAGGCTTGAAGCGAAACTACAAAGGTCTGAAATGATTGTTATAGGAACCAAAATAAACATTTTTTTTTTTTTACCCAAAACGACTAATGGATCCAAAGTTGAGATGGATCGATGCATCAGCTGATCAGTATTTACTTATTTTTTTCTCGTATCTGTATCGGCTGATACATGTGTGGGCTGATTCATTAGTGCATTTGTGTTCTGGGTTTCATCTAGATGCCGGTATACAGATTCTACTTCACATTTACTGTATTTAGGGGTAGGTACTATTATATAAAAGGAGCAGCAGGGTTATACTGGCAGAATACCATTTTTAAAAGCTTCTTCTGAGCAGTAAACTATCTAGGTTTCATCTGAAAGAAGTCAGTATTATAGCATTTCTTGGTATAAAGTTTTCTTTGAGTCTTTGATGATTTCTGCATCCCAGTTATCTACCAGAATGTGTTATTTAGCCATATAAGTATGCTTAAACAGACATTTGGAAGACCTAGGATATATTACGGCTCAGAAATTGATCAAAACAATAGGTGGATTAAAATGTGTTTTTAATGAGCATTTGCTTTAATTCTGGCTCTTATTAAACGATGTGGATAAATGGTGGGTTAGATTTTCCCTTTTCAGCATGATTTCCAACAGCTGTAGGACTGTAGTGTTAATGGGACCAGGGAAAAATAAACTGGGGGAGAATGTTAAAGAAACCTACATGCTTCTAGATCTTCTGTTGACATTTTGTATGTTCAAATTCACTTTTTCTGCTTTTACTGATGACTTTAGTCATATATTGAAAGGATTTGTCATTCTTGGGTTTATATAAAAGTTTTTGTTTGGACAGATTTATCTATGTGGTTAATAGGCCGATGTAAATGTATTCCTCCAGGAAGGGAGGGAATATCACATTGAACTTTGACTAGATATATATTTATATATATATATATGCCACAGACTGATCGACTCCATGCCACGCCGCATTGCTGCAGTAATACAGGCCAAAGGAGGCCCAACTAAATACTGAGTGCTGTACATGCTCATACTTTTCATGTTCATACTTTTCAGTTGGCCAACATTTCTATAAATCCTTTGTTTTTATTGGTCTTCAGTAATATTCTAATTTTCTGATATGATGAATTTGAGATTTTCATTTGTTGTCATTTGTAATCATCAAAATTAAACAAAATAAACATCTGAAATATATGAGTTTGTATGTAATGTATGAATATAATATACAAGTTTCACTTTTTAAATGGAATTACTGAAATCAATCTACTTTTTCATGATATTCTAATTTTATGACCAGCACCTGTACGCTGCATCGTTTGATTTTTACCTTTAGAGTTAAAGTATCAAATATTGGACGGCCTCTCAGGCTTTGGGTGTTGGTATGATTCTGCATCTTTAGGTTCCTGTCGTCAACAAGTAAATACTGTTTGGTTTAAGCAGTTTGCAGAAAAAATTTTCTTGGCTTGAGTTGAGTTGTTTTTGTATGTTTTGACCTTGTCTGTAAATTTCGACTCATGTGGTTGTGCAAATTTTATTTTTCTTTCTATGAACTGAATTTGGTTCTTTGTATTTATGTTTGAGCTTTATTTTCTATGCACAACATTTTTAGGCAGGCTAGTCCATTTTGCTAAAATTTCATTGCAGCAACTCAAAATGGTATTCAGTAATTTGTATGGCCCCCACGTGCGTGAGCGTGCCTGACAACGTCGGGGGGCATGCTCCTATTGAGATGATGGATGGCATCCTGGGGTATCTCCTCCCAGATGTGGACCATGGCATTACTGAGCTCTTGGACAGTCTGAGGTGCAGCCTGGCGGTGTCGGACTGATCGAAACAAAATGTCCCAGAGCTGTTCTATTGGATTTAGGTCAGGTGAGTGTGGGGGGCCAATCAGTGGTATCAATTCCTTCATCCTCCAGGAACTGCCTGCATACTCTTGCCACATGAGGCCGGGCATTGTCGTGCACCAGGAGGAACCCAGGACCAACTGCACTAGCATAGGGTCTGACAATGGATGCAAGGATTTCATCCTGAAACCTAATAGCGGTCAGGGTGCTGTTGTCTAGCCTGTACAGGTCTGTGCGTCCCTCCATGGATATGCCTCCCCAGGCCATCACTGACCCACCATCAATCCGGTTATGCTGAACGGTGTTACAGGCAGCATAACGTTCTCCATGGCTTCTCCAAACCCTTTCACGTCTGTCACATGTGCACAGGGTGAACCTGCTCTCATCTGTGAAAAGCACAGGGTGCCAGTGGCAGACTTGCCAATTCTGTTCTGTGGCAAATGCCAATCGAGCTCGACTGTGCCAGGCAGTGAGCACAGGGCCCACTAGAGGACGTTGGGCCCTCAGGCCACCCTCGTGAAGTCTGTTTCTGATTGTTTGGTCAGAGACATTCACAACAGTGGCCTGCTGGAGGTCATTTTGTAGGGCTCTGGCAGTGCTCCTCCTGCTCCTCCTTGCACAAAGGAGCAGATACAGGTCCTGCTGATGGGTTGTAGACCTTCTACGGCCCTGTCCAGCTCTCCTGGAGTAACTGCCCGTCTCCTGGAATCTCCTCCATGCTCTTGAGATTGTGCTGGCAATGGCATGTATTGATGTGCCATCCTGGAGGAGTTGGACTGTCTGTGCAACCTCTGTAGGGTCCAGGTAGTGCCTCATGCTAACAGTAGTGACAGTGACCCTAGCCAAATGCAAGACTGATGAAAAAGAGTGAGAGATGGAGGGGGGTAAAAATGTCAGTGGCCTCCACCTGTAAAACCATTCCTATTTTGATGGTCGTCTCGTTGTTGCCCCTCTAGTGATCCTGTTGTTAATTTCATTAACACCAAAGCAGCTGAAACTGATAACAACCCCCTCTGCTACTTACCTGACCAAATCAATATCCCAGAAGTTTAATTAACTTGATGCTATACTCTGATTACAAAGTGTTTAAATTTTTTTTTGAGTAGTGTATGAACTAGAGGCTGCTGAAATATTTCATCCCTCTAAGTTGTGTTGGGAGCCTGATAAAACTTGTTTTTGCTTGTTAGAAGTGTCAAACTCAAATTATCTGCGTTAAGCACTTTTATCCGTGGTTGCTAGGTTAAGTTGATGTAAAATCTAGTTATTTTGGGGAGTTTAAGTGGGAAATAAATCTGGTTTTTATTTCAACTAACTGCGTCATAACTGTATACTCGGCAGGACTAAGCATCTTGGAGTTAGGCACTAAAACATGTTGGTGGGTGCATTGCGTGTTTAGATGGTAGGCTGTTAACACACCTTGACAATTGAATGGGTAAATGATTTATGCTAAAAGACAGAACCTCCAATTGACAAATTAAAGTACTTTCCTTACTTTTATTACCTTGTGATGTAGTGGGTGCACTTGGATATGATTTTGTTTGGCCTCATATTTTTTCTTAGCTTCTAGCCATAGTCCATGTTATTATGCAAAACTACAAACTGGTTCGGTTCTTTGCAGAAACATTTTCTACAGAGTTGCATTCAGACCGAACACGATGTTCGAAAGTTGGCCCCAACCATCACGCCATTTTGAGTTTCTGAATGTCTACTGGATGAAAAATTTGTGGAGTGAAAATTTCCCATAGTGCACCTTAAAAAGGATTGTGGATCCATGGTCACAAGACAAGCAGATATGCTTTGCAAGGGCTCTTCTTGCAAAGCATCATGATATATATTTATTTTTTTTGGCAGTGGAAAATAATCCTTTCCCACGAACCGTGCAGGGAGCTGGAGTCGCATGAGTGTGAGGAGGTGTGGCACGGAGGAGCTCAGGAAATGAGGGGCAGAGGAGCAGAAGTTTCTTTCAGCTGTTTGCAGCAAAAATAACATTTTTTATATTAGCTAGATTCTGGCTGATGTTGACCAATTGGTCAGACCCTAAAATCGGCCCGACAATTAATTGATGGTTGTTTTCTACTGTCCTCTTCCTTATCCTATTCCTCAGAATCGACTCCATGAGGGGTATAGGTGTTTTACATTTTTGTCATGCAGGAGGGTCTGGTTTGAATTTGGTGAGACTCAAAACATTTTTTTTTCACTATTTAGTTTAAATGAATACAAAATGAAGTTATTAATTAGGTGGTACTTAAGTTGTCTACTCTTTTGTGAAGGGAGAGAAAGTTGAGTTCAGCAGGTAATAATCCAACCAGAGTATGCATGCAGTGTGCACATAAATGAACCCCCACCTACCGTTTTGATCAGTTTTTCTTGTGATGCACTGAGTCGGGATCGAACCCATCCCGAAGCTTTGAGTGTGGGTACAAATGGTACATCAGCTTCTTCTGTTATATCAGCGCAGCCAGCACCTGTGGATCAGACCTGCCTCTAGTCAGTACTGATGTGCCTTTTTTTTCCGTTAGTTTTTTTTTAGATTTAGCACATTAGGATGATGCTTTTAAGGTGTTGGAGGCTATGTGTAATTTGCTTTTCCAGTCCATATTAGCTGGTTCAAAAATGTCAGGCTGTTTCGTGGTGAAAACTACTGCAATCATGAGAGTTTAGTTTTTGTTAAAATTACATTTTGTGGTTGTGTTTCAGTAGAGTTCTGTAGCAGTTGCACAGACCAGTTTAGCTATAGAGATGATTCCTGGGAAGTTTCTTTATCATAACACCAATAAGAGCATTTCAACTGTTAAAGCTGTTAATAAGTGGGGACAGGGCATATATTTAATACCTAAGAAATGAATGAAAAAGAGGGAAATGTTAGAATTATGAGGTAATACTCTTAAAATAAAAGTCTACCTCTTTAAAGGGATGAGAGGGAAAAGTAAGACTGGGAAAATGTAAGCCTAACAATGTATAAATGCTTTACATGCATTCCTGTAACTTTGCTTATATTATTATAGTGTCCTTGAGATGTGCCTTTAAATGAAATTATACAATATCTTCTGGGGTGGCATGGCCCTGGAACCCCTGCAGCCGTTTAATCTTTCTCACCTTTTTCACCCCCGACCAATTTTTCATCTGATAAATGTTAGCAGGTCATAATATCCATACTCGAGAAGTGTTGAAATGGTGAAAACTAGCAGCTTTTTCCCAGTCTTCGGGTTCCCTTTTAAGAAATATGAACCATTCTTTTTGGTTGTTCACTTATACAGGTGCTGGTCATAAAATTAGAATATCATGAAAAAGTAGATTGATTTCAGTAATTCCATTTAAAAAGTGAAACTTGTATATTATATTCATACATTACATACAAACTCATATATTTCAGATGTTTATTTTGTTTAATTTTGATGATTACAAATGACAACAAATGAAAATCTCAAATTCATCATATCAGAAAATTAGAATATTGTGAAAAGGTTAAAAATTGATGGCCCCTGGTGCCACACTCTATTCAGCTAATTAACTCAAACCACCTGCAAAAGCCTTTAAATGGTCTTTCAGTCTAGTTCTATAGGCTACACAATCATGGGGAAGACTGCTGACTTGACAGTTGTCCAAAAGACGACCATCGACACCTTGCACAAGGAGGGCAAGACACAAAAGGTCATCGCTAAAGAGGCTGGCTGTTCACAGAGCTCAGTGTCCAAGCACATTAATAGAGAGGCGAAGGGAAGGAAAAGATGTGGTCGAAAAAAGTGTACAAGCAAGAGAGATAACCGCACCCTGGAGAGGATTGTGAAACAAAACCCATTCAAAAATGTGGGGGAGATTCACAAAGAGTGGACTGCAGCTGGAGTGAGTGCTTCAAGAACCACCACACACAGACGTATGAAAGACATGGGTTTCTGCTGTCGCATTCCTTGTGTCAAGCCACTCTTGAACCACAGACAGCGTCAGAAGCGTCTTGCCTGGGCTAAAGAGAAACAGGACTGGACTGCTGGTGAGTGGTCCAAAGTCATGTTCTCTGATGAAAGTAAATTTTGCATTTCCTTTGGAAATCAAGGTCCCAGAGTCTGGAGGAAAAGAAGAGAGGCACTTCATCCACGTTGCTTGAAGTCCAGTGTAAAGTTTCCACAGTCAGTGATGGTTTGGGGTGCCATGTCATCTGCTGGTGTTGGTCCATTGTGTTTTCTGAGGTCCAGGGTCAACGCAGCCACATACCAGGAAGTTTTAGAGCACTTCATGCTTCCTGCAGCTGACCAACTTTTTGGAGATGCAGATTTCATTTTCCAACAGGACTTGGCACCTGCACACAGTGCCAAAGCTACCAGTACCTGGTTGAAGGACCATGGTATCCCTGTTCTTAATTGGCCAGCAAACTCTCCTGACCTTAACCCCATAGAAAATCTATGGGGTATTGTGAAGAAGAAGATGCAATACACCAGACCCAACAATTCAGAAGAGCTAAAAGCCACTATTAGAGCAACCTGGGCTATCATAACACCTGAGCAGTGCCACAGACTGATCGACTCCATGCCACGCCGCATTGCTGCAGTAATACAGGCCAAAGGAGGCCCAACTAAATACTGAGTGCTGTACATGCTCATACTTTTCATGTTCATACTTTTCAGTTGGCCAACATTTCTATAAATCCTTTGTTTTTATTGGTCTTCAGTAATATTCTAATTTTCTGATATGATGAATTTGAGATTTTCATTTGTTGTCATTTGTAATCATCAAAATTAAACAAAATAAACATCTGAAATATATGAGTTTGTATGTAATGTATGAATATAATATACAAGTTTCACTTTTTAAATGGAATTACTGAAATCAATCTACTTTTTCATGATATTCTAATTTTATGACCAGCACCTGTAAATGTGCCGTTTTTGAAATTGTGCTTCAGTAGAGGGAATCAATTAGTATTATTAGTACTACTAACATTTTTATTACTTTTTGCCAACAAACTTGAAGGAAGTGAATCTTAGGAATGACTGTAAAATGACTTAATCAAAGCTTTATATTTACCCTACTTGAAGAAATATTGCCCTAAGGGCATATAATTTTTCATGACTCTTTGTCTTAAATGGCTTTTCTGTAAATTGACATTAATACTTGCATAAAAACCAATAGCAAACTGAGTGGAATATAAAAGTGAATAAAGGAGTGATTCCTCATGTTGCACTTTCTACCCTGTTAGAGGCAGGCTTTTAGTTAGCATTGCGTACAGCTGTACATTGTGCAGCCTTTACTTAAAAAAAAAAAAAAAAAACTGACTGTATGCCCTGTTTCTCCCCCAGAAAACAGGGCGTACAATATTTAAAATTTCACTGGCAGCAGATGCTACAGTTGGAAAAAGTGACATTTTGCTGCTCAATGCCCCACATTAACCAATAGGAGAAGCTAATCTGGAAGCTGGCAGGGTGACAGACGGCACTCCTGATGTAGCGCACTATGATCACTCCCCTGAAACGTCTAAATTAACTTAAAATGTCAAAACCAGCTGATAAAATATGTTTACTTTTATTATTCTGGTGCTTGCAGTTTTAGCAACGTACATGAAAAACGCTAAAATCTATTCCAGCCGCCACCAACAGTAGTAGGAGAGCCTCCAAGAGGCGACCGGGCCTAAGGCAGCTGCTGCTGCGGATTCCCATTGACAACGCAACCTGCATTTTAAGGCAGGATCTTAATCTTGATGAACTGACTGCACAGGCAATGTTTTGAGGTGGATTTTCTCACATTAAAAATATACTAAAACGACTTGGTTAGAGGTGTTCTCTAATCTATGTTGGTGTAACCAGGATTAAACCAAAAATTGTACGTTCATATAAAAGAAAAAATAAACGGCACTAATGGCGAAAATGGCAAAAAAAGTCTTTGCCATTAACCTAGACTTGAACAGCTGCAGTTGTTTTTGTAAGGGTAATTTTTTGTCTTTAAGCCAGAAGATGTCTGCTGTCTCAATTTTTATAAATTCTTTAGGGAAGCCGAACAATATAAGACTCACAGTTGAAAATACATTTTCAGTTTCCGTTACTGTGCCAGTTGAGTTTTAAAATGGGCAATATTTAATTTTGAAGTAAATATTGATACAATAACATGCTGATAAAATTGTCCATCCTTACTTTTTTTTATGGTGCAACAGCAAAAAAAAAATCTTTATTTTAAGTTTTACAAGCAGTTGTAAGGAAGATTTTAAAACAATAGCAAATCTGTTTCCTTGTGGTAGGTGGGTGTTAGTAGGGCAGTGTCCTTTTGGTATCAAAGTGCAAAAAAATGAAAAATAAAAACAAAAGTACTAACTTGACTTTGAAATAAAATGTTTCTAAACCTAAATTGCTCTCCTTTGTAGGAATCTAATCAAATCTGGTTTTTGGTCACTGTTGAACTACATATTTGTCGCCATAAATTTTCTTTCTCTCCTTCTGTTAAAATGCCAGCTCTGCTCCCTACATGGTCAAATTTAAGTCCTTAAAATCTACAATAGCCAGAATTTAAAGGGAATTGTGGACTTAATTTATACAATGTTTAGCTTACTTCATTGAGACAGTTTATTTACAATAACTGGCTGAACAAAGTAATAGTACTTTTCACACATTTTGTCAGGACCTGGTTGCATGTGAACAAAAACAATAAGTATTCGACAGGACCTTATGGATATGTGCATTTTTGTTCACTTTTTTTCTTTCTTTTTTTTTGGTTATGTAGTAAGAGATCATCCTTTGATTTGTCATCTGTCATAAAGTCATCTGAGATTACGTCAGAAGTTTCGTAGGAAAGTTTCTGAGCCTATGTATAAGGAGTTGATCAATTAATTTGGTTTATAATAACTTTTAAACTATACGTTAAAGGTTGCATTAACCCTCTCTACTAAAATTACTATTGTGGTCTTAAGTTCTATTGTATTTTGCTGTTTTATCAATTCATGCACCTTTTCCACTTTTGTGTTGTGAATTCCATTTCCCCATAAAGATCAAGAATTGGGATAAAATAATTATTGTAAGAATCTGTGTAGTTGGGCCAAGTCTAGAAGACTTTGATATTCTGACATGTTGGTTTCGCCAAGGTCAACAACTAAGAGCGCCAACTAGAGCACTTTTTTTTTTTTTTTGAACAGTCATTTAATGAATAATTTTTAAAAAGGCAGGTCTGTAAAGCTACAGTGTTAAATGTAGTTTTGGTGGGCCTAACATTCTTGTGCACAAGGTGCAGTTGTGCAAATAGCCCTGCACTAAACAATTTTTAACTTAACACAACTATTATAGACTATTGCTCAGTTATTCACTCTGTCTGCACAACTAGAGCATGTCAGCCTTGTTACTATATATTTAGATTTGCATGATCCAAATGGTAGGACTCACCCTAATTCCTCACAAGGACGATCCCCATTTCAAACAACTACAAACATCTTTTTTTCTTTTTCATCTAAATGTCTGTGGGCTTTACAATCCAGAGAAAACTTCTGACGTTTTATCTGGGACCTCAGTAAAAAAAAAAAAAAAAAAATTGAGGTTTTTAAAACCTTGATACTTTCCTGCTGATTCAGCTTTTGCAATTTTTGTACAGCGAGTTTTGATTTTTACTGCAATCACAAATCTGTTTCATAATTTGAAAGTGACATTTTTGTACTGTTGAACTGGTAAAAGCTACATAACTCATCAGTTATTTGGTTATTCCTTTGAATTGCCAAACAGATTTCATCTGCCATAATGTCAACTGAGATGACGAGTGCGTATCAGTGAAATTTGTGTAGATTTTTAGAACTCTGACATTTTCTTTTACATTTATCCTAAGTAAAAATAAATAAATAAATAAATTATTTGAATCTGCAACATCAAATCGATTAAATAATTTAGAATGGATCCAGTGTTGCCATTATCAAATGAGTATGAGTGCTTAACAAAACACAAGATATGAACATATGCAATATAATAAATGATAAAATAATGATAAATGCAATATAATATGCAAGCTCTGGAAAGTAATTTGACATCGAAAAAGCATACCAGGGTGATTATGTAGTAACTGAAATAACAAAGCCTCACTAGGGGTGAAGGGAGCTAAACAGCGGTGAGTTGTTTTATCCAAAGTTGTTTCGTTTTCAAAATGTGTAACCTCAATCAGTGGTTGGCCAGCATGCCATTAAAATCTTGGCTCCAGAAGAATAACTATAACCTTTATTGAATTTTTTTATTAACATCAGCCCTTTGGTTCACATCTGGCCTCTCTTTCTATGGTTCTATTCAGCACATGTCAGTGCAATGGCTGGTTGTACCGAACAAAATGATCCTGACATTAGGCTGATGCACTGAACTTAAATGAGCATTACTGCCACACAATGTTTTTACCCACATTTAGCTTATTTATACATGAGAAACCTGTTTTGAAGATCTCAAGTTGGCAATAACAAAACCCTTCAGACTTTGTCAGCGACATGACTCAAGGCCTCCTGCCCCACCAGCAGATAGAGGGAGAAACCTTTAAAGGCATAGATGCAGTGTCAAGCTTGATGATCCCCATATTGCCAGTCTGTCAGAGCAAAATGGATAATGAGATTTATTTATAAAAAATAATGTTCTGCATGCCTCAGTGTTGGTCTGATTTATCACCTGGTGCTGTCTGCTTGTTAGTAGATTAATGACGGTATGATATTTGTCTACACAATATTGCACAACAAGCTAGTTTATCAGGTATTGGTATACATCTCAGAAGAAAAGGTGAAGGGATGTCTCAGCTATGGAAGCCAAAGTAGTGCAAAAGAGACAGATTTTTCAAAAAATATTCCTCATAAGCTGATATGATAAATTGATCACCCAGCCTTACTTTATGCTTAAATGCACATGGTTTAATTCACTATAGAAACACTCTGATGCTCAGTTGTTAAATTTTCCTTAAAGTGCTGAAGTTTTGAACTTCTGACATCAGACCCTAAAGCAGAGGTCAGGATTAGCTGCCCGTGGTCAGGATCCAGACCCACCTGCTGGCTAATCTGGACCCAACCTGACTTAAAACATTTATAAATTACTGCATGTTGTCTGACAACGGTTTCTAAACATCACTTGCATCTCTTTTAATATGGTAAAGCCTCCGGAGCGTCCAGCACTAGGCTGCACATGATACAAATTAGCCAATGAGCTGTGTCAGTCTGGATTGCTGCTGCTAGCTACTGTTAGACACAGCAGGCAAACCTGTGGCAAGCCAGGTGGTGAGAAAGATGAGAAAAGAGTAGAGAAAGCGTGGACTGCTGGAAGCAGCATTGTGCACTGGTGAAAAATGAAATGGCGTGCTCAAAGATGACCCTGCACAGTGTATGTTTGGCTGAACATATTCAAAAATATCAATCCACACTCAAATGAGCACTTTGATATGTGCATGTGGGGAAAAAAACACACACAGTTTTCTATATTCCAAATTAAAAGATTTATATTTTAACATAGAAAAACATTCTATTTTTAATATTTTTTTATTCAAAATGTTAATGGATGCGTAAACATCTGCATTTTATTTCAGTGTTAAATTACTGGTTGTTTTTCTTAATTTGGACCCCGCTGTTTTTTGATTGTTTACCCCTGCCCTAAGGTGTGTTAGTTCTGCTTGTCCATCTGAGCAGAGTGGTCGCGAGCAAACATCCAAGAGCAATTTGGGCATTTTGCACATCGTTTGTGTCATTATGTAACCATAATTAAATTCTGTTGGTACACTGGCTCAAGATGCATGTAGATTTGAGGTATTTTACAAAAATTTGAGGGTGTCCTGAGAGGACTCTCAGAAGAAAAAACAAGGTATGATCTATTGAACATCAAAAATTGCAAATGATATAAATGATATAAACATCACTGGAAGACAAATGTAGCATGTGTTTAAATGGACTGCTGTTAGTTTTAATAATTTTTTTTTTAAATTGGCCGATTTTGTCAGTAGGGAAGTCTTTGCTCTGGTGGCTTTGTGTTTGATTTCAATTATTTATTTTTTATTTTTTATTCTCTTGGTGCACCAGCACCAAGCGAGGCACACCAAGATTGCAGTTTTACAAGAACGCTTCTATTGCACTTTTTTGGTTGTTTGTACAGATCATATTGAATCTCAAATAATTTAGAATCTGATTCAACATGAAGTTCTTTAGGTACAATAATTTAATGTTTAATACTTTAACAGGAAATTGTTTTGTTGGTCCAAATGTTCATTTTTTGATAAAGTGGATATAAGATGTTTTCATTTACTATTAGCAATCCAATTAATTTGGATAATGGACCAATTAATCAATTGGCATAATTAGTTGTAGCTCTCGAAATTTCACTGGATATTTGAATTTTATTATAAATCATTGAACATCAAATGGGTAAATGCTAGGCTGAAACAATTAATTGAATTAATGATTAATCAGTTTTTAAATGTCAACTTGATTAATCATTAACTGGAATATAGAGTCTAGCACATGCCATTAGGTTGGAAGGCATTCCAGTCCTTAATTATACCAAAATTGGAACTCTTATGCAAACATTTTGTATTCTGAATAGCCTTTTTGAGGCACCTTTTGATATCTGATGGATAAAAAAATAAACAGATTAATACATTAACAAAATGATCATTAGTTTCAATCCTACTGAAATGTACCTGCTCCCTTTTTGTCAAAGCAAAAATATTAAACTGTTTTATCACTCTTGCCATTTTGCCGTATTGTTGAGGTTTATTTCTTGCCTCAAAGCTTTCAATCTCTAAGGCAGGTCTTTCACTGTAGATGTCTGACAAACTTAAACATTGCGTTTTGCTTTTTTCCCCCCTGTTCAAAGTCATCTGCATGGACAGCCTGTTATAAAAATAGCCTCCTCATCAACCTCCCTAAAAGAACATCTCATCTGACTGTTTTTATCCTTGTTTCTCTAACATGAAGTACTTTTTGTGTCCATATTTTCAGACGGCAACTCCAAACTAACATGGCAGTCAGACTGTGCGATGTGGCTTCTCTGCTTAGAAGTGGTTCGTGGGCTCCTGAGCCTTGGACTGGGGTCTGTGGCACTTTTTATATCTTGAAATCATTTGGCTGGAAGGTCTTTTTCTCTTAGTGCTCAGGCCATACCAATCATATTGGCTCGGTCATATTTTAATGTTCAGAACAAGGTTATGTTTATATTTTCTCGTTGGTGGGGTTGAAGCCTCCTTAATCAGTTTTTTTTTTTTTTTACAAATTTGACTGTTTAAAGAAAAATCTTGATTGTGGCGGGATTACACCAATCTGCTCTCTACACATGGTGAATTTGTTAATAAAGTATGACTCTTCATATATTAGCTTGTAGCAGACTGCCTCGCACAGTCTAAAGGTTTTTTTTTTTATTTCGACGCTGCTTAACTGATGTCTGCAGATTGGGTGTTTCTAGGGGCTCTGGTACATCTACTTAATTTTGCTGAAAACAAGTGGAATTGTATTATTTTTTTTCTTAAGTGTAATAGTTATGGATGCAAAGAGCATCAATTGTAGCAGAAGCAAAATCTTTTAATTCTATTTAATTCTAATTTTCTTTTAACTTTATACAAATGCTTTTAAAATATCCCATTGTATTACTACAAGTTTTTCCTTTTTAATCAATTTGAGATCACCAAATATTTAACTTGAACAGAACAATGTCTTGAGGTATAAATAGCTTCCTTCTTTAACTGTGCATTTTTTGTCACCATATGTCTATAATAGAGCCTTAACGCATTTTTTTTTCTTTTTCCTTCTGTCTCTTTAGCAGGTAATTGCGACCATGGAAACACAGATGTCCAATGGGCCAACGTGCAACAACACGAGCAATGGTCCCTCAACAATGTCAAACAACTGCTCCTCACCTGTAGAGTCGGGGAGCATAGAGGACAGTAAAACTAACTTGATAGTCAACTATCTGCCTCAGAACATGACCCAGGAGGAGCTCAAGAGTTTGTTTGGAAGTATTGGAGAAATCGAGTCCTGCAAACTGGTTCGAGACAAAATCACAGGTAATGTCAGTGATTGTTGGCCTTTTTCCTAGATCTGATGCTCTGTCTGTTATGTATTTGCAATCTTTCTCCTGGATTTGGCATTTTTGCATGCGGTTGTGGGTTGTTTTCTTTGTTTTATTTTTTGTTTTACAAAAGCCTCAAGCTACTGACTGCTGAAGCATTTATTAGAAAACGTGAGTGGTTTCAGTTTTAAAATGACTGGAGTTGCTTTTAGAGGTAGAAAAACAACTGACAGAAGCTCCTGGTGAAGCTGACATGAACAGGCTGATCTCTGAGGCCGCTGCATATTAGCTTCCGTCTACAGTCAAGGTTACCTAGACCTTCCTTTGAATTTTATATCCACTGTTGCAGCTCTTCCTTTGAGTCAGGCTGAAAGATCTTACTACGAGAACAAGGCTGAAGGACAGGAGGTCCTTTAATATTTAGTCATTTTTGTTTAATTAAAATGGAGCATGTCCAGCTCAAACTTTTTTTTCTTCTTTTTTGTAATGTGTAATGTTTTTTGTAATAATGTTTCATATGTCTTCCTGCTGTTATTCAGAGATATGTAGAAAAGGTTGCTATCGTTGTTCTATTAGTTACTAATGGCATCTTATCTGGTTTTTGCTGCAGTGATTTAATTTGTATGGAGAGACACTCCTTCTGCATACACAGTTGATTAGCGCTGTAATCAAGCAAAATCCCGGACAATTTTGAAATCCCCCCACCCCCAGAAATTTTTTTAGGTGTAGAAAGTAGGATATGTCTGGGGAAAAAGAGGACGTCTGGTCACCCTACCATATCAACTATTTGGATGTTTCAGTGAGTGCTTGTTGCTATGATGTGTCTTTGCATAGCCGCTTTGGTCATTGTAAACCAACCAATCGGCGCACATTTCGTCTAAATATTCATGAGCATACCATAAAAGGAAGTAAACCTGTCGTTTCCTTCTATGGCTTATAACCAGGCTGGCATTAGGGCTCATATAACAGCAAATATGCCATTTTCAGCCCAACCAATGTTACACACCCTATTCAGAGACCTTAAGGACCAGCACCAAATCCCCTATATAATCATTCTATGAACCCTTTATTATGTGATACATAAACTAAAACAAACATTTAAGATATTATTTACGGTGTAGCACTAGGTCTGTTAAAATCTGTAAGGTGCATTAGTCAGGCGGCTGTTTTAGAGCCTGCAGGTTGTGCTTAAAAGCTGTTAGTTTCCATGTATATCACAACCAAAGCCATTTCCAAATAGAAGAACCTGTTGTCCGTTTGTCAACTTGTCTGTCTCCTTTAAGTAAAGAGGTATAATACCCTTATGCCAGCAGTTTAAAGAGACATCAGGGGAAGATGTAGAGCTTTATTGCCATATTCAGAATAAGGTTGGAGAGAGCGCTCTGGTCTTTCTTGCTTTCTCTAGCATCTCGAGAAATGACTTTAAAATATACAACTGATTTTATATGTAGTTAAAATTGTACAGTTTAGAAACAAGAAAGGACACTTCAAAATAAAACCTTCCCACAAAACATTTATTTTTTTTTTTTTATAAACAATGTTTTCCTTTTAGGTTTTACCACAAATTTAGTACAATTTTTTTCTTAATAGCTTGGACCTGATGAGTCTTTTGTTTTTTCCTTTCCCTTCTAAATTTGTATTAACGAATAACTAATCTATTACTTGGCTTTTGAATGTTATTTTCCTCTTTTTAAATGGCAACGGTACGTTTACCTCTGCTTAAACCTTTTCATCTTCCTTTGAACTTTTGAGTCATTTTCTTTGGATAGTTGCCTACAGGCGATTTTGGTTGGTATGAACTATTTTAGCTTGATTCCCACAGACATCAGTTGTTTTTGTGGTGGGAACACCCAACCTGTTGGCATTTATTTAAGAGGAAAAACATGTGGCACCTTCAGATACATACTTAAATTGTATTGATCAGCCATAGATTTAATGCATGGAATCTCTAGCGTCGTCTTTACTACCAGTGCCCCTGTGAAGATATTTATGCAGGAATCAAAGATTCAATTTGTATTTATCCAGGATATATGGCCAGTCTGTAGTCCAACGCTATTGCATACTTTTTGTGGAAATAATTTTTTTAATATTCCCTTTTAACCTAAAGACTTGAAATGAGGTGGGAATAATTAGAAGCTTTATATTCTTCAAAGCCTTAAGTGAAATTCCTCTGGAATTTTGCTCTGATTTCAGCATTACATAAAACCGCTATACCCTCCAGACTGCAGCTTCTGTCTCTTCCTTAGCCCTGTGGCAATGGATTTAAGCCAGTCTGCATCTCTGTACGGGTGCTACATCAGATGTTTAGTAATCACCAGAGAGATGGTGTGCTTCCTCTTTGCTTTACATGTTCCTGCTTTGGCTGCAGCAGCAGGAACAGCTTTGTGATATCTTCATTTCTCCCTCTGTGGGCAGCAGCAGCGTTTTACTCGAAGCTGGGTGTTGCCGTTTGAAAGGGTATCTTGGCAAGTCTCCTTTACTTTAATGACGGCCTCTTGGTTATAAAAGGGTGTTTTGAATGTTTACTTACAGAAATAAATTGGTTCAGTGAAGGCTTAACGTTTGCATTACAGGATGCCCGGCAGGCCTCTGTCAGCTCTTTAGCTCATTTAAAAGTTTTTACTTGTTTCTGTTGTCTATACTGGATCCTGTTTATATAAGGTGATTCAAGGAATAGAAGTCGATATTCTTATAGAATAGATCTCAGTTGGGAGATAAAAATTAAAGTCCTCTATAGTTCTCCCCCCAGTTTTATTTTTTTATTTTTGTTAATAATGGAACAATAACATAAGTTTTGTTTTTAATTTTGTATTTTTGCAAAGCCTTCATCTTGCTAATAAATATCTATACTAATATCGGATATCAGTCAGATACTAGCAAAAAACCTAATATTGGATTATTTCTCATTTAAGATCTCCAGTATTGGCAGGTTGATTTAATCTTTCTGCTTCCGTTTAGTTTCTTAACCTCATTGGTTAATATTAGACAAATCCTTATCATACCTTTTTTTTTGACAATTCTCTTTTAGTAATACCAGTATTTGTAATATTTTCAACAATGCTCTATGCTAGGAAAAAAAGTAATAAAAGCATGTATGATTCATGTTGGCCTTGCTTTTTTTTTTTTTTTTTATTGGCAAAACGTTTGTTTGATTAGCATTTTTGACTGCTAATCATTATTCCCACAATAAATGAAAAAAGTAATTTAGACTTTTAATAAAGTGAAAAGTGGGTCCAGGCGAGCTTTGAATGTGGTGATGTCATGAATGCAGATTTATGCTGTACGCTCCCGTTCTACCAGTTTTCACTCTTTAAGTTCTTGTCAAGAACGGACTTTGCAAGAACACAAGTCCATACTTGTGTTCTTCTGAAATGAGAAACTGTCCGTATCTCAGCTCCCTGCTCATCCCTGCAGTAAAAATCCTCCTGGTTTTTGTGTAGAGTTGGAGTAATGCACTGCGTTGGGTTGCAAGTAATGTTGGTGAGGAGGCGAACAGTCCTGAGCCATGCTAGTTTGAGCTGCTGGCTCAAAGATTCTGTGCGGCTCATCCCACATATATTTTTGTGGGAACCTTCAATAAATATCCAAATGACCTATTATTGATGAACAAATTGATAACTTTGTCTTGTTACACATCCATCCATCTTCGTCCGCTTATCCGGGGTCGGGTCGCGGGGGTAGCAGCTTCAGTAGGGAGGCCCAGACATCTTGTTACCCATTGACACAAAACAAATTCCAGAATACTAGCCTAATAAACCAGAATAAATGTGAGATTAAATGTGTGATTTAGTCTGGCTCCGATGAATGAGGCATCGGAAGATTGTTGAGAACAACCCGTTGTCTTTCAAACCGCTGTCTGTGCATATTGGCCAATGCCTTAACCAATGAGCACAACTGACTGACGTAAGCGCGACAGAAAGCTGGTGGGGGAGTCTAAACAATCGGACTGTTGGTAAAATGGCAAATATGTCCTTCTTAAAAATGAATGAGCATAGAGCCTCTTCTTGCTCACGTTTCAACGAAAACCCTTCCAAAACTGATTCCAAAGCTGAGTCAAAAATCGCTATCAGAACCAGCTGTCCTTCACATACAACTACACCAAGAGAGGGCCGCTGCAAACGGGCTGCGGTTAGCCCTGGCTGCCGTTAGCCTCGGAAGTCCGCTGGTTGCCGCGGTCCTCAACTTTGGAAATTGTTTTTTTTTTTTTTTTATTATGCATTAAATTGGTAAATCAACTATTTATGACACTTTAGAGAATATTCTCGCCTCAAATTATCTAAAAGCGTACTTTTATTGAACATTGGACATCTCGGGGAATGACCTCTGGTCCATCTAAAGTGGAGCTCATTACCTCTAGTTTGAAAATACTTTGACATCAGGAAGGTGACCTAGAACATACCCCAGAAAGTTTACCTGCAGTGGAGTTGAGAGGCGTTTCCTTGTCATGGTAGCTGAAAGCAAAAATTCCAGCTCTCACACTGGCTGTAGTATTTTACAGGAAGTGCATGTAATTTGTGAAAGAAAAGCAACATCTGGTCTGAAACCTAGAAAGGTTAAACTGTTACATCTGAGTAATTTTAATCTAAAGCGGAGATCCAATATGTGTATATATTCAATTTGGACTGGTAAAATTTTCTTAATTTGATTATCATTTCAAATCTGAATTTCAAAAAGCATAGTGTTGCATCGGATCTGGAGAAGCCCTTTACTTAAAATGCATTTTCTTTTTACCATTGTTTAAAATACCATCTTCGAAGAGCATGTTCTATAAACTTCACTTTATGAAGAATTCTTTGTGAAATCATCTCTAGAGGAGTTCCTAGGATACAGACAGCGTTCTCTATAAGCTTGTTGAGCTTTTAGGTCATCTGCTCTGTTGCTGTTACCGCAGCAGAGGATGGCAGAGGAGATCATACACTCCACAACGGATGGATGGATCTGCAGCGACTTGCTGCAAACACTGAAGGACCTAAGCTTCCTGAGGAAGTACAAGGTACCATCTTTTCCTGTAGATGGTTCCACAGTTGCACAAGTATACCTTGAATTTAGCAGAAGGAACTAGATTGTTCATCAGATATGCAATCATAGCTGCATTTCTTCCTCTAGTTGTCACTGTGCGAACTTGCGTATGGTGACCATTTTCCTCAAAGCCGTTGCTGTCTAGCAGAAGTATTCCATTAGAGCTGACTGATGCAGCCCTGCAGTATTATCATCATCTGGAAGGGGGAAAAAACTGCAAAGTTTGGAGTTGCTCCCCGCCTCCTTTCGCCAACCTCAGCTACAGGAAAGTGCGAAAAGGGGTTGTGATGCTGCAGCTAAAAATCAGAGTCCTCTTTTTTTGAGATTTTTTAAAAAGAGAAACAAATAGTTTTATACCACAGGAATATTGACTGAAAACTTGATCGGTTTTAAGTTATTTTTCATACCAGGGTATCCAGTGAAACTGGTAACCGGCCCATGTCTACTATGTTTTTGTTTATAAAAACAGTTCCCCATGGGCCATGAGGAGTTTAACACAGCATAAACTCCCACTCAGTATGGGTAGCCCAAAAGCATGCAGTTTATACAGGTTTTCAGTGCATTGGGTTGGGAAGCTGTCTCATATGTTCTTGGCTCTAGAAAGGACTGTCACTGCCAGACACGTCTCCAAATGTCTTGTTGCTGATATGATTTGGGTAAAGTAGGTGGGCGAGGAGGTCTATTGTTTCTGTGTCAGACTGTGCAGAGCACCCTGTTGCAATTTTTTTTATTTTTTCTGATTTTCCTCCTGCTGTAGCAAACTTAAAGGATCCAGGAAGCAGTCTGTCAGTTGCTGAGTAATCAAGTGTCAACTTAAGGTCCGGACTACTATTGAAATTCTTGGCTGGAGAAACGTTTTGCTCAAATGCTGAAAGCTTGAAAAGAGGAAAAAGAAATTTAAATGTGTAATGAGTTAACGCTGCATTCCTGTCTGCAGGGACTTCATGGTACAGCAGAACGGATGAGTTAGCAGGTACTAATCATACTCTGGGATTGGATAGAAAATGGTGAAAGCACAATACAGAAAAGTGGCTTTTAAGGCATTTTTTTTTTTTTTTGCCCCAATTTTATTTTGGTGTTAAGACTTTAAGGTGGTATTGGTATAAGAGCACTGTTTTTGTGTCCTTTTTAACACTTCATTAAAACAAAACATACAAACCCTCTCCCTTCTAACTTGTTACTGGGTAACCATCATTTTCTGTATGCCTGACATAATACAGAGTGAAAACATGGGAATCAGGAGGAAAATGTTTCGGATGTTCATGTGTTTAAGTCGGTTGAGTGGTTATTTTACCCTAGATAATGAGCTTTATGATCTGGTCATTGAGGTCAGAATAACATTTGTAGTTTTTCTACAAAAGAGGACATAAAATGACTCCTGAAGTTGAAGGAAGGGGATGTTGTATAACTGTTGTATAATATCTGAAGTTTGGAACCCAGAGAAAACCAAAATTGCAATTGCACATTCATTTTAAATATGCTCTATACAAAAGGTCATATGCAACAAAATTATTTTTTCTTATTGATTTGAAATTATTCAAGAGAATAGCATGAGGTTAGTCATTGTTGAATATAAATTACAGAGTTTAGTTCATGTATTAAAGTGGTTATTGGTCAATTACATGGTTAAAATTCCTGAACATTTATGGTAATGATATTGGAGAATACACAGTTGTTTGTTTTTTTTTTGTTTTTTCTCTCCCCATTCCTGGTTTTCATTTCTTCATAGCACTTAATTTGCTTTTGTCCACATTGATGCAAGACTTCTGCATGGGAACAGTGCATGCTCTAGTTTTCCTGCATGGATCTTGGCACTAGCTGAAACATTCTTCCTTTCTGTGTCATGGTAAACCCACTGTATGCTTATTACCACCACCTACATGCTTGGAGTGGTAACTTGGGCGTCTTAAACCTGTTGCATAAATGGTTCCCCTGTCTTGGTTACTGTGATTCTTAATGTCCAAAAGTAGCTGTTGCAGCTTTAAATGCAACAAAACATTCTGGCGAAACTGTTTATTGCTTTTTAGTTGAATTAAATAGACAACAATGGAGCACTGATTAAAAGGTACAAAAATTTACTTACCTGGAAAAACTCAGTGCTGATAAATTCAGGTTACTGTGATGGTCAGATTGCTGTCTCACTACTAAAGTTGTTCATTGAACCATTTTGTTCCCATCCTCAACCTTGGATTAATTTAGTCTTGATTTTCAAATTCTTATTTTTTAAACTTGCATCGTAGCTCGATGTGGAAATCTTTCCTCATTACTTTTTTGCTGGAATTGTAGGTTGGATGAGTAAATTAAAGCTAGGGCTGCTTGCTTTTCTCGTCACTCTCTGCCAGTTTAGACAATTGCAGAAGCATCTAAAATTTAAATGGTTTCCATTTAAAGCAATATTTTTTAATGATCCATTTCACTGCTAAATCCGAGTTAATGAATCCCAAATCTTAAGGCTCGTGTCCTTCAGTCGTTGGATGCATTCCTGTTTTGAACATCCCTCAATTGAGTAATAACTTGATGCTACATTGTCAATGTGTTGAAGTGGTGAATCTTCAAAACATCTTGATGACAAAATTGGTTTAAAAACTGCTTTGGAAAATCTGGAAATACTTCTGAATGTCATTTTTTTTTACATTTTAAATTCCTCACTGCCAACTAAAATGTTATTTTCAATAGATTTGAACTTATTGGATCTCTGGGAAAGTTAGCTCTGCAGAATGACCAGAGACCCTGAAATTTTGCTTTACAATATTTGGTTAAGTTTTTATTCAACCCAATAATTAATATAACAAAGGTTTTCTTTTTATTGTTTTTTTTGGCCAAGTTTTAAGATGTAGACTAATTACATTTCGCCTTTGTCAATTAAAGCCCTGCCGTTAAAATGAGAAACTGATTTATGCTTCTTTCATTTGATAGTTTCCTGAGTTACTGATATTTGATGCAGTCTTGCTAACATTAATGGGCAGAAACTCAAAAAGCAGTGAGATGGGTAATCTAATTGCAGTGGGTTTGTGTACAGAGCAGGTCCCTATTTATTGTTCAGATTATGCTGAAAGGAAAATCCTGACACAGATTGTAGTTAGGAACTGTTAACGAATGTAATTTGGAGCTGTAATTTGGCTGTTAGGAATATCTGATATTATACAGATTATTTGAAAATGGACTTCTGACCTGAACAACCGCATGATCTGAGAAAGGAAGGAAAAACTTCTTCCTTTGCCAATTCTCATTCGTTTTAGCTGAAAGAAAAAAAGGCTTTTTTTGTCCATGATTCATAAGTCTTTTTCCTTTCTTTATGTTAAAATGTCAGTCTTTGTATTGGTCCATTTTCCTTTCCAGTTTCACTTAGTTTGAACATTTTTTTTCTTGTTTTGCAGGGCAGAGCCTAGGTTATGGATTTGTCAATTATGTGGACCCAAAAGATGCAGAGAAGGCCATAAATACCTTAAATGGCTTAAGACTTCAGACTAAAACCATCAAGGTAAGATGCATTTTAGAAAAACTCCAGTGTGTGCTTCTGATATCTACCTCTGCTTGTTTTTCTCTGCAGCATTATGATGCCAGAGCACGGTAGGGTGGAAAGGGAGCCTATTGTTAATCTGGGCACAGACGGCTTTGCTTGGGCCTCAAGTAGAGCAGAACTGTTTCTATGGTTGCATGTGCAGGAGCTCTGCTGTATGACTTTACAGGGAGGTGGCTGCCATTAGCATTCATCAGACAACATGGCTCTCCACATGCTGCGGGGGAAACTCATTTTTTACATGTAGTGTTGTTGGATTGTGGACAGTGGCGACTGATCAGTAATTTCTTTTTTTAAATGCGTCATTGTTTTTACTAAAAATCCTGTGGAGGGGGTGTAATGGGACATCTTTGCTTAAAAATTAGCAAACTTTTAGGCTCTATGTTTTGTTTTTTTAGCACAAAAAAAAATTGGCATAGTTATGACATTTTCTAAACCATATCAGTTTATTTCCACGAGCAAAGCAGTCTTATAATTCTCTTCATGTCTGTGCTTCAGTTAATCTCCCAGTTCGTGCCCCTGAAAGTAGGACATGGCTACATTTCTTTGTGCAGCACATTTAAAGTTCTCTTGCTGCTGTGTCAGATGTGCAAATAAACCATAGTCTGCTGGAGGAGTACACTTTGTGCGTATTAGCATGAAATAAAGTGTGAAGGGGAGACTGAGACAAGCAGAGGTGAGAGGACGGAGTCTTCTAGATCCTGTCGTGAAGCTTTTACACGTTTTGCATTCACGTCAGAGCCGATTTAGTAGTGCGCTTATCAGATGTGGTGACTCTACACTGCTGATAAAAGAAGGAACATTAGACCATGTTTTTACTATAGCCATACAGAGTAGCTGCTTTTCTCATATTAAATTTAAAGACTGGGTCTTTGAATTTTGAGTAAAATCATTCGAGTCTGTTCTACCTTTTTAATAAAAAAAAAATCTTACAATGTCATCCTTAAAATTGTTTTGCCAAAAAATGCAGTATTTGATCTAGATTGGGGTCCTTGCTGCTTACTGGATAATCAGTGTTCCTGCAGATCCTTAAAATCTTAAAAGGTATTAAATTCTTCAAAATAAAATCAAGGCCTTAATTGGTATTAAAATGTCTTAAATAAGTCTTTCATAGGTCTTAAAATTGTTACCACACCATAAATAGGATTTTATTTTTGTAATCCATATCAAAAAATAAAATAATTTACAATATTTTTCTTACATTCACCGGACCGCTCACTCTAACCATTTTTGGTTCTGTTACTATAGCTGAACCAATAAAGATGTTGCGGCCGGACCTATGGGTGATATGCCCGTAACTTTTAAAAATCTGGACGACATGGGGAAGTTTTAAATTCAACGAAAAATGGGCTATTCAAGAGATTTCTGCACGGCTAAAACCACTGCCAGGGAATGTAGATGAAGCACGATAGGAATCAAGGCATCGGAGACACATGTGCGAAGTGTGAAACTCAAAGCGTCAAAATGAAATTATGGCGAAGCAGCAGGTATTTCTCCGTTCTGTTCCACCCTTGTCTCTGCAACTCCTCCACAGCATCTCTCGCACCACCAACCGCGCCAGTAGAACAAAATCTCAGCATAATGTTTGGCGGTACGTCGACAATGAAAGTAGAGGGATTGAGTAGGGAACAAAACAAAGTTGGTGATTTCAGATCAGTAGTCTTGAAAAATGTATTTTTGTTTTCAGCTTTCTTCCTATATGGAAAGTTTTTAAAAATTTGAAACCTATCTACTGGGCCAGAAAGTAATGGTTTATGTTAAAATAAAAAATCGCTACCAGGTTTTTCTTGTGAAAAACCTGGTAGCGAATTTAAGTGGCATTAAAAACTCCTAAAAGTCTTGAATTTAACTTGCCTTATGCTGTAGGAACCCTGATAAATGTCTTTGACTAAAAATTAGCTGTTGGACTAAGGAGAAATTAATTGAAGCACTGGTAGTAATGATTGGCTCTGCAATGCATTTTTGCATTTCAATTAGTCTTTTTATTGATAAATGTGTTTGTGAGGCATTATTTTTCTCTCATTGTGTGCTGAGGGCAAGACAAATCAGTCCAGACTACATAGGACTGGATGGGATTGGCCACGTTTATGCTGGAACAAGCTGTGAGGATTCTAAGTTAGTGTAAATAGAAATATCTTCCATAATCTGTAAACATTGGGGTTTAGATATAGAATGTTAGAAAAAATATTTCAATCTAAATTGGTTTATAAAGCTACAAATCTCAGACGCCATCATGTCATTACTTGCCATACAAAGAAAAATAATCTACCCTAACCCCCTTTTTTAAATAAGAGTGCAAAATATATAAAAAATATATTTTTAAAGAGGTATACTTTCTTTTTATGACCCCAAATACTTTGAGTTAAACAAAATTGGCTATCTAGCACCTTGTGAATGAAACCATCAATTTTTATATGCCCAATTTTTGAAGATGTACTGAGAAGTTGGGATGCTTTTCTAATAATGGTACCCCAGAGCCAAGAGGCTGAATGATGATCGTTTGTTGTAGCCCTGTGGAAAGAATATCTAAATGGTAGCATTTAAAATGAGATCTGAAATGTCTAAAAGGATTTCTTTCATAAGACAGTCATGATTTATTTATTAAGACCAAGAAAATGAAAGATAACCAGACTTTTAGCAGTTGATAGAAAGTACTTGATGGTGGCTGGTTGATCATTTTGATCTTTCAACCTCGTGTGTTATGGAATATGCAATGTAAAGAAATGTCAGCCTTCTCTATATCCCTGGGGTCATGACCCCAGTATCAGAGCAAAACACTCTGGATTTAGCAATGCTAGCTGGATTAACCAATGAACAGTGACAGTTGAACCAGTTCTTTTTTTTGAAAAGGTCTGTTTAATATTGTTGGGATTTTGGTCCCGCTTTTAATTCTAGTTTTAAATGTCACATTTTTTCTTTGATTATAAACCAGTTAATGCCACACATCTCTGCTAAGCTTCCTAATGTACAATTGCTTCCAAGCAACTAAAGGGTTATACTGCTTGTTCCAATTGTCGTTCATGCCTGTAATATTCTGGTACTATGTGACCAAAAAGAAATGGTTTCACCCTCTAAAGGGTGGCAGCCTGCCTAGATTAACTTAAAACAACCTAGACATATTTTTTTTATATTTACCACAGTGTCCATTTTAAAGGCTCTTTACTAGGGATCTATTATCAAGTATTGGAAAGTATCAAATTTTATCAGCCGGCATCTAAAATCTCAGATATTTTCAGGCTGATGGAAAGAACCCTTCTGTTAAGTTTCTGTAACTCATTGGTTAACTTTATATGGGTCACTGTTTTTTATACCTTTGATAAAATTTTGTTTTCAGTTTTATTTGATCAAGTATTTTCTAACATTTTACATCATAAAATGGGTAATAGAAGCTGGTATGAGTAATACGAATATTGTATCTGGTAAATATCTACATCAGCCGGTTCTAAAAGCTGCAGTATGGGTATAATATCGGGTCACTGGGTCAACCCTACTCTTTAATGGGATGTGGTTCCACTCTGGTATAGCTGGAAAAAACAACTGCTATTGTCAAAATATATGACAGAAATAAAGTTAAAATCCTATTTAAAAGATGTTTTAATGTAATTGGTGATGATGGATTTGATACATTCAGGATTTCACTACTCTTTGCGTTCTTATCAAGATGAAACAGAAATGTTGGTTATCAATTATAAGGGTTATCTATTAGTCTTTGATTTTATAGCAAACACTCTGAAATTATTGCTTCGGTTCAGTCCTCTTAATTAACCTTCACTATACTCTGCAGATTATTTAATTGAAAATGTGGATTTCCTCACCAGCATCTAACTGTTTGACTTTTGCAAACAGTATAAAAAAATTTCTTAATGAGAAGCTAGGCAACCAAAAATTGATAAAACTAAACAAATGTCTGCTTCTACCGATGTCTTTATGGGTAAATGGTACCAATAAGAGTTGATGTTAGCTTTGTGGTGCTCTCCTTCTGCAGGTTTCTTATGCGCGGCCAAGCTCTGCCTCCATCAGAGATGCAAATTTGTACGTTAGTGGCTTACCAAAGACCATGACACAGAAGGAACTAGAGCAGCTCTTCTCTCAATACGGACGCATTATTACCTCACGTATCCTGGTGGACCAAGTCACTGGTGAGTCGAACACGACTACCTCCCCTTTTTCTCTTCTTTTACTCTCACATTTTTCTCTTTTCCCCTTTGGGAACGCTGAATGAAATGATACTGCCCAAGCTGGGAAATAAATCAGAGCTGCTGGTGTGAGACCCAAAATACAATTTTCCACAAGAGCTGTTCATAAATATGCATCAACAGAATATGAAAGAGGCACCTTTAAAGCAGCAGCAGTCTGCTTAAAATTTTCTTTCCTTCAGTATTTTCTTTTTAAGCTTTTTCTTTTTCTTCAAGGTTTAAATATTCCTTTTTCACAGCCTAAAACAAATGTATTTAGAGCTCTTGCATCTTCTTTTTCTCAGCCATCATTTGAAAGCTGAACCTGTTTACAAAAAGCTCAGCAAATCTGCAGACATTTGATTTGACCCTCCTTTCAGCGTGCACCGTGGGCACATTTATTTCTCAAAAAACAAAATTACACATTCCAGGGCTTTTCACTTCATTTTATGCAGGTCTCTCTGGTTCAACCTGCAAGAGAAAACATTAAATTATACCTCTGATTCATTGAAATTCAAGTGAGCTAAACTTAATTCCTCTGCATTCACATGTATCAAACAAGTCTATTTGTATAAGAGCTGTATTGAAACATTCGGATTAGATATAAGTGGCTGAACTAAATGTCAGAAGGTCTTAAATAAATTAAAGAGATAATTAAATGTTATCTTCACCTTAGATTTTTGATTATAAAAGTCATTTATTTTGGTTATTTCTTTCAGTACAATTAGATCTGCTTAATTGGAGTTTTTACATTCTAATTCAATTTAAAGAGGGGGTGAAGTTTATTCAGAAGTCTTGAAGAAGCTCATTGTGAAGATGATAAAAAAAACATACACCCATATTTTTAAACCAGTTTTAATCAGAAAATTGCTGGAATACGATTGTAAAATTTAAGAAACCTTTATTTTTACTCGATGGCTAATTTTGCATTCAAGAGGACGAAGAGTTTGAAGAATAATATTCTAAGAATTTGTGTAAAAGTTGGTAACTTGATTATCTTGGTGTAAGAGCTGTATAGCTACAAGACAAATGGTGTAATGGAACAATGAGCCTGAGTGTTAATCTCTCCTTAGGCGTTTCCAGGGGCGTCGGCTTCATCCGTTTTGACCGGCGAGTTGAGGCTGAGGAGGCCATAAAGGGTCTGAACTGTCAGAAGCCACCAGGTGCAACTGAACCCATTACAGTCAAGTTTGCAAACAACCCGAGCCAGAAGACCAGCCAGGCACTGCTGTCTCAGCTGTATCAGTCGCCCAATCGAAGGTACCCAGGACCCCTCGCACAGCAGGCACAACGCTTCAGGTAATAGGGGCATACCTAAAGGGAAAAAACTCTGAACAGAGCCAAGCAGACTGAATTCTTCATCCTCATCATTACACCACCATTCTTTTTCACTTTTTCTTTCTTATATAAAATGCAATCTTAGTTTAATTATTTTAAAGCCCAGCATTAACTGAAAGTCTAAGCTGTGTAGGGTAATTATTAAAAACGAGAGCAGTCAGCAGGTTAGTGGAGGCTATAAAGGTCCTGGAATACCCTTGAGCGAACCTACTGACATTACTCATTGAATAGAAACCATTTTACCATCTGTCATCTTTTCATGATGCATCATCTTCAAAAACATTTCTATTTACTGATTTTATTTATTCATTTTTTTTTCTCCTTTCCTCAAGGTTGGACAATTTGCTGAACATGGCCTATGGAGTCAAAAGGTAATCAGATTTTCTGTTAAAATTAGTTTTAATTGATCCTGGGAGATCATAGACCTAATAGGGGGGCTTATATTGTTACGTAGGTGGTTAATGCTTCTCAAGGTCTCACTGATTCAACATGAGATCACCGACAGACTGTATGAACACATCCTGTAATTAAAGTACAGATCCAGTAGGAGTAGAGGAACACGGAGGAAGAGATTAATATTCAAAGGTTGCAAGACTAAAAAGTAGATTTGTGGTGTGAGAAGAGAAGGTAGATGCAATGATGGTCCTCATTAGAAATTCTTGGAGGATTACCTGCTGTTTGGATCACATTTTTGCCTCAATCAAACCCAAGCGGTGCCAGCTGTTGTTTACGTTTAGTGCAGCTGTAAACACACTGTTCAAAAGGTTATTTTGGCAATGCTGGGTGGGGTGACATGATAGTAGCTGATGCGTTAGTGCCGTAGATGTACTGACTGAAAACAGAAAATAAGTTTAAGCTGCTCAATTCGCTGAGCCCCTCTCACACCTTGACGATTTAGACCAGCGTATGCTTGACGTATGGCAAATCTGGCTAAAACGCTGACATACGTTGGATAAGTTATGGGTACGTTTTGTATAAGTTATGAGCACGCTGAAACACGACGACATAAATCGTACATCGAGAGGTTTTGAGCCTGCTCAAACTTTCGATGTATGCCATACGCAGGGTGTGTTATCTGATCGTTGACATAAGTTAAGTGCAAGTTACTCATAAGTTGTGGCGTCCAGCTTATCCAAAACCTGAGTAACTTCTCCAGACTGCATCCCCATCATAGGGTGAGTGTAATGGATCCTCCCTGCGTTCACGACCAACAAACATCCTAGCAGACATTATAATGAATCTGCTGCGATTGCAAACCCACGTTTACAGTCTTGCTTTTTATTTTTATTTTTATTTTTTTGGAGGGGGGGCAGGCAGACAATCAAAGACATATTTTTATACAGGTCGGGCGCCTTAGGGGAGCAGCTTTAACTGATGCTTTGAAATGCCCATGAAGTCATGGGTATTACGCTGCAGTGCGTTATGCATCAGTTGAGCTATCATTTGACATAAGTTCAGGACTCGTTGTGAATACGCTATTTATATGGCCAAACTTAAAAAAATTACATAGAAATTTCAGCGTATGGTGGCGTTTTAGGAGATTCTGGGACGTCGGGCTCGGTGTGACAGGGCCCTGAGCGTTGTTTGTTGATCTAAATGGCTAATGAGGCATTAAAAGTCTAAAGTCATGCAAGCCAATCACTACATTACCATTTAATTATATGTTCTATAATTTACAGAACTACTTTTGAGGTACTATAAATATAAATCTATTTTTATATAATTTTCTAAGATTTCACCAAATCAGACCATATCTTTAAAAGAACCCAAACAAATTAGCTTAAGGAATGTACTAGGAATGTAAACAAATTGATACTCTTAAAGCTAGTGTGTAACTTTTAGCGACATCTAGTGGTCAGACTGCAGAGTGCAGCAACATGAACATCTCCCCCCCAGCAGTACGGTGAGCGTTACGGGACAAAATGTCTTCCAACACGTCCGCATCACCTACCTTCTCAAGTGATGAGGTTTGTTTACATAGATAATTTTACAGATAGTATTTCATTAGTCTGTGTAGGGTATAGATTTCATGTAGACCTAAGATAATAAATATACCCGTTATTTTTTTCTACATCGTTGTGACATTTTGGCGATCTCGCAATCGCTAGTTTGTTGCCTCTGCGCTCCCGTAGCGCAAAGATGTCTGCCTCCATGGCTGCGAGACCCGCTCCTATGTAATTAAAAATAACGAATTCTAAGGCAACGCAAATATTAAGGTTAAGAGGCTGAGCTCGTAGATGATGATAAATAACATAGTCATGTATAATATATTACATTTCTGACTGTATATCCCTGTAATTATTACACACTGTAGCTTTAAACCTAAAGATCGTTTTTCTTTTTTTTTCTCCCAAACATCAGTTTTAGAGAAGTTTGCTGACTTGAAGTATACCCAATTTGGTAGTTGTGTCACTACAAGCTAAAGACCTGTGAATGTCACATCCTGTTTAGGGGGCCCTTTGCCTCGTGGCGCTTGGCAATTACCGAAGCCTGCTGTATAAAAGTACTTCTGATTCGGATCAGTGTAGCTTCGGAAAGCCTTTTAGTTTTTGTTCATTAATTCATCTACATTATTGCAATTTCATATGGAATAATATATTTCAAAGTTGTAGAATCGAATTAGGATCACAACTAACAATTATTTTGCAAATCGATTAATATGTCGATAATTTCTTGATAATCGGTTAGCAAATGGTTCCTTAAAGAAGAATTTTGGTGAAATTAAATCAGGTAAAAATAAAGCTTTTCCACTTGGAGAGTTCTGAATAGAGCATGAGAGCATTGAATGACAAAAAACTTTTGTATTTAATGCAAAATTTTTATATTTTTTTATTTTTTTACAATTTTGGTATAATTGCTGCTCAAGGTGGGCTGCTCTTTCAGCTTTAGACACATTTTAGAGTCTCTACACTCCAGTTCACTATTGATCGATTACTCAATAGTTGATAATTATTTCAATCGATTTATCAGATTGTTTCAGCCCTAATTAAAATTACAGGCAGTCCAAAAGAAAGCTACATGAGTTATTTCCTGATTCTCAGACAAATCCCCTCTTCCTTATATTTACATTTCAAAGGCTTCAAGAATGTGATCTCCATCACAATGTTAGCACCATGTATAATAACCTATATAAGTGGTTTATTCTTATTCCTATATGCTCGTTATCACACTTTCAGTACACGATAAAAGCCATTACTGAAAAACAAAGTAAGAAAATTAAAAAGCAGCAGATTTTATGTGTGCTATAGAGGAGCACAAATATGTAATGAGCTTGACAGTAGTATTACTTTGAAAAACTCAGCTCTTATTAGAAATTAGCAACATTTTATTTCTTGATGTAGATGATGCTGATGCAACAGAGTATCCCAGGCTCCACCATGTTTACATTTTCCTCCGTTTTGTACTTTGCACAAAGATTATAACAAAATAAAATTAGTGTTTTACGCTGTGTGTGTATATTGTACACATGATATAAATTTGAACGCATAATTGTGATATTTTCTGATGGAATAGGGAAATTTTTTTTTTTTCAAGAAAAAAAAATGGGAAAACTTTAGCACATCTTAGACATGAAAGTTAATTTATAAGCTTTAAGTAGCTTTAAGTTGTATCCATTTTCACATCTATAAACTGTAATATGTAAAATATGTGAGAATTTTAAAAAAGTGGAAAAGGCTGGTAGGCTCACTAATTAAAGCATGGCCTATTTTGGTAAGTTTACAACCTCTTAGACCAGCTTTTAGTCAGGAATGTTACTGCCTCACATCTCCTATCTTTCATGTTACAGCAGTAAATAAATCCCACGCCCAAAGCATTAGTTTTATTGTTTTTAATGGAGAATAAAGGTGTGGCATAATGGGCTCAAAGCAGGTGTTTTTGCTTTGTAGGGGGTAGTGGTGGTGAGTGACAGCTGATTTACCTTAGCTGTTGTATAGGATTAAGGGGCACAAAACACAAAATGTATTGATATCGTAGACAGAAATCATATGCATTTGAATTTACCTTAAAATAAAAATACTTCCAAAATGATAAAACTACATTAAATATCCTTCTAATGAATGAGTACAAATTCTCAGGATTAAATTAAATTGTTTAGGAAATAGTCTAGATTTTTCTTTTAAAATCTAATAGGTTACAAATTATATCTGGGGCTTGCATGTTCTGCATTTGATTATTTTCAGATTTTTAGTCAAAAACATGAAACTGACATTTTGCGGTCACTTTGAACTCACTTGTAGGTTGTTGCTTGCATGGATAACGGTCTGAGGAGAATTGAAAATGGCACAGTGTCATTTTTTTCTTCTAGTTCTCATTTAAATGCAGTCTGGTAGAATTCAGCTGCATGGATGCCACATGTCTAGATTACAGGGTTGTCTACATCACAAAGGCCCGCATTTTATAATGATCTTTGCTATTGCACCAAATTACATACCTGCGTTTTGAGCTTGGTTTTCCCTGCTTTGATCCATTATGGACAGGCCTTTTCTGTTTTTAAACTTGGTTGCGTCAGACACCTTTCAGGATTTGCCAGAGTATTGGTGTCGTTTCCTCAAGTGTGATTGAAGTCCAGCTTTCTGAGGCTCAAAGGGCCATCAGCAACAATACACTTTTGATTTCATGTGCACCTCATTCCTTGGTGCAAGTCTTCGTTGCCAAATCTCTGTGGGTCCTTGATGCTGGGAGCACACCTGTCACAGTGAATGTTCCCTGAGAGGCCAACTGGAGCAGCTAATCCCATGTGACACCTGCTGCAATAATTCATAGGCTCTCCAAGCACTCTGAATTTTGTTTCCCAAAACCGTAAAACCACGTTCACTAATGGCCTGGGCTTTTCTGTGCCTCTGTATTTTGGTCTGGGCAAAAACCCAAACAGTAATGGGATGTTTATTTTTCAGTTATGCTTTGCCTTTGATTTCGAGGGATTTTTTTTCTCTTGATTTAAAGCTCGGAAAGAAGCCACAGCTGTTTTAACTTGGGGAAGCTGAATTTTGGCCAACTTGTGAGATTAAGATGCCCTGACCTGAAAGGTCACAGTTCGAGGACATTGTAATATTATATAGAGCTTAACAAAAGTGTGGGGAAATGTAAACACAAACATGTGCACCTGCTTTTGTTTTGTTTGCTGCTTTTAAAGTCACATTTTGTCACATCGTTTGGAAAATAAGCTTGTATGAGAGACGTAAATGGCAACTTTTAAACAGAACGTGCACGATGAGCAGGTGCACGGTTTAGCATGTGTGTTTTTTAAAAGGGCAGAGGGTGTGTCTTTTCAAAACATCACAAAATTCCTCTTCTATACCTCTAAGATAGAAAAATGCTAAAAAAAAAAAAAAAAGTAATAGATTTACTGTCGTCAATGCAATTGTGTTGATGTTATTGTGATGCTGAGCACCTGTACCCTCTAGTAGGGACTGCCCAGACTGGATAAAAACCTGTTTTTAAGCAGATCGCTCTGTTTTTGTCTTGAACAATGGTTTTTCTGTTTTTCCCTTCAGTCGGTTCTCACCCATGGCAATCGATGGGGTGACCAGTCTGGCTGGAATCAACATCCCGGGTCACGCAGGCACTGGCTGGTGCATCTTCGTCTACAACCTGGCTCCAGACGCAGACGAAAGCATCCTCTGGCAGATGTTTGGGCCGTTCGGTGCCGTCACAAACGTCAAGGTCATCCGTGACTTCAACACAAACAAGTGCAAAGGATTCGGCTTTGTCACCATGACTAATTACGACGAGGCGGCGGTGGCCATCGCCAGCTTGAACGGATATCGCCTTGGGGACAGAGTTCTGCAAGTCTCTTTCAAAACTAACAAAACACACAAAGCCTAAACTCCCCTCACTAAGATTGTTTCTAGAAAACTGAACACGAAAAAAGGGAAATTGAAGCTTATTGACCATAACTTTCTACATTAGTAAAACAGCTTTGTAATCGATATTTAGAGTCCTACATTGTTTTTGTTTTTCCACCATTGCTAAGCTTTGAATATTTCCATTAGTTTAATACAGAAAAAAACTCTTCAGGTTTTAAAACCTGTGACATTGAATCTCTTGCCGTCTTCGGATGATTACCTATAAGGTTACTAAAGTTTCTTGATTTTTCCTCGCACATTACTTTGATACAGTCTCGTAAAGCTATGTGTTGTGACTTTTCTTTGTGTCCTGATTTGCCATCGGTGCGTTAATGCTTTGAGTGGTTAGCGAGTACTTACTTTGAGCCGTTTCTGTTATTTTATTGTACTGAGTTGGTAATTGGTTGGCTGCATAATGTTGCTTCTTGTAAACCTAACGCATAAAAAGACAAAAAAAATTCTTAAAGCAGTACCTTGCCAAAGAGCTAAGAACCTCTTTGATGTGGGTTTAAAAAAAGCATCTATTTTTATAAAAAGAAAATTTGGAGAAACTTTTTACTGGACCTGGAACAAAATATTTTGACTTGGATACTTAGAGAAATATCTTCATATGACACCTTGTGAGCTTTTGAACTTTAAATGGAAAGTTTGCAGTGGCTGATGTTTCTGGAGAGATTTATGAAGTAAAAGATACCTTTTGAGATCTTTGTATTACCTTTAGATTACAGAATCGGCACCAGTGCTGGTTTCATTTGTAAGTCATCTTGTGGGTCTTTCTTCAACCCTGGTCGTCTGCTCGACTAAAAATTCACTTTTCCGATTAGATTTGGAAACGGGGGCGGGGGGAAAAAAAAGATAAAACTAGTGCAAGCAAAATTAGAGTAAGGAGAGATCTTAAAAGGTTATGGGGGATTAAAATCAGTTCTTCCTGTAAGATTTCTGTCAGATGGAGCTCAAGGTGTTTTTGTGGCGTATCTACGGTATCGGACAGATTTTTGTCTTAATATTGAACATTGGGGGTTTTTACATACTTTGTAAGAAAGATTGTTGACAAGTTGATGATGGTGGAGGCACTTAAAAAGAAAGCCAGAAGAATCAAAGGGATAACTTCAGAGCTGTGTAAATAAGACTTTTTTTTACATTGTATTAAGCAGACCTTTTTGTTCTAGGTTAGACTTTGTTGGAAAGTGTGATTATACTTTTTGTTTTTTGTTTTCATTCACCGAGTATGTAAGATATTGTTTTTGAAAGCTTTTATTTCCTTTAGGTTAAAAGATGTTGTCCTATGGACTAGCATTTCAGTGCATCAAATATGTTGGTTGTTTGGTTTGTAGATAGTCTTGCTTTGTTGAAAAAAGAAAAAAAAACTATTAAAAGTATAGACATTTGTTTTTTTAATATATATATAAACATTAGATATATATATATATATATTTATGTGGTAAAGAATGGATATAAACCACAGTTTGGAAAAAACTTTGCTTTCTTTCATACTCGTATATACGTAATGCATATAACCTGTCTTTGAAATCGTAAAAAGGTGTATATTGCTTTATAATGTTTGGGGAAGAAAAGCGAAGCAGTTGTATTAACATCCAGAGAAACAATGAAATTAAATTGGCTACAAAATTCCCGGAAACGAGATCAGCGTGACCAAACATCTAGACGCACAGACTACTGAACCTGCATCCTGCTTGGTGTTTCAGCCAGTTACTAGTCATGCTTGCCCCCTCAAACAAGCAGTGTGCTATGCATAGAGTTCTTTGCAACTGCTTTTTTTTCTTTTATCTATTCCTCCTTTTGTTGTTACTTGTAAAATTTAAACTTTAAGTCGAGATGAGTTGTGGTACTTGCTGCTGTGGGGGGAGACGAGGAGCACATTTTTCACGCCGCCGTTGACCTCTCCCATTTTGAAACCTTTTGAGGATCGTTTGGTCCTTGCCAATTCTGCTGATGGTCTGGCGTGAAAAACCGCTCCCTCCAAAACCGTCCTATCTCACTACTTAATGGGAATAATTATTTATTTGAAGTTGTATAGTCTGACTTGGTTTACAGCCTTTTTGGATCAGAATATCTTTTGTTGACTATTTAAGAGGATGTATATGTTCTTTACTTTGTGTTTGGATACTTTGGATTTTTTTCAGTGTTCAGTACATCAATAAATACATTTGAAGGGCAAACATTGCATGGTTTTAGTTTTTTTTCTTTTCCTAGAAATTGACTGCATCCTAAAGCAACCAACTATCTAATGAGGCTCTGTTTGGGTATTGGAAATGTGGTTTACTTCCTATCTGGGTCTCTCGCTGCTGGAAGCATCACCTACAGGTGCTGGTCATAAAATTAGAATATCATGAAAAAGTAGATTGATTTCAGTAATTCCATTTAAAAAGTGAAACTTGTATATTATATTCATACATTACATACAAACTCATATATTTCAGATGTTTATTTTGTTTAATTTTGATGATTACAAATGACAACAAATGAAAATCTCAAATTCATCATATCAGAAAATTAGAATATTGTGAAAAGGTTAAAAATTGATGGCCCCTGGTGCCACACTCTAATCAGCTAATTAACTCAAACCACCTGCAAAAGCCTTTAAATGGTCTTTCAGTCTAGTTCTATAGGCTACACAATCATGGGGAAGACTGCTGACTTGACAGTTGTCCAAAAGACGACCATCGACACCTTGCACAAGGAGGGCAAGACACAAAAGGTCATCGCTAAAGAGGCTGGCTGTTCACAGAGCTCAGTGTCCAAGCACATTAATAGAGAGGCGAAGGGAAGGAAAAGATGTGGTCGAAAAAAGTGTACAAGCAAGAGAGATAACCGCACCCTGGAGAGGATTGTGAAACAAAACCCCTTCAAAAATGTGGGGGAGATTCACAAAGAGTGGACTGCAGCTGGAGTGAGTGCTTCAAGAACCACCACACACAGACGTATGAAAGACATGGGTTTCTGCTGTCGCATTCCTTGTGTCAAGCCACTCTTGAACCACAGACAGCGTCAGAAGCGTCTTGCCTGGGCTAAAGAGAAACAGGACTGGACTGCTGGTGAGTGGTCCAAAGTCATGTTCTCTGATGAAAGTAAATTTTGCATTTCCTTTGGAAATCAAGGTCCCAGAGTCTGGAGGAAAAGAAGAGAGGCACTTCATCCACGTTGCTTGAAGTCCAGTGTAAAGTTTCCACAGTCAGTGATGGTTTGGGGTGCCATGTCATCTGCTGGTGTTGGTCCATTGTGTTTTCTGAGGTCCAGGGTCAACGCAGCCACATACCAGGAAGTTTTAGAGCACTTCATGCTTCCTGCAGCTGACCAACTTTTTGGAGATGCAGATTTCATTTTCCAACAGGACTTGGCACCTGCACACAGTGCCAAAGCTACCAGTACCTGGTTGAAGGACCATGGTATCCCTGTTCTTAATTGGCCAGCAAACTCTCCTGACCTTAACCCCATAGAAAATCTATGGGGTATTGTGAAGAAGAAGATGCAATACACCAGACCCAACAATTCAGAAGAGCTAAAAGCCACTATTAGAGCAACCTGGGCTATCATAACACCTGAGCAGTGCCACAGACTGATCGACTCCATGCCACGCCGCATTGCTGCAGTAATACAGGCCAAAGGAGGCCCAACTAAATACTGAGTGCTGTACATGCTCATACTTTTCATGTTCATACTTTTCAGTTGGCCAACATTTCTATAAATCCTTTGTTTTTATTGGTCTTCAGTAATATTCTAATTTTCTGATATGATGAATTTGAGATTTTCATTTGTTGTCATTTGTAATCATCAAAATTAAACAAAATAAACATCTGAAATATATGAGTTTGTATGTAATGTATGAATATAATATACAAGTTTCACTTTTTAAATGGAATTACTGAAATCAATCTACTTTTTCATGATATTCTAATTTTATGACCAGCACCTGTATCAATGCACCCATGTTCTTCAATGCACAGGAGCTTTAAGTAAGCACATTTCCACACAGATGATGCACTGTGTACAAGAAGGAATTCAAGGCCAGGAAACCAAAAATGATAAAATGCTAGAGCCAAATATAAATGAGATCAGTGCAAAGAAAAAATCCAGTCTTTTTCTTCCAGTCCACCTTCTGCAAAATGGCAGAGCCCTAATAGTCAGTGAAAATGATCCAGCATCTTCAGGCCTGCAGACTGGCCCTGATTGGACACTCCAGGACTGTAAAGTAATGACTCATTCAAAAATTAACAAAAATAAACACACTCCAGCAAATTGTAAGATATTTAAAGTGGAAGCAGTTTGGAGTAACTGCAACTTTGCCGCACACTGCTTGGACACTTGGGGTGTGTTCGATTTTAGAGGCTGCATCCTTCAAGGACCTGGTCTATGTGGACTGGATCCTTCGAGGTCTGTGGAAAATAAGGAGCCCAGAAGAGTTTTGACTCTGGATTCAAACAGGTCCAGCCTTTCCTGCCTTTTACCGCCTGCATGCTCCGTCACATAGCAACCATGACAGTTGATGCAAAAAGCATGAAAAGGATGATGCTGAACATCTCACTACTGGTCTGTTTCAAGGAGTTTCAGCAGCGGTACCGTTGTCACAAATATATTTAAAGTCCCCACACTGACGAGATATTGGAATCTGTGCTTAAATGTCAGCCAAATCCATTCACACAAGGACTGATAAAATCTTTCAATAAACCAAACATTACCTGCCTTTAATAACCCTTTAAAACAAGTATTTACATTTTAACTACATTTGCAATACAGCCTTAAGAAGTTAATGTATGGGAAATGTGCCACTCTTTTGAATTATTTTGGTCCAATTACAGCTTTCAACCAAGATTTCCATCCCTGTCAATATTTCATAAATGTATCCAGAGTCTGTACACCAGGGATAACGGGTTTGTGGTGGTTCTTAACTGCAGAGTTGCAGGTATAGTAATGGGACAACTTAAGAGTAACAAGAGAAGATAATTGGATCTCAATTCAGGTTCTTTCAAAACCCTGAGGATGGAACACCCAAAGGAAAATCAATGCTTTAATTTTCATAAAGAATTCTCACCTGCAACTTCTGTTAACTTAAAATGAAGTGGGAGATTTTGAAGTGGGTCGTCCTACTCCAGCTAGCATCATTGAACTCTTACACCGTAATAACAACAGGAGAAAGGGCGTTGATCTGTGAGCAGTTTAAAAAAATCTCTAAAAGTATTAGGTTTTAGGGGTCCAAATCCTAGAATTGGTTTAGTTTGTGATGTTTGAAAGATGTAAGGAGATGAGTGATGGCATATTTGGCTCTGAGCTGAGATCTGTCATATTGTCGATTTATTTAGCTGTAGGAAATGATTAAGCTCTGCTAGTGCAAATGAAATTAGCTTCACCAGTTGATGGCTGTAACAAATTAGCTACTGTAAACTGGTGTCTCATGCTTACGGAAGAGGATGGGACACTGAAAAAAAAATCAAAAAAGGTTGACTGATTTTTAAATTTCATTTTAGTATAGTATGGGGAAAAGTCAGAATTCTGACTTTAATCTCAGAATTCGGGCTTTTTTTCTCAAAATTAGGTGTTTAATCTCAGAATTAGGACTTTAATCTCTTTAATTCTGACTTTAATTTGAGAATTGTGACTTTAATCTGGTGATGCTATTTCATTAATGGAAGAGCAGAAGGTGATAAAAACATGAGAGCTAATCTCTAAAACAGACCTGGCTATGGCTTGATGCTGACATGTTTGTTGTCAGAAAATAGAATTCTGAGAATAAAGTCAGAATTCTGACTTTTTTTGTCATATTATACTGAAATAAAATTTAAAAATCAGTTAACTTTTTCTTTTCAGTGGCCCTAATCCTCTTCCATACATCCTTCATGGGCATATTTTAGCGTGTTAAAAACTTAAACTTTTGCCATATATTTAAAGACTGTTTCACAACGAGGTTTATACTTGAAAAAAAAACTACACAGGATATTCATTTTCGAGGGTGAATGAAAAGCAATTGTTCAAATAAGGAAACAAAACGATAGAAAACTTCTGAAAAGCAAATATCCCCTTTGAGAACAAGGAAACAAATATATATTGATAGAGAAAAAGCTAAAGACTTGGAAGGCTTTGGCTCGAAAACACTCTTGTTTATAGGTCCCATAATATACTGCATTTGAAAATTAAAAATATATAATTCAGGTTATTTATATAGCGCCAACTCATTACAGGTAATCTGAAGGCACTTTAGAGACAATTCAAGCATTACCCATCAGAAGTTTTTTCATTCATGTGGGAAAACTGCTTGTTTAGAAGAGGGCTGAATAAGGAGATTTTTGGCACATGCCGTCTCCCTAATCTGTTTTGGCTTTCCTCGCTCTGCCGAAGGCCACAACCGCAACCATGACGACCAGTCAGAGTTTGTAAAGAGAGCGGTTGGTTTGCATCTATGAGCCTCTGAAATCAGCATATTTAAATTTCATTTGTCATCGGAGCAGTTAAAATACATGCAACCATTATACAGACATAACTTGGAACTTGGAAAAGTCTTAATACGCCTTCTTTTTACATAGAGTGATTATTCTCACCAATCTTGTGTGTGGCCTCCAACAGATTTTATTTCAGAATTATCTTATATTTAGCTCAATCTATCTTCCCATCAATTCTTACCAGTAATCAATTCAGTATCATACCACTACCATGATGTGACACCATGAGGATGCTTTTTGTTCTGTTTTTTTACCATGCATAACAATGTACATATGGGCCACTACATGAGTTATGGCATGTGCTATGGCATTTTTTTTTTCTGTTTTAAAGAATTTCTTTATTCTTTTCCCTTTTTCATAAGACTCAAATTTGAGACAATATGAGAAAATAAAATCATGAGTTGTTGATATTTTTCAGTGAGCTGTAGCCAGCAGTGTCCAATTCCTACTGCCCCCCACCCTGAGTCTAATTCCTATGGGAGGAAATGTGCTTATAGCTGTTTTGGTATAGCTTTTTACCTCCTGGTTGGATTTATGAAGCTATAAAAAACCCTTTGTCCTGTTTGTCCTTTATGTAAAGCTATAAAGTGCTGCAGCTTTGACCTGCAGCTCCCACATGGCTTCTTGCATGAAGATTTGAGCCTAGGCTCCGTGTCCTTGTTACGTTTTCTGGGTCTGCCCTTCCACTGAAACCTAACGTTGTGTAACATTAAGAGACTGGGGATAAATAAAAGATGTTTGTCCAGAGCTGCCGATGTCAGCAAAGTCGCGCATAAACACATCTGCATACGGTCTGTCTGCCGTGATTTATAACCCAAACCGGCTACTGCTGGGCACATTTATTATCCGCACCTTGCTCTGGTGCAGATTCTTCACCATTATAAAGGTCTTAGTCATCCTCAGGGTTTCACTCTGTGCTGTGAGCTTGAATGCAATCAGTAGCAGATTTTAATGACAGATTATAATGCATACCTTTTGGGTAAACATTAGATTAGCTTGTTATTAAATACTCGTGCACATTTATTTTACATGCAGCTGTACATATCTGATGAATCACCTCTGATTCTGATTTCCATCCAATTCGTCCTGACTGCTCTTTATCTTCCCTGTTTGAGCTGATCTTTTGGGGTATTTAAGTTCTCTTTTAATGCATCTTAATTTTCTTACATCAACAAATTAATTCCTCTCCTCTTTGGAGGATATCTAAACCCCTCCAACTTCTCACAGCACACAATAATGTCTGCAGACACAAAAGTCAAAAGGGACTCCTACCTGACCTCACCTATAAACCAGTCCAGCACCATATTCCTGTAACCCAGCATTCATTTTTTTGTAAGGACATTATTTTTCTCGCTGTCGCCATGGGCAAACTTCAGATGGGCGGTGGATTTCTTTTAGTGGAGTAGTGTTCCTTCCCTTTTAGCCGCTTTTTGTGTACACTGCTGTTTATCCTGGTAGTGGATTGAAGTGCAAAACACCTGAACAGAGAAAGTAAATGGAAGAATTTGGGCGGTTTATGAACAGCCAACACAATCTTACCAGGATACCAGATGACTTCAGGTTTGTCTTTATCCTTTTTTTTAATACAGGATATCTTAAGATTCCCTGTAACATAAACAACATGCCACGGTTTAAAACAAGTGGACCGTGTGGTGCAACTAATTAGACAGATGGATAAACAAAACCAAAGATAGTAAAATGTTTGGAAAATCCTGCTTACATCTCTGCTCTGATGTTTTAAAATCATAAGGAATAAAATCAAAGCCTGTTCTAGCTGACCTTTGAAATGTAGTTAAGCCATTATCTATTAGGGAAAGGAGGAAGACGAGTCTTCATAAAAGGTTACTGATTGAGTTGTTATGGTCACGCTCGTTCAGTGTTTATGCCACGGATGCTGATTGTGTCTGGGCACCTGAAGGCGGAGGGTGGGCAATAAATAGAGAATCATTAACATTCAATATCTGTTCATCTGTTAACTGGGAGAAGATGCTGTACTTATTACTCCTTGCTATAAATAAAGAACAGTGCATCTCTGTCTGATGTGTTTCCTTTTAGTATGGTGACTAATGAGAATTATCGACATATAACTATTTTAAAATGATATGAAAATGTAAAAAAACTACCTATAAATGAAGAGGAAATACAAAAGTGAGGAAACCCTGGAGATTGAACTGAATGAATTCTATGTTACAAGCAGAGAGCACCTAGTATGACTCTGACCCTCACGGTTGTAACACCTTTGTGCTGTTCTGTTGATTTGCTGCTTTTCACCATTTGTCTTTGGTCCCTCAGATGAAACCCTCTCCAACCTGTTCAATGAAAAAGCCTTGAAGCTTATTGAGGTGAAGTGGGTCAACTCTAATGCTTCACATGACTTTAATGGCACCAGTGTCACAGATAAATACAAGTGGCTTCTCCACATGTACGGTTGCTTCATTAAGCATATTTCCAGCCTTTAGGATGGGCTTTTAATATTACATTCATCTGTTGTACCAGACTAGGATAAGTAGATCAGTGGTGCTTGGTGACAGCTGAAATTCAAATGAGATAGTTTGGATCTGTTTTGACTGACTTCAAGTGTATTAAAAGGCTACCTCATGATTCCTCAGACATCTGCGGACTGAAATTATTTATTGGACGTAAGAAGGACACATTGGTGCAAATGTTATTTTCAGAAACAGACAGTAGAAATCTGAATTTAGAATTTGATGTGGTCGCCCAACTAAACTTATAGAGGCTGGTAACTCTGTAGAAGCTGCAGGGACCCACAGCTCAGCCTGGAAAATCTGCCTGGTTATTCCCACCAGTGTTTTTCTTTTTGCTGAAAACTAGTTCTGCACACATATCTGAACATGCCATCCTCCATCTTAAAGAAACTGTTGTGGTGGTATCATGCTATGGGAATGTTCTTTTTAGCAAGAAAGGACCTGGACCAGGTCCTTTCTTGCTAAAAAGAACATTCCCATAGCATTCCCATGGATCTGGAAATAATTTTCAGGTTTGAAAAGCGATGTGATTGAGCATTTGTCGAAAAACAAGCAATTGAGAAAAGTCTATTCTTCTGATCTGCAAAGGTGAGTTTTATTGGAGAAAAAAAACTGAAAGATGTGCAGCCTTTTCCACTTCACTCATCTGCACCACTGTATGTTGGCCTATAACACAAAACCCCAGTTAAATACATTAAAGTTTATCATTGTGGTGTAGAAAAGGTACAAGAGTGTGAATAAGGAGCTGCACATGTTGAAGGCCAAAGCGAATGGGAGCTCATTCTCAGCTTGCCTCTGACTGACAAGCTCAGTGGCTTTCACAGTGGGACACACAATACTGAATTCTCCTCTTTTGCATCATATTTCCATGTGTCTGACATCAAAGAAGTGCGTCCTTGTTCAGCTGTCTTCGTATATCTCGCCGTCCATGGTCAAACATGTTCTGTGATTGGATTTAAGTCCTTACAGCACAAACGGTTGGAGCTTGGCTTTTTCCAGCCCCCGTCAGATCAGCGCTGGCTTCCATCATCTGTACCCTCACCACTCTTAACAGATTACTCTCGCCATGAGGCCTTGGCATCTCCGTTCCGTAATGAGGCGGCAAAGAAAAAGGGGCGCAGATTAGAATAACAGCCTTAACTAATCCGTAACAGCCCAATGAGGCGCCGGGTTTGGGGAAATTTGCCGTGGCGAAATCTCGCCTCTCACTCTCTCTGCTTCTTAGCCACCAACCCCCAGCCGCCCCCCCACGCGAAAACAGGCCTCAAGAACTGAGACTGTGGCAAGCAGCCGGAACAAGCGTGGCAATCAGCAAACCATTTTTGTCTTAGTCTCAACCCTGTCCAACATTCATTGGAGAGCAGAGAGAAAATCTATGTCTCTGATTTCTGTCAGCTCAAAAAATAAATAAAAACAGAAAATGAATGAAGCCCTCTCAGGGAGAGGCACGTTCTGACTGGGATTGTTATTGACAGCCACGGTTCCTTGGTGATGAGTAAACATGAATTTTGGACAGTAGGGTTTAGGAATGAGATCATTCTGCAGCTTGAGACTTTGGCTTCCCTGTTGGTCTAAATAGATCAGCTCATTAGGTCCTAGTGGTCCAATTAGGTTTTGTAATTCATGTGAATTTCATAAAAGCAGCTCATTTGAAGAGAGGAAAGAGGGAATGTTTACCGCCATAATCCACTCTGAGCATCTTAAATGAGATCGACTCAGACAGTCGTTCCTCCGCTTCTTGCTTTCTTTTGTAAGGCATGGTTTTACCTTTGGATGCAGCGACAAATTGTGTTTACTAGCAGCGATTTTCTGAAGTGTTTTCAGAGTCAAAAAGCTGAATGTTTCGTTCATTGCAGTTCTACCCGAGGATCCGGGGAACAGGATTCAGAATTAGTTATCAGTGATTTACATGATTTCTGGTGCCATAAATAGAAAAAAAAAAACTGGAGCAATTTCACTCATTTACAAGCAGGTTCGTCCCAGATGCTTTTGCAAGTTTAAGTTTTTATATACTCACCTTTTAGCTATTATTGTTTTTTCCTATTAGCAGGACCACTTTGGAGATGGTACCATGACTCAAGTGTTTTAACCTAGACCATTTTTTATGTATTTTCAATAGCCTTTATCTAAATATACGTCTGCCATCAATCCAGGGATAAATGTTTGCCAATATTAATGCAATTTTTACTTCAGTGAAACCAATAATAACTATGGAAACTACTGTGCTTTAAATCTTAAAGGAGCAATATACAACATTTCATCACTAAGTGGGAGTTGAACACCATCTGTAGACCAACTCCAGTTGCAAAAAAACATTGCAAAATCATGTCTAGCGAAGAAGAAGGAGCCCACAACTTTGTAATATTGTTAGCAAGAACTTTGTCAAATGATCGTTTTTCCTGAAAGCGCGCGCATGCAAGTTCACGACGCTACAGAAGCCGGCAGACCAAACCAGACGAAAGTGCGCATTCAGCTCGGCAAAGAACTCATGCTCTTCCTCAACACTGAAGTCCTCAGACCTTTTTCTTTCGTTGTTTCTTTCTTTGCACAGGTAAACAGCACATTTCTTCTTCTACGCTTGCATTATTGGCAGAGCAGACGCTGAATGCGCACTTTCATCTGGTTTGGTCGGCCGGCTTCCGTAGCGTCGTGAACGTGCAGGCGTGCGCTTTCAGGAAATCCTATACACTACTGTTTATGCTCTAAAAACATTCTAAATGACTTCGTTTCGAGTAAATTCTGGATGCTACCCACTCAGGACACTTGGAATACATTGGACGAGCAGTATGGAGGAATATTGACACGTTTTTTGTGGACTTTTATGGACCTTTCTGCCTCGGGCGCCATAGACCTCCATTATTTGAATGTCAGCAGACAGCAAGAAGCCTCCCAGATCTCCAGATGCATTTGAGATATCAAAAAAGTACTCCAGAGTGTTGTTCAGCATGGGGGTGAGTAGAAAATGAAGGCTAATCATGTTTTGGGTGTACTATTCCTTTAAGCGACAAACTGGAGAACAACATTAAAAGATCACCTAAAATGATACCTTTGGTTGTTCACATAAATATCTGTTAATTCTCCTATTTTGAATAATTATAATTGCTTATTGCACCTTTAGGTATAGCAATATGTCATTAAAATCCACAGGAGAATCTCATACAAGTTTTTTTTTTTGGGGGGGGGGGGGGAGTCTTGTCGAAGTGTTGCACAGGTGGGATTATCTGCTGTAATTAGTCTCTGAAACTCATCTTTGCTCTGCACTTGAGTGAAATCCCCAGGAAATCTTGTCGGGTAGAGAGTCCCTCGGCAGTAGTGAAGCAGCTGCCGCTCGATTCAACTAGACTGTCAGTTTTCGCTCACAGAGCTGCTGCAGTCCAGACCTTTTCCTGACACTTGCACAACTTCTTCAGGCAATGGAGGAGCTTCTGTAGCAGATAATTGTCCTGTTTACTATGTTGGTATTATTTCCTGCTTTGTCTTGTTTCTGCTTAATGATTTCCCCGAAGCAAGCAGAGCTGCAGTTTGGGCCTGGAAGTAGACTCTCCTGACAGACTGAAACGTCCCACTGAGTGTGTTGATGAGGCCCTGATGAAAGCTCAGCATGGCTGTTTGTGTATTGCACATCTGGATCATTATGATGTGTTGATACATGCATGCTGTACGAGTTTTATATGTCCACATACATTCACTAGCTGTAATAAGAGCTGATTTAGAGCCAACCAGGAAGTTGCCTCCCCTTCAAGTGGAGATTGGTGCTCTTCTTTATCCTTACCCCCTGGAATAATGATGTTTGACTTTACTGACTTCTGGGTTCATCTCTGGGAGGTCTATATTTAGCAAGAAGAAATAAGCAAAAGCTATGTCCACAGGAAGAATAAAATTAAAAACCCTGGGATCATTGTTTATAGATAAACCAGAGCGGGAATGGCTCTGTGCTTGGCATTTAAAATAAATAGCTGATGTATGCACCTCTGGTGGGGTGGCTCATCCTCCTTCCTGACATACTATCTTTATCTTAACAAAGATCCTCAACATTGTAGAGTAGCCAGCTTTGCAATGCCTGAGTCTCAGTTAAATAGAGTACAAATTAGTTTAGATCGATAAAAACTTGTTCAGAGGTTCCTGTTCAGGTGGGTTAAGCTCTTTGAATCCATTCATAATATTCTAATATTTTCTTCTGTCATCTTATTACATCTGATACATAGTAGCAATAACAGTGATAAAAAAAATCCACTCACACTACAGACAATTTTCTAATGCTGTATTTCTATTAGAAACATCAGTGTTCCCCTCTTACTGTTATGCTGATGTAAAACCACTCCTAATGTAACAAAATGTGATTTTAACAAAGCCATGCCTCAACCTCATGTAAATTTCAAATATGCATGTATAAAACATAAATATGTATATATATATATATATATATATATATATATATATATATATATACACAGTTTAAAAAACACGTCATCTCAAGGCACTTTACAGAGACTATTCAGCCATTATACCGTCAGATTGGTTCATAGTTTTCTATCTAACGAAGGCCAGCTGATTGGATTGGTTCATTGACTCGAAAATCCCTCACACCAAGCATGCTTGTGGTGACCGTAAAGAGGAAATCTAACCTTTTAACATGAAGAATCCTCCAGCAGAACCCGCTCAGTGTGAGCGACCATCTGCCGAGGCTGACTGTTGTTCAAGGAGACAGAAGCAGACATAGAAAAAGAAGCAGAGATACAAAAGGCAACTGTAAACCAGCTCCACAGGCGGCCTTGTCCAGGTAACACACAGCTTGGCAGACGAGCCCCAAGCCAGCTCCCATGTCAGAGGATAATGGAGCACATACAGTAAGTCACATTTAAACAGAGGTGTTGATGGCGCCAGCACAGCTGATATTTCTCTCCAGGATGATGTCACAGCCAGACAGGAACAGACCAGATAAAGCTACTATGAGAAAAAAAATTAGAGATTGAACTAACAAATTCTGCAGAATGAGAGAATAGTGATAGAATGAAACAGAATTATGAAAAGGGGTCCCTAGGTCCTCCAGCAGTCTAAGCCTATAGCAGCAAAACTATAGAGATAGTCAAGGGTAACCTGAGCCACTCTAATGTCACTATAAGTTTTATCAAAAAGGAAAGTTTTAGCCTACCCTTAAAAGTAGACAGGGTCTACTTTTAGAAATTCTAGGAACCACTATGTGCATAGATGTATTTGAAAATATACACACAAAAAAAGTGAACAAGTATCTGAAATAAAAAAATTTTTTCTTCTGTAAAGTATTTAAGTCTGTTAAGCCTACAGTATATCAATGTATCTTCTTCAGTGCCTGAAATTGATGCATATATTTATATATTTTATATTATAATTTTTTTTATCAAGCAGTTAACAGCAAACACATAAGTAAGTTAGCATCATCTTTGGGGTCTCTATGGTAGCCAGTTTGTTTTATTGCTGATGATGAGCGTTGATAGTCTCCATTTTTATTAAGCCATTCTGTGTCGTTACCCTTTAGTAACAGTAGTAGGGGATTCAGCATTTTTGCACCACATTAGATGGTGCAGCGGGGTTGCAAATCTGGGTTCCCTATATTTTCAATAAAAAAACAAGCTGTCCTAAAATAAAAATAGCACTAAATATATCTGGAGACTGAAGTTCTAATGGAAGGTAATGTATATTTGGAAGTCTCTGTGGACCATTGGGTATTCTTGCATCTCCATACCTTGAGTTAGCCTCTCAAAACCATTTTAAAGTGTTTACAACTAATGAAAGAACGCATGAAAATTTCAAAATGTAATTTAAAATGTTTACCAATATAGACATCGTTGGAAAGCTTAGATTCTCCACAATTCAACCACAAAGTTCATTTTATGGACACAGCAAGCACCAAAGCACAATTAACATGTAATTTAATACAGTGAGACATGCCTATTGTCAAGCATGTCTTTATTACTGCTGTTCAAAAAAGGCCTATCATTTTTGAGAAAAAAAAAAATTGAGACATGTTTGAACTGATATAGCTTGGGCTGTTTTTTACTCACCCAATTTTCATTTATATATTCAGAAACTAGAAGGTCTTAGCATTCAAATAATGTATCAAAAATGTAATTTGTTTTTCCATTTGGGTATGCAAAATAGGCGAGGATTACTTCAAAATGAGGGGGATGTTAATTAGAAAAGGTGTAATTTTCAGATTGTTGAAAAGACGTTGAACACTAGGTTTGCAACGTGGGACAAAATCAGCCCAACCAAACATTTTTAACAACTATTTCTACACTAAATCAGACGTCTGGTGTTTGGGGGGTCAGCACTTCATGAGAAGCACTGCTGGTATTTCTAGCTTTGGAAGCTACCGTACATACACAACTATGTACCTCAAACGATTCTCTCAGAAAAGCAGAGAACTGCATAACTTTTCGTTGAACTACATTGATTTGACAGAGATTTGCCTCACAAGAAGGTAGACAAAGATTAGGCGATGAGCTCAACAAGGAATGCAAATCACAGGGAGTGAAGAGCCACTGTAGACAAATGCAACGAGGCATTTAACCAAGAATGGATCTGTTTGAACCTGCATGCTCCAGCCTGCGGTCCGTGTAAGGAGGGGCAGGTCCTGCTATTGAGACTGCAGTGCCGTAAATTTGGAGTAGTTTACGAATGCTGCCACCTTAGTGCGCTCCAGGAGGAAAACTTGGAGCTGGGCCTATTACTGGCAGCTTGATGGGAGTGCAGTGAGGCAAGTTAATTAATACAACATCCCTGGACCCATAAGCTAAGCTGCAAAGCTAACTCAGGAGGGAGCCAGGGAAAGACGGAGAGAAAGGGGACAGAGAAAAAGAACAAATCACAAAATGAATATATCTCTGAGGGAGAAAAAAAGGCTGTACAACATCTGCTGAGGCAACAGAATGGGATCTTTAAGAGCGCTGATGCTTCTGAATGATTTCGAGATGCAAGCAAACCTCTGTATTTCTCTTTATGTAGCTTTGGATTAATATAGCAATTAGTTAAAAAAAAAGGCAAGTAGGATCCAAATCATTGCAGGTCACCATCCATCTAAAGCCCTGAGGTGATCTAGTGTCAGCATTCCCATGGACCTTTGTGTTTATAGGACCCCTCAAACACTTTGTTCCATCCATCTAGACATAAATATCAACATATATTGTACCAGGTAGTAGTGGGTATAATATTATATCCCTGTGTGGAGACCTTGGTGTTTTACACTTCAAGAAGGTATAAAAAATATCTCTTTGCTTGGCTTGTCTGCTTAGCCCTTGTACATGATGGACTGAACAGAGCAAAGTGAGATATTAGATGTCTTCCTATAATCAAACCCCGCCATAAAACTCATCCTAACTTTATCCTGACCTGTCTGTGGTCTTCCTTTGTTTTTATCAAGTTCTGAACTTTGAAAAAGTGGTTTTGTTGTCCTGTGTTTCCCTTTCACAGGTGAATAAGAGGCAAACTTTTTTGTTTTGTTTTGCTTTTTCCTGCAAAACAGATTTAGTCAACTGTCTGATGTTGCCAGTCAGAGAAAAATTCCTGTTGCTTGCTTAGAACTTTTTTCATGGTAAAAAACTTTCTCCAAGTCCCATCAAACCCCAAGAACTTGCCTTAAGAAAGAAAAAAAAAAAACTCCACAGGGAAGTCCTCTCCTTCTTTAAGGCATTTTCTTTCCTTTTAGCTCAGCGGCGGGATGCAAGATTCTTACAAACTAAGACAGGAGTTGCCAAACAAATCGTGTGTTTTTGCTCCCAAGTCGAATCTGGAAGCTCAGCTTTTGTATTGTAATGCAGAACAATACCTTAAGCCTATGGAATGAATAGAAGCTAGAATAAAGCGCCTTGTTAACAGAGGCTGAACAATGGTTTTTATTCTAAACGACGACGCCTGCTCATTTAGTATATAAGTTTATCAGGTTTGCGAATCAGGCCGATGACGCCAGCAAAGACGTTGTAAATAGCTCGCCTGGGAGTGGACACAAAGGAGGAGAAGATCTATAAATATCCTGAATAAACCCAGCTCATCAGGAAGTGAGGGGAAAGCATGAGTTGTGTTGATATCGATGACAGGTGGCTGAATCCCATTTTAAAGGCTTTCGCCAGCTTTTCCTTTCGCTCGCTGTTTAGAATTTGCTCAATAATTACCATATTAAAATGGATGTAGGAGTCTGTGCAGTTGTGCTGGGTAAAGATAAGGCTGCGCGAGTAGGGATGGCGGAGTAAACCCGAGGCCTATCAGTCAGTTCTGAATTGCTTTATAATTACTGAGATCCACAGACATAATTTCCTTCTAAAAATAATGCAAACTTTCAGTCCCCCTCCACTGCGTTAATACCGTGTGTCAGAGTGAGTTTTTTGGGGAGCAACTTAACCTCTTCCTGTATTAGTCGACGTGGTGCCGTGTTAAGCACTCTGTAGCCTAGTTTCTACACAGCATGTGTTGCTGCCTCCTTTTTTTGGAGGATTGTAGACGAATCCAGGTTGTGACACATCAAGGTTATAGTCAAGAACCTGACATACCGATGCACTGCAAAAAATAGAAATCTCAATAAGTTATTTTTTCTTAAAATAAGTGTGTTTTTCCTTGATTTGAGGAGGTAAGTAAGACACTTTGCCAATGGAACAAGACAATTTCCTTTTAAAATAAGAAAAAACAATTTTATCTTCTTATTTCAAGTAAATATTATCTAACTATCTTATTTTAAGAGTGAAAATACTCATTCCATTGGCAAATCATCTTATTTACCTGCTCAAATTAAGGCTAAATATACTTAATTTAAGCAATTTTTTACTTATTTCTGGATTGTTTTTGCAGTGTGGGATTAAAACGTTACATCATTCTGCCCGTTTTGACTTATTATTTTCATGAGCTCCAGCTTTTTGTTTCTTTTTTTGGAGTGTTAACAGATGCTGAACACAAGAGCAAAAGTTTTCATATAGTATTCTGGGCATGAATATCTTTTTGGGTGCACTATTTTTCCACTGTGGTATCATTGTAGGTTTTTTTGTTTTTTTTTTAAACACAAATTAGTTTTTTGTGCTGTTTTTTCAATCTATTATAAACACAAATGTTGAAAGTAAGACAAATGCACAGTAAAATCAAATTAAAGTATCAAATGCGAGGGGTATAGCTTGCAAACATGATAGGCAGTCTATACAGTATATCTTTGAATTAGGAATCAAAGATATTATCAAATGGTTCACAATGATTATGTTTATCAATGGTTATGTTAAAAGAGGGATCAACCCTTAATGTGGCAAATAATGGAGACCAGGTTTCACTAATCAGACTTTCTTTATTCTTCAGCAATTCAGTTCCTTTTTCCAAATTTGTATAATCTATCAACAAATTCATCCATTGGTGTCTTGATAATTTCATTCCAGTTCAGTAAGAGGTTTTTGTTTGTTTTTGCAATGATCACAGATACTAAGATGAAAGTTTGGAGGTATCTATGTTTGGTCACTGCTGATAAATCTCTAGGTAATATGACAATGAGGGATTAAGGGATGCTTTCACCAGCGATCCTGGACATCTCCCCAATGACCCCAGTCTACAACTGCTCATGGTGTGCAGAGCCAGAATTAATGGAAACTACATATATTGAAATTTCTGTGTGTCATGTCCTCAACCTTCATCGCCTTGTTGGAGTCGACATTCAGATAAACTCCTCCCCAAAATTACCACACAGACAAGAGAGCTTAGGTTGACTCTTTACCAAAGCCAGTTGGAGTAGGGTATGACTGAGAAATAAAATACAAACTTGCAGGCATACTGTAATACACAGTAGCAAAAAATACAACACATAAAAGTACAATAAATTTGCTCCAGAGAAAATAATTAGCTCAAGGCTGTAAAAGCTCTTATAAAAGAAATGTTATTAAATTATTCTTATTTAACAAATATCCACTGTAAAATTGAATGCATTCCAACAGTGTTTGCTTTGTATTCTCCTGCCTGGTCTGCTTTTTATGACATCATCAAAAACGGCAGTAGTAGATGGCAACAACTAAGTACTTCTATAGTACGAATCTGTGAAATATCAATGTCACTGTGGATTAATTCTAATCAACAGATCAAACATTATTAATACAGACCCAGATGTTTAAACATACACCTTATTAACATTTGTGTTAATGGGATTGAATGTTAAATTCCTTTGCAAAAAAACATTTACCAATCTGGAAAAAACCTGAACCAGAAACCAGTCGGAGTCCACAATGATTCTTATTTTTTTTAGTTTTTACGGCACTAGTGGCTCGTATTTTTAAAAGAAGGCTCACAGGAAAAGGGGGATGTGAGAGCGGGAGAGACATGCGGCAAAGGACCACAGGTTGGATTCGAAACCTGGGTCGGCTGTGTAGATGACTAAGGCATGCCCCGCAGTGATTCATTTAACAAAACTCAGTTTACCAATCAACAAAAAAGCTTCTTTTTTTAAAACTTACTTCAATTTTGACTAATATTTGCAGCTTCCCACATGGATAAGCAATGCCTGCTATCTCAGGCGAGGCTTTTAACACCTTATTTCAGCTTTATTATCTTTATGCCACTCTTGTTATCCAGACTATCCAGACATTTATTTAGTTATGTTAAAGCTGAAGGTGAACTTAAGAGTTTTGAAACTTCCTACTGACCCAATATAAGTTCTTTGATGTGACTCATAATAAAAAGGAGCCTTGCATAGTCTAAGGTTGTCCTAACCTGTCTGCACCTATTAAACAGTTAAATGCAGTAAACAAAATCTATACTGGAAGATTTATATTTTTCATTGCAAACACAGTTAGCAACCAGGATATGGTGTCAATATAATTAATCTAAGATCTCAATTTGGACAAACCAGATGAAGGCAACTATACCCACAAAGGAAGCTCTGTAGGAAAGCAAAGGGCAGGAAGGAACAGGCTTTCGGTCGGGAAGGTTCCCGGGGAGAGAGCGGGTGAACGGCGACCGACTGGTTCTCCTCTGATGAAATATTGATGCTGCTGACTTTGATTCGGCGATAGGTGCTCTTGATCCAGATCTGTCACGGCAGCAGAGACTCCCCACCACCATCACGACCACCTTCTCATTCTTCCTCAGGTTTTACTGGCCTTCGAAAAACTGCGCCCCTCCCTCCAGCAGCTTTGATCAAACGTGTAGACTTTGAAGACCTTATAGAGATCAATGGTGTATGTGTGTGTATATACAGGCAGGCGAACGCTGTGGGCCTGGAACTTAATAAGCAGCTGGATGGGGCTTCACAGTTAGTCAGTTGTTGACTTTTATTTATCACGACTGCTGCTGCTGTAATTGATGACTGAATCAACAGACGCTGCAGCAGCCAGCGCTGACTCCTTTTTTTTTAGCTGAGCAATAGTCGTATCTGTTTTCCCCTCGCAGCACTCATCTGAAATTTAAATCCAAGACTTTGAAAAGAAGGGAAAGTAGGGAGGAAATAAAAAAGCTTTATTATTCAAAGAGACCAGTTTCATTAACAAAAAAACCAGGGCATTGTCCAGGCTATAAATCCTGGAGCTGCTGCATCAGTTCGCTCACATCTCTTGTTCATCCCTTTATAGACTTTCCCTACACATCTCTGCATGCTTCACTGCCTCTTTTATTCTCTTAAAAGAGTAAAGTGCGCTTTTTTCTCTCTCTCCCTCTCTCTGTGGAGTGGAAAGTATCTAGTGTAGAGCTATATTCCTGAGTAATGGAGCAGAGAGCCATCTGTCTGTCTGGCCAGCCATCCGACTGCATCCCAAGATCCTATCACTGTGTCTCACCTGCTAATGAGAAGCTAGCAGGTTTTTCTGCTGCTGCTGTCCTTAAAATGGATGACTTCTCTGCACCATGGAGGCTGCTGAGCATATGTGGCTCCCCCCTAATTCTTTTCCTTGTCCCCATTTTTGTCTGAGCATACCTTCATGCTCACATCCAATCCTGACCACTTTATCCCTTTTCCTTGTGTGATTTGAGCAGATAACTGTGCGTGTGTGTTACCAACTATCAAAGCTGGCAGGATTTACGGTCAAAACTTGCATTTTTTAAATTTTACACTATATTTTTTTCATATCAACACAACTTAGAGCATCAGCATATATTATTTTGTTGAAATTTTATGGTAGACCGAAACAAAGAATTTGTAATGATCTGGGTTTATGATTTGTAAAAACCATCACTGCAGTAATTACTGCTGCAGGTCTGGCTGCTTTGGAAAAACGATCTAGAAATAAGTAAAAATGTCTTAAATTAAGTGTATTTACCCTTAATTTGAGTAGGTAAATTAGATAGTTTGCCAATGGAATTAGTATTTTTACACTTAAAATAAGATAATTAGATAACATTCACTTGAAATAAGACAATGCAATTGTGTTTTCTTATTTTAAATATAAATTGTCTTGTTCCATTGGCAAAATGCCTCTTTTACCTCCTCAATTCAAGAACAAATGCACTTATTTTAGGAAAAAATGACTTATCTAGATTTAGATTTTTTTAAGTGTATAGGCTTTGGTCTTTTCCTTTTTCTTCAAGGTCATACTGGGCAGATAGTGTCTGTATACATCATGTTCCCAGTCTTTTAACACAGAATTACTCTCAGATTTAGCTCTGGATTTGACTAAGAACATTCTCAGACATGCGATTTTTGGACCCATATATTCATTCTAGCTCTGGCTCTATGTTTAGAGTTGGTGGCCTGCTGACAGACTCGATGCATACAGTTTTCTGTATTTAGTTCTATTTTCCTATCTATTCTAGACAGCTTCCCTGTGTGAGACAAATAACTCCACCATGTTTCACTGTAACATGCCTTCCTATGACAAGGAAAAGCTTTTAGTTTCCAATAAATTACCCAAAAAAATTACATTCAATGAGTTAACTCAGAAACGTCAGTGGAACTGAAGCAAACAAGTTGTCTAAAGAGGCATTACGGAACACAGAACTCTCTCTTCTGCTTGTTCCTGTAGCTCGCAGTGGTATTTGTTAAAGGTATAGTGGAGGATGTTCTTTTTTCCGGGTGGATCATCAAAATCAGTGATCCTCCTAATTGTCAATCATTCTGGTGAAATGTTTACGTAAGGCAGTCCTACGTCCTCGTGCCCATTTTTACTTACCGGTGGTGAGGATCACATGGTGGAAAAATTGTGATTCTTTTTTATGAGCGATGCAAACTGCAACAACTTATAAACAGAGCGTGCACGAGGAGAAATGGGCTTGTGCACGCTCTGGAATGTGTTTAATAAGCGTTCCCTCTCGGGAGCAAGTTAAAGGTTGTGTATTTTAAAGGTATACTATGCAACCGGTGTGGATTTTCCAGCGAGGCTCCCCCCAGAGGGTGAAAGTAAAAGTGCACTGTTGTAAATATGCACAGCTGTTCTCCTGGTTTCTCCGTCAAGCCAGGCGCGGTTGTTTTGAGCTTAGCAGACAGGCGAACGCAACGAATGACTAACACAGTGAAAGTATGAACATGCACACAGAGAGAGAGAGAAACCATTCCAATGTTACTTACAATTGCATCAGCAGGGACGCGAGGTCCGCGTCAGCCTTGCAGCCTTCTTTTTATTTTAGCTCTCGCCATTCGGGAAAAAGCTTGCCGGATGTTCACCTGTGTACGACTCCTCTCTCTGTCCGGAGCCCTTTTCCTCTTTCTTGCCTGCTCCGACATGGGCTTTCGCTGTTTTCTCGCTGGTTCCGCCTTGATAACTGCACAAATATCGCCACTGCGCTAGCAACGAGCATGCTTTTAACTGGGGGGTGTAGCAGTTCTCGCCGTAAAGCAAGACCGACTCTCGCGAGACTTCTGGGCCTGTGGGTGCGGGCCGAGGGCTCCTGCAATTGCAAGTGCGGGATTTCCCCCACAGACCACCAGGGCGGCCAAGAATACCTTTATTCAACCTGAAATGACTCATTTAATCATCCAAAACGTTATGGAACACATTAATTAACTGAAAAATGTTGCATAGTGTGCCTTTAAGAGGAGAGGTTGGGTCTTTTCAAAAATTCATTAAAATCCTCCACTATTCCTTTAAGTTTTTTATTTTTTCACCTTAGTTGCCATTGACGTCTGAGTTGAGCAGGATGCCGGTCGCTCCTGGGTGTCTAAAAAATTCATCCTGAATATGTTTCTATTGTTTGCGAGATTGGATCCATTTAACATGGAGGCGTTGACGTAACATCTGCAGAAACAGCGCAGGAACTTCTGACCTGAACTACACTTGTAGATGGATGAGCGCTGAACTACTGCGGGGTCAGTCTGCTCATCAAACAATATTTTTGTTCTAAAGGGTCAAATAAAAAGGCATTTGTAAAGATATTTTTCAGTAAAAACTCACCAAAATGTCTCTTTAAATTTACCATGTGGAGCAGCTCAGTGTTTGGGTCCTTCAGTTTTTTGCAGCAAGATGTTGCATATTTTCTTTCAGTGTGTTGTGGAGAGTGTGATCTCTGCTTCCATCATCTGCTGCGGTAACAGCATCAGAGAAAATTACTTTAAAAAGCTACACAAAAAGAAAAAAGCCAAACAAGCTAATAAATAATGTTAAGCTCTATTCTATGTGATTTCAAAAGGAAAAATTCTTTATAAAAACAACGATTTAGACACCAGATCCTCCTCATTAAAATGTTAATGCCTTCAGGGTTCCCTCTGGACTCAGTGCAGGAGATGGGAAACAAAAGGATCCTAACTAAAATAACATGTTGGATAATGTTTCCCACCCCATGCATGAAGCTGTTGCTGAACTGAAGAGCTCCTTCAGTGACAGACTGCTGCACCCTAAATGCACCAGGGAGCGTTATCACAGATCCTTCCTCCCAGCAGCTTAAAGACTTTATAACCATCACTGTTCCCAACAACCTCAATAAGTTGTTACATTCATGCTGATTTTTGCACAGTTTCTGTCTTAGCAAGTTAAATAACATGCTGCTGTCATATTTTGCACATCTCTGGTGTTGCTGCTATTTTTCACTTATCCATTACTCTAAAACTGAAAACAGCTATTATTGATATTTTATTCTCCAGTTGTAAAAACCATGTACAGTACAATACTTTTTTTTGTTTTTTTTTCCTGATCTGTTTTTTTTGGTTTTTTTTTCACTTTTCTATGGTGCACATTGTGTGACCACTTCTGCTCTAACCACTGTCTGCTGTAACACCACAATATCCCCATTGTGGGACATGAATGGGATTTTCTATTCTACTCTAATCTATTAAACACTAACAGAGTGTCTTCAGTCAGAGGCTTCTCCAGAACTGGTGGAAGGCAGACTGCTACAGAAGAACCTTCCTGTTTAAAGCTGTCAACATAGCTAACAACTCATGGAGAAGAAAACATATGAGATACAACGATATTTACTTTCCCTTTAGTGTCATTAAGTGTTTTTGATTTAATTTAACCACATCACGCAATTCATTATAGTAATAATATGAATGACTCATATTTTTCATTTTAGCACACCAAGAATTTGAAAGCAGTGATGTTACCTTTAATAAAGTGTGTACTGTATATCAACACTTTGGTATTAGTCTGATAAGTCAAACTGGGCCGATATTTACATTAGATATTTATTTCCATGTGTATTTGATGCTGTTAAAAGGGTATGAAATGATATATGAAATCAGTAAATATTGGTTAGGGGGCACAGCGGATAATAATATTATGGGATATTGATATGGCAATTCTTAGCCAATTGGCATGTATCTCTACCCATAATGAATTACTTTACAGTGTAGCTTTTTCCATCCTTGTATAAACTGAAGAATTTGGTTCAAACAAGGAATCATAGCCCTGCACTAGAGAGACAGCCTGTGTTTATATCCCCCAAAAGTTAACCTCTGTTATGCAACAGTATAAGAAAAGCCCAGTCCAAACATGCTATGCATTTTATATAAGAGGGAGCGGTGCAAAATTGGGGCTTTGTTAGGAAAAAAAGGTTATAATTGAATAAATAAAAGGAGTCTGCTGCATGAAACCCAAGCAATGACTATTATCAAGCTGATAACCAATAATTACTTAAAAATCTCTATGCTCATTAAGCAGCTCGTGCAGGGAGGCTGATCTCAATATAGCCCTCCTGAATCCCCTCCCCTCACCCACAAAGATCCTGCTGCTCTTCCTCTAGTTACATCCCACTTTTCCTCCTCATCTCTCTGCTTTTCATTCCTGCTTCCTTTTTAATCACTTTCTATCCTCTAACCCAGTCATCCCTTTTTCTCTTGGTTGCCCATCCTCCATCTTCTCATGGGCAAAGGCAGTCATTTTTCATTCGTCCTGCAACGCCCTGGTTATTTATGTACAGGCCACTCTAGTCTCGGCCTATCCCCCTCCCTCCCTCTCTGGTCTTTCTCTCCTCGGAAGATTAACCATACCCTCCCCATCTCTTCTCATCTATCATCCTAATGGGGGCTACAAGAGGGAAAAAACAACAATTTGCAGAGGCTAAAGAAGCTACAGAAGGGCACAGAAAGTGTCTGGAATGCCACATCCGATCAATTTCCAGTTTGTCCTCGGTTTTAATTTACGCACCTGTTTCCATCCTGTCAGCTGTAGCAATCTTCTTTCACCTTGCATGCATGAGAAACAGAAAATGTTTTGCATTAGATTTATGGCAACATTAAAGATTCAAACTCAGGCTTGTTCTCCTATCTCAGTGAGCGCAGAACCATCACACTGGAAAGCATCTCCAGGAATGTGCTCTGACTAATTCACACCATTCATCTAGTGAATTAGAATGCAGGATGAAAAATATATATATCGTCATAGCTTGGTGACGCCTGGCAGATCTTAAACTGGACTTTTTAGATGGAATATATCTAAATATTTTAGCTAATTTTAAGTAATGACTTGCTTATTTCCAAAATTTCTCAGACACCTACATTGCTTTTGCAAACCTGGGTGCAGAAGCAAAAAAGAAACACACACTAACACCAAAAACACCTGTGGTAAGTCCAGGTTAGAGTGAGTCTACTGTCAAGATTTGCCTCTATAGAATAAATTAAGACTGATTTTCTTTGTTGGAGCATTAGCCTGTGCCTGTTTATCATTTGAGCCACACTCTTTTTCACTTCTGGGTCTTACTCTTTGCTTTGGGGTGTTAAGCTGCAAACCTGGAGTGTTTCCAATTCTTTTTGTGACAGGTAATGTTATATAGGTGGAAGTAGGCAGTGCAGGTTATTGCCTGTAGCTTTTAAGAATGACACTTAAACTCTTGACCTGTATGTATGGGAGGATAAATATATAAAGAACAAGATTGCAGGTTTTGTGTAAATAAGAAGTACTGTTGAAAGTCAATAGGGGAGTAAGATACAACATGTCTGGAGAAAGGTTAGAGCTGGGTGTCAGTCATGTAGAAATGGAAGCTGATATCATCATGATTCTGCCCTTTCTGGGCTTTTTGGTTCTGTTTAAGCTTTCTTTGGTTTGTGTCGCTGCGATGGACTGGCGACCTGTTCAGGGTGTACCCTGCCTCTCGCCCGTAGGCAGCTGGAGATACACACCAGCACCCCTCGAGACCCCACTTGGGATTATGCGTGTCAGAATTTGGATGGATGGATGGATGGATGGATGGATGGATGGATGGATGGATGGATGGATGGATGGATGGATGGATGGATGGATGGATGGATGGATGGATGGATGGATGGATTTCTTCTTTACTATTGTTGCCCCCTTGTGCCAGTCTCCTTCCCCCTGGTTCCGCTCTAGATCCTTCTGTTCACACCTTCTCACAATCAGTTTATTACTCCATTCTTTGTTGTGTTTAGCATTTATACTCCTCCTCTGCAGTTCCTGTTTGCTGGATCATCTTCATTCCTTCCCTAACCCACATATTCCTTTGTTCTGGTTCCTGTTTTTCTTAATTAGTTATTTCTGGATTTATGCTTCTATTGCCACCACTCATTAAATCTGCAAGAAACCATTTCAGTTTCTTCTAAAAACCTCCAAACAACCTGACAGATACCATATTTTCATTAAATATTGCCTAGATGGAGAATTTAAAGAAAAGGGGTGGAGCAGAAACAGAGCCCTAGGGTATGCTACAGCTAACTGGTAAGGTTTGGTACTGAAAAGACTTTAACTGAGCAAGGTCAGAGCGATTAGATGGATATGATTAGGATAAAGTAGTGCTATTTAAGCCAAAAGAAGTTAGACCGTTAAGGAGAATCATATGAGATATGGTGTCAAATGCTACAGTTAGGTCAAGGATGAGAATAATGGTTGGCAAACCAGAATCTGATGTCTTTAGGGGATTGTTTCTAATTTTGACCAAAGTGGACTCTGCGCTTTCAACTGTGCTGAGAAACACAGCGAAATTGTTCCTACAACCTATTGTCATTGTGGTAATTATGAACTTGGTGAGCTACAATGTCTTCTTAATCTATGGACACAAAAGGTAGATTTGAAATTGATGTAAAAATATTAAGATCAACAGGGACTAAGCAATATTTGTTAGATATTTGTGTAATAATTGCCATTTTAAGTAGTCGTGGTGAAGTTTTTAGAGTTAAAGAAGATAGAAGATGCCTTAGTGACAGATGGAAGACTGAAAATAGAAAGTAAAGAGGGCTGTAGAACAGTATTTTCCACCAATTGTCTTCAGACCATTTTTAACTTGGTTTAAAAAAAAGTTATAAATTTATTGCAGACGGTAGTGGAATACATGTTTGGGAGGAAGTAGGGGCTGGAGAATATTACTTAATATAGAAAACGAGGCACATAATTTGCATTTTGCAGACTGGATAAGTTCAGGATTATAGACAGATTATTTAAGTAATGGTGTCTTTATGTTACTAAACATGAAGTTTGAAGGGGGAAGTTTGTTTTGAATATTGGTAAGTTAATCTTAAAGGAAACAAACCTAAGATCAGATACAGCAAGATCGGATACTGTAGAGTTAAAAGCAGCTACACCAGCACAAAAAAACTAGATCCAGGAAGTCCCCTTTGAGTATGTACAGGAGTATACATATTGTTACAAGCCACAGATGTCAAAGCAGGATGTTAACTACTTTGTACCAGGAAGCATACAGTAGTAGCCATTCAAAATGTCCCCACTTTCCTTGATGGGTCCTTGGCTGGTCCCCTACAATCAGTACAAACATCAATATTTGTACTAAAATATTCTTTCTGTCATGATTTGTGCACATTAAGTTAAAAAGAGAAGAGTAATCTCCTGGTCAGACCATTTAATTTAGTGAAAGGGTGGAGTCAGAGTAAAAATATATGCACACCCAGGAGAAGGAGGGCATCACTCCAGTGGCTGGAAGTTGGAGGGGATTCTGCTGGGAGTTGCAGGGAAGCGGACTGCCATTCAGCTGGTGTTTGACTGGGAAGGGCCATTTTGAATAGCTGCTATTGTAAGGTAGAGATGTAGCATGAAAAGTGCTTTAAAAATGAAAATTTTGACCTAAGCAGCCGGTAAATAGCAACTAAAAGGGAGGGATTTACAAGTGGACAAAAACCATAAAATTAGTGGATGTTAAGCAGACCCATTGAAGTGCAGCAGATACCAAATCCTGTATTAATTCTTTATTATCTTTCGTACTGAAGGTATCCCTGGTTTAGGGCTCCCTATGTTTGGCTGTTTAACTTGCTTGAAGGAGCTACCTGTATTGACTAAATATGCTTCTATAAACTCTTTGTACTCTGTTTTTCCCTTTCATATAGAATGTACCTCAAGTCCAGCACTTCTGTGTCCTATTGGATCTTTTCTTGACAGTTCTGAAGCTACTGTATGCTTTAACATTTCATTCATGTAGAAATCACCATGGCACAACTATTCTGTATAGATTTGTCTGTTGGTTGACTGCATTGAACTTTGCATTTTTTGTATTGAAAGTACTGCTGCTCTCTGCTTCTGTGTTAAGTTGTGTTTTTTTATTTTTTTTTTCATTTATGGAGTTGTTCCTGCTAATAATTTTTTTTTTGTCAAAGAAACTATTTCTGACCCCGGATTTCTGTTTGTGTGTGTTGTCTGTGTGTGTGTTTCTGAGCTCCAAACCAACTCCAGCTCACCCAAACATGTTGGCCATTGATACTCTGCCATGTTTTGCAGAAGCTTTTGTTACTCTGTGACAGATTCCATTAGTTGTTCAGCCTCAGTTAATTTGATTAATCAGGTAGCATGAGCTTAAATTTGACTGTGATTTCTTGCAACTGGTTTAAATTAGATTTGAATCTGACAATATAATTAGAATACATCAGAATGAAAAAGGATCATTTGGACAAAATGTGGATCAGATTGATCAATTGAACATGAATTAGACCTATTTGTCTTGTAAAGTGGTTTAAGATAACACTTTTATGGTGCTGTGTAAGTAAAGTGAAACAAAATACTGCTGTGTATAAACATGCAAACTATAGAATGATACAGCAGCAGTGGTAAAAAGAAGATATGATATAAATAGAACCAAATAGAATGTAAAAATGATTAATCTATAACCTATATTCAGACTAAAATCTGTGCTTGAATTACGTTTAAACCTATATTGCGAATAAACATATACTGGCATTGAAGCTTGTATCATTTATGGTGTATTAAATGTCCTTGACTAAAAACATGCCCTTTTGTAGTTCTTGCTCTGTCTAAACGTATTAAAGGAAAGACAGTTGTGTACTCCCTGGTTACCATGGCCCTGATCACCCTCTAAACCAGCCTCCCGCGCTGTAAGAAGCCAACTGCGGGAGACTCCTGCAAACCACATGCTATCACAGCTCGGCCTTCCAGGCTCCAACCGCGACACGCTTACACTCATCCACTCCACAGGGGAAGTGTTGAGCCTCGTTCACCGACATGACAGCACAAACACAGAAACACCCTTCACCAGACAGGCAGTGCTGCCTTGAACCCCTCCTCTCCTCTCAGAGTTTCACATTTCTCTCACTTTGCCTGCTCCTCCCATCACTGTTTCAGCTCAGTCTCTCTCCTCCTCTCAAAGAGCAGATTTCCCTCAAGCATCGTGGCGCACTGCCTTCTTTGTTGGTGTTTACTTGTCTGAGTGTCTTTCTAATCCTCCCCCATTTTTCTGTCAATATTTGTCTTTGTTGTTTGTTTAGTCGCTATGATGCTGAAGCATACACACTGTTGGTTTAAGCTCAATCCAAACACTGGCTTTACTGTTTAGTCCGATTAAGGGTATTGAAAATATTATTTTGTCATATTCAAAAATGCATTTGAGGAGTTCATTGTAGGCTGTTTATAATTTTCATTTGTGGAAATGTCCATTTTATCATTACTCATGCCCTTTATCTGAATAAATTACATTTAATTTAACCATAACCAAAATTAATTATACCATAGATCAGTGTAATTAGTTACAAGCAATTTATATGAAGGTAACGAAATAAAGCTAAGTAGGAAATATTAATTGGACTTAATTTATCTGAATTTAAATCAGAATAACTAGGCTGAATGGGATTCTGTCAGAATAATTTATATTTATTTAAAGTAATTGGATTGAACTGGGCTGTATATCATACAAATCGATTTGTCCGAAATGCAATGCCTGAAATTTGACTGAATCAGAGTTGAATCATGGTAAAAGTAAAAATAAAAGCACAGATATTTGAAGGGTTTGAATGTAAAAGTGATCTATTCTACAACAGGTTCTATAAATTATTCAAGCTATTCTCGGAGGTACAGTCAACCCACAGACACCATAATGTCATTATGCAAAGATCTGTTTGTGAAAACCTGAAAGTGGTACTGTATTAATACTTTACTGCAGGGTATCCCACCTCACTCCTTGATAGATGACACTCACCCATGACCTACTTTTATACCCAGGTGGACAAAATGGTTAGTACCCCTTGCTTTGTGAAAGAGAAACCTGCAATGGTTGCAGAAATAACCTGAATATAACAAAAGTTATGATAAATAAAATTTCTATAAACAAACAAAAGTCAGACATTGCTCTTCATCCATTTTATTAATTGACTGATTGGCTTTATTGATCTCACAGTGGAGAAATATACTCATTACATCAGCTCGAATAGTCAAAAGAGAAGAAGAATGTGCCAAAGGAAGCAAAGGTGCATGGGAATACAGTATATACAGGTCGCCAACATAGTTTTTTTCCCCCTTTTTTATTGCAGGATTATTACATAGTGTTATTGCACAACAGAATGTTTTAAAGAAATAAACTTATGAAACAGGCCTGGACAAAAATTATGGTACTCTTTAAGGAAGAACTATACTGGAGGATTTTTTGCCCTTTTTAAGTCGATTCTCCAATCGTGCAACAATTTATTGGATTGGGCCAAGATTCAGCCTAATCATGCGTCTTGCGTATCCAAGGGGTAACAAGGGCTGATTAACCTCTGACTACCTGAAGAAGATGCTCACTGATGTCCATAGTGTTTTTCATTTATGAAGAATCTGTATTTGTGAAACCCTCTCTAGAAGTTTTATAGAGGTTCCTAGAAAAGAACTAACCTTCTTAATCAGCTTGTTGAGGTTTACTGAAAATTTGTCCTGAAATCCAGGGACATTCAGTTAACTAGGAGAAGAACCCCAGTTTATAGTTTGCATAAAGGCATTTAGGGGACACAACACAACTTTTTTGAATTCAGAATTAGGAGAAGTCATAAGTCCGGTCATATTCAGAATTCAAACTTCTGAAAGTACTTTAAATACGAAATTATTACATACTGTTCAATAAATTAAGAGTAATTTCATTTGAATGTGCCTTACTGGAGACATCCATGAACACTACTGCCACCTGCTGGTTTGTGATGTCACGGTGCAGTATCGGCTGTTGAGCAAGTCTCAAAGCTGTATCTGGTGTTTTTCACAATGCGCTGTTATCCAAGTCACTTTAAAACATTCTTCTTGGAAATGTTGTGTACATATTACATGTTTTTTTCTCTGGCCAGAAGTCTGATTGCAAATCCCCCCTCTTTAAGTTGGCAATCCAACGACGAATCCGTCCGTGGAGGATCATGAATCAAAAAGGTAATATAAGTCATTTGTTTTTCACTTTTACCTGATGCATTACAACATCCAACTGCCATGCACATGGGCATTGTCGGTTTAACTATAGCTCTCACGAATTTCAAGTCCACCCGAAATCTTAAATAATTGTTGTTAATGCAGAAGTGTCTAGAAGTTCCTATTGATTTTGCTTGTCAAGCGGGGAGAATGGCGCTTGGCTTACCGCACCGTGATGTCACTACCAGAAGATGTCAGGATTGAAGTGTTACTATATTTGGGCAAAAACGGCCTGTCCAAGACTCAGTGATTGCTACGAAAATTATTGTCTTTATTTTTTTACTGCTAATTAATGCTAAATTCATTAAATCACTGCAAACGTTTTAGTTTTAGGTATAGATAACGATCCACTGATTATTCCTTACTGACCAGACTTTTCTTTTAATGAAACTTTGCAAAGGCTTACATAACACAAAACGGGAAAAAAAGTCTCCTCCATCTCCTAGGCTGCAAAGGGCGATACCTAGAGCATTCAGTTTATTGTTATCTCAAATGAAGTCTAATAGATTGCGTAGTAATTATGAAAACAAAGACCAACATGTAGCAAACATTTCATACCAACTTTTATGCATGGCCGAGAACATATGATGGGTTTTGCCTTTTATTTTTATTGGCCTGGGGATCTTACAAGAACACATGACTTTGTAAATTTTGAGATGAAAGTGTAACCAAAGACAAGCGTTAAACTGTCTGCCGACAAGAAAACCTGGGAGGAATTCTTTTGTGTGGCCCTATAATTATAAGGGATAAACTAAAGATATAGGATTGAAAATGCACTTTTGAGAAAACATACTGACGTCAAGCAAACTGAAAGGTAAATATGAAGGGTACTGACTGACTGAGGTGCGACCTCATTGTGACTGAGTCGATAAAGGTAAGTGGAGACAAGAAAATGTCAGATGATTCTGTCCTGCCAAGCCCAACCCCCCCAACCCCGAGGACAGCTCCGGCCTCCCTTTAAAAGGAGCAGACTTATAAAAGAATCTCCAAAAGAGTGAAACCGGCGCTGTCTAGTCTAAGGTGGGCGTCAGTCAACCAGTCAGTCTGGCGAAGGCCCTGCTGTCTCCCACTCTAGAGTACAGGTACCTTGAACTAGTTTCTCCAAAGCTGACTCTGAGATTTAATGCAATAGAAAGCCTCTGGGCCCTTTTAGCAATTTGGAGTCAACACACAAATACGCCCACGCTCAACTGGAAAGACTTTCCATCCCTGCCCCTTCATGTGCTAATGTGCTGAATGGAGCTGAGTAAGAATCTGCTAGAGAGCGTGTGTGTTTGGTTTCCCTGCTGATAGCTTCCCACCGCTCCCTCATTTTTTTTTTCTTTTTTGATCCAGAGCGGCGGATCACTGGACATTTTCAAAAACACACCGCAGAATCACACAGGGTTAATGTGTGATTTTAATAACTGTCCATCTAAAACTAATTCTTTCCACCTACGCCATGTTTGGGGAGAACCACAAAACTTATTTAACACATGGGGATTGGTCAGCCACGTAAGGAGCTGTTAATATCCTGCAGACTTTTAAATCTGTTTCTTTTTAGGTTTAACACAAACATAATGTTCTTTAAAGGGAATTGTCACATGATCACTGTGTGGTAGATCTCCCACATAGAGATGATTGGGTAGAAAAGCATGGTTTCCACCTGTGCTTTATACCAATATTAAAGTGGTGCATGACTGTGAGTTGAAGGAGGTGGCACATGGTGTTTATGTTTTATCAGTTATCACTTTTAGAATCGCCTAGTGCTGCAATTCTAACAAGTCATCAGTGATTACTGGCAGAAGAATAGCCATTTTGCTTTTATTCCTACTAACATTAAACAAAAAAATATTACCAGATTATAATTCTGCGCCACCATGGTCAGCATGTGGGGGTTTTGAGTCTATCCACACTTTTTGGCTAATAAATTGGGCTGTGGTCTCATCTAGCTAGAGCAACGTTCACCACATATTTCCTGTGTCTCCCATATAGCTTGTAATAAAACCTGAACTTCATATTCTCTTTGCCCAACAAGGTCCACTTACAGATAAAATCCAGTAAACTTGTACATTATATTTATTCATTGCACACAGACTGATGCATTCAACTGTTTATTTCATTTAATTTTGATGATTTGAAGTGACAACAAATGAAAATCCAAAATTCTATGTGTCACAAAATTAGAATATTACTTAAGGCTAATACAAAAAAGGGATTTTTTAGAAATGTTGGCCAACTGAAAAGTATGAAAATGAAAAATATGAGCATGTACAATACTCAATACCTCGTTGGAGCTCCGTTTGCCTCAATTACTGCATTAATGCGGCGTGGCATGGAGTCGACGAGTTTCTGGCACTGCTCTGATAGTGGCCTTCAACTCTTCTACGTTTTTGGGTCTGGCATTCTGCATCTTCCTTTTCACAATACCCCACAGATTTTCTATGGGGCTAAGGTCAGGGGAGTTAGCTGGCCAATTTAGAACAGAAATACCATGGTCCGTAAACCAGGCACGGGTAGATTTTGCGCTGTGTGCAGGCGCCAAGTCCTGTTGGAACTTGAAATCTCCATCTCCATAGAGCAGGTCAGCAGCAGGAAGCATGAAGTGCTCTAAAACTTGCTGGTAGACGGCTGTGTTGACCCTGGATCTCAGGAAACAGAGTGGACCGACACCAGCAGATGACATGGCACCCCAAACCATCACTGATGGTGGAACATTACACTAGACTTCAGGCAACGTGGATCCTGTGCCTCTCCTGTCTTCCTCCAGACTCTGGGACCTCAATTTCCAAAGGAAATGCAAAATGTCCTTTGTCAGAAAACATGACTTTGGACCACTCAGCAGCAGTCCAGCCCTTTTTTTCCTTAGCCCAGGTGAGATGCTTTTCGCTCTGTTTCTTGGTCAACAGTGGCTTGACACGAGGTATGCGGCAGTTGAAACCCATGTCTTTCAAGCGTCTCTTGGTGGTGGATCTTGAAGCACTGACTCCAGCAGCTGTCCACTCCTTGTGAATCTCCCCACATTTTTTGATGGGTTTTTTTTCACAATCTTGACTAGGGCGCGGTGATCCCTATCACTTTTTCTGACCACAGCTTTTCCTTCCCTTTGCCTCTCTATTAATGTGTTTGGACACAGAGCTCTGAGAACAGCCAGCCTCTTCAGCAACAACCTTTTGTGTCTTTCCCTCCTTGTGCAATGTGTCGATGGTCGCCTTTTGCACAGCTGTCAAATCTGAAATCTTCTCCATGTTTGTGTAGGCTTCAGAACTGGACTGAGAGACCATTTAAAGCCCTTTGCAGGTGTTTTGAGTTAATCAACTGATTAGTTTGTGGCACCAGGTGTCTTCAAAATTTAACCCTTACACAATATTCTAATTTTGTGACACACGTATTTTTGGATTTTCATTTGTTGCCACTTCAAATCATCAAAATTAAATGAAATAAACATTTGAATGCATCAGTCTGTGTGCAATGAATAAATATAATGTACAAGTTACACCTTTTGAATGCAATTACTGAAATAAATCAAGTTTTTCAAAATATTCTAATTTACTGGCTTTTACCTGTAATAACTTCTAAAGTTAAAAGAACTATTTGGTTACAATCAAACAGTGGTTGTATCAATTTACTACGTATATTGTTTATCGTATATAAGTTCCCATGTATCTGACTTAAGAGTATTGGAGAGGAAAAGGCTAAATGCAAATTATCTTCTTTTTTTTAAGCTGACATAAACATTTCCTTCTGCACTCTAGTTAAAATGCTCCATAGTAGAAATGAAAGAAAAAAGTTGTTTAACCTTTATTTGGTGGATGGGGGTTGAAAAGTGCATACCCATTGCCATAATACTTCCATTTGTTTAAAACTGACTGGACTTCCACACATTTTTTTTATTACCTTGTTTTATTTTCTATCTGAACTCAGATCGTTTCACCAAATCAAAGAATTTTACATAACTCAATATGATTTTTTATAGAGCTTTCGCAGCAATGTGTTTAATATAATTTGACTGGCTCCCTGAACAAAACGGGGCATTATTTATCTGGAAAATCGAAGGTGAAAGCAAATGGTTAGGCTTGGCATCAAATGGAGCATGTGGATGAGAGCTGAGGCCAGATAAATAAAAAGCAGCAGTTCCTGAGCTGCATGGCCTGGGGCTATTGCATTGCTAGCAGGCAAACAGCCACCCAGCTGCCCCAGCAGGCCAGGAATATATCAGGCAGACTATTGGAAACCTGACAGCTGATTTAGCTCCCCCTTAATGAGCAGAGGGCTCTGCTGCAAAAACCCCTACAATCCGTTACATAACAACATCACAGACAGCAGGCAGGGGAAGAGGCAGACTGCTTGGCCTGCGAGGATGTTGGAAAATCAATAGTTGTTAAATTCAGCATAGAATAAGAACTGAAGGTCTGTAAATAATGCAGAAGACTTAGGAGCTTGTACATTAATGTAGCTTTGGTGTACAGTACTGTGTACAAGTTTAAAACAATCCCCTTTTATTTAATTTTCAAACAAGCACAAATGTCTATTTTGTAGTCTTTTAAATGACTTTGTAGGTGTACATAACCATGAAAGTGTCTAATAAATGACAGCATACCGAGGACAATGGACCAGTAGGTTACAAAAGAATGTTCAGATTTAAATAACTCAAGACTTTTTTAAAAGTCACCCTTTTTACAAACTTAAATCTTAATCGTATCCTTGTTGTATTTTGAATATTTTAAAATCAAAATCAGTGTTCGTCTCAGTTATTTAGGGCAGACCTTAGTGCCTTATGCTTGGCGCACGGACATACCACCAAAATGACCCGCCTATTGAGGCTTTCACCCTGTTCTGGCCGACAACACCATTTACACAGCCATTCACGACTTTATAAAAGCCTCTTCATGGCATCCAAGTGCACCAGTAATTTATTTTCCTAGAGCAGGGGGCTTCCAGTTTCTCCCACTTACTCCTTGTCAGGGTTGGGGCTGGTGCCTACCTCCAGCAGTCTTTAGCTGGATACATCCTGGACAGGTCGCCAGTTTGTCGCAGGGCAAAACAGAGACACATAATCATGCATACACACACTCATACCTAAGGGCATTTTGGAGAAACCAATTAACCTCCCAGTCATGTTTTTGGACTGTGGGAGGAAGCTGAAGTACCTGGAAAGAACCCACGCATGCACAGGGAGAACATGCAAACTCAATGCAGAAAGATCACGGACTGGGAATCGAACCAGGAGCTTTATTGCTGCAAGGCAACAGTTGTACCCACTTCATCACCATGCAGCCCCTCTGCTGTGCTCGAAGTTTGAAATTTTCTTCGGTGCAGAACTTCTGCGTGGAGTCTACAGAGAGGCATGGAAGCCCAAGATGACTTAATTTGGGCAGACCTTGCAGACGCCTCAAGCATAAACCATGATGATGATGATGAGATGAAGCACAGGAACATGAAACGATTGTCATTCAAAAAATAGAGAAGGTAGTACAGAAGTGAATAACCTCTCCCAAAATTGAAACACAAAATGTAAAAAAAAATCATTTAGGAAAAACAAGGTTTAGATGCCAGATAAGGCACCTGGTGCACCTAGTGAAAATATCTATTGATGTTTTTTATCTTTCGTTGTCCGCAGTATGACGGTGTCGCTGTTGTGACCAATTCAAGTAGGACAACCAGAAATCCCTCTTCCTTGCAAAACTTTCCGTCGCTGGGATTTTCTCAAAGCTTTCGAAGATCGGTCCTGTCCCTCAGTCTCCTTCCAAGCGAGGCATCAAGAAGGGATGCTGATCAGATGCCTGATACCTTTGAAGATCCTATTGTAGCATCAGGAAAATTTGAGTAGTAAATGCATTTTGAAAATACGTTACTACTTGATTGGAACAAAAATAATAGGTTGTGCCTGCTATTATTATACACAACATTGCAGAGTGATGAACAAAATTATTTGCTTGCTTTGCTTAAAATAAAACACTCCATGGCACACCGCTGTAGCAGATCACTAATAAAGTTCTGTTTTAGTTTGCTTTTTGTCATTAATGCTCTTTTTTGTATTGTTTAAACCTTGCCTGTACAGTCAAAAATCTCAAAGTAATTTAGGAAAAAAAATACACTAGAATTCATCTTGTCCTACTCCTGATTCAACCATTCCAGACTGCCTAAAACAAGTCGGCCAATCATGTTGCAGTTTAATCATTTAAGGTGGAACTTATAGCTGTGATGAAAAGGAGCTCCTGCTGTCACGTCTGCTTGGTTAGCATCCATGATTTCATCTTGGAAAGAGGAAGAGAAAGAGCGTAAATGTGTTAGTTGTTGTGGTTTCTTATGGTATCTACTGCCATTTTGTTTCCTACTGTGAAATAAAAATTGCCTATAAAACATTGTGCCGGCTAAAAACTAATTATTGCACTAAGGCTTATTGCTTTGCCCTCTAAGGTGACACTGCTAAATGTCGCTCCTTTCTCTGAACAGATTCCTTCAGTGCAGCCCCAGATTGATAATATGCAGGACTGAACCTGAGTGCTACACATGAATCGATCCGGCTTGCTAGGTTAGCGTTGCACGTTAAGTTCAGACTCGCATTGAGAGCTTCAAAAGCACTTAACGCACAAAAGGCAAAGTGTGTACAGACTTATATGACAGTCGCTGCCAGCCTCGTGTTCGATTGCAGATGCAATGGAGAGAGCGGCTTTGTTTACTTTTCCGTCATGACATAAAGCAATTTAAATTTGTTTTTAAGCAGGAAGCTACACTTCAGGCCAGTGGCCCCCTACGCAGCATTAGCCCTGAAAATCCCTAGTGACTCTAGGGAGTTTCCTGCTGGAAGTAAAAGCTTTTTTAGTTATGTGGTAAAAACTGCAAGTACCAGAATACAATATTTAAACTTTTTCTCAGGCAAGATTTAACATTTTAAATAAATGTAGGTATACATAATTAACTGTTTTATCGCAGTTCTGTAAGAAATTGTCTCAGTGGAGAGATCAGAGCTCTCTTATTCTACATTATATAAGACATTCTTCTGGCTTTTTATGTAAACCTTATGTTATGTAACATATAATATTTATATGTGTGTGTACATATATTTTATTATTTTTTTGTGTGGCTTTATTCTGACACCGCTTTAGGAGAAAAGGTCAATGCTTAGAAGCAAGGAGTGCCCCCCATTCCAGCTCTCAGATCAGTTTTTCTGTTTAGCGTCACACAGCGTCGAACTGCAAGCAATGTGCTCCCAACATCCCGTGCCTATGCTTGAAACGCTTTAAGACGCGCCACACCAGGGGGTCGGGGAGCTCTTTAGGACCTCAAGCCCCCCTTGACGTGTGTCCATCATAGACTTTGCATATCATCATCTGGACGCCTCTGACCCTAAAAACATGTTTGGTATGAGTGCAGCATCAGACCATTAGAGGCAACATAACACGCCCCTAATGCCATTATATCAGCCTTTTCTCTTGTACAAAAAAAAAAAAGCCTCCTATAAGGTTTAGGAGAAGTTATATGAATTTTGGACATTTTTATAGAATATAATTGTGATATCAGCTACTGTGTTGGGCAAGTTGTTCAGTCTTTGAGTCTCTCCTTAAAATTCTGACAAAGCTGAGTTATTAAATTGAGGTTAGGGCTTCATGGTCAAGTTCTTCATTGCCAGATTTAATAATGTCATAATGGATCTTTACTTGTGAACTAATTTGCACTTGTGTTAAAAAGTAAAATTAAAATGTAATTAAATATTCTATAAAAAAATAAAGGTTCTCAATAAATTAAACCAAGATATATATTAAAAGTACATGTTTAGCTTATATTGTAATGTATTCATTTACTTCTGTTTTTATTCAGTTATTTATCTAAGCTTTATTTACTGCAAGATATATGCATTTATTTATTTATAAAAAACTATTTGAAGATGTATTTTGTAATATTAGATTCATTTCATAATGGAATTTCGAATGGAGGGAAAGAGTTTATTCTGAGTTTACTCTCTGGGTCAGAGCTTTGAGGAGTAAGAACAGATTATAACCAGTCCAGTGGAGCTAAAGCACCTGCTAACGAGCAGTGAAGATACACTTTTTAAAGGTGTTTGAAGCAACGCTATGCTGCCCCACCACACAGCCAGACAGGCATCTAGACCAACAGCTAACTGTAGCTACAGGTACCAACAGGTCACTAGTTGTTCCTACGCACTAGCTGAACGTTTAGCAATCATGCTTTATCGTGCTAATATTCCTAACCAGTCTGCACAGATTTCTGTTAGTATACCAACTGCTATCCCATCTGTAAAGTTTTATTCAGTTGACTTGTTTGTCCCCAAACTCTAATTAGATCAAAATTGTTATACACTTGTTGTTATACACACCCAGTAAACCCAGTGAGCTGCACCAATCAGAACAACAAAGCTTGCTCTTTAGTCATGATCAAACAATCCGACTGAATAATTTTCATCCATTGAAATGCATCCTTAAATAACAATTGCAGATAAAATATATATTTTCAAACAAAATACCAAAAGTCTCACAGTAAACCAATATTCAAAGTTATTCCTTTTGAAAAAATGCAAAAAAAGACAAATTTGATAACCAGAGAAATCTCAATACAGCAATTATGTGCAATCCAATCATTTTCTTTAATACAGTTAGCACAAATATGTGACCTACAGTATAAAGGATAAATGGAATGGAAAATACTAAAGGATGGAACCCATCAGTAGTTTCTCTGTTCAACAAAAAGCTGCATCTTTGAATAATTTCCCCGGTAGGAATTAGCCTCTGGGGCATTTGTTCTAAATAGAAATGCAAATATGCAACTTTTACATGAGTACAGTTGCTCTTTTAAGACAGAAATGTCAATTTTAGGCAAAGTAACAATGTTAGCATAAAGTTGCATAAAGGAGTACATTTAATTAATGTCAGACAAAATATACAATTTTCATAATCTAAGAGATCTGATATAAATACTTGTGTGAAATCTAAGCAGTATCATTGACCTAATGAAGTTGGAAAAATACTTTTTCTTTTTTTTTATCAAAAAAGGGATTTTATCAGTATTTGATGTAAAAATGTAGGGGTTTGTATACTTTTTATGATTGGTGATGACTAAGGCCAAAGCCAACTGGATGTACAGAGGTCCAAGTTTAAGCATAAATGTATCCTTTTTAAGTTACTGGCTCTAAAAACAACAACAACAAAAAAATCCAACAAAATCAAGAAGCCCTAGAAGAGGCTTAAAAAAAGAACTCCACAAATCTATTAAGAGCCAAAACAAACTGCAGGCATGCTATCCAATCTTATAAGGTATGATCTGCTCAATAGACCCAAAGTAAAGTTTGTTACTGACCTTTTAAAACTGACAGGAAATGTTTAAAATTTCAGTCTGGAAAAAAAGAAATTAATGAACTTTGAAATAAAAAAAATATGATTATGACTTTTTTTTTAGGTCTTTGGTGTTTTTTCTAAATATAACTATTCTATACATATATATTTCAAGATATATTCTTCTGATTTTAAATGAGGTTTCATAAAGTGGACACCACATACAAGTAGAACGATAAACTTGTCATTTAAAGCATCCAGTTTGGAATATATTGCAACAGTATTGTCAAATCCTCTTATCTAATACTCTATCTAGGATCATTTTATTATTTTTTACACTGTAATATTGCTGCAATACTGAAGACTAAGCAAGTGTACTCATTTTTCCATTCTGATAATTGGTCAATAAATGCTATATGGAAACAGAATGGAAATTAAGTAACAGTCTATGCAAACTACGGAAAGTGTTCATGGAACATCATTACAGAAAAATACTTTCTGACCTTAGTCAAACTTGCTTAGAAGTATATACGTTCTGACAACACAGATGTCAGAGGGGACCCTCAGGACCTCAGTCTGTCACTAGGGGCAAGGCGACAAAGGCCGCGGTTCCAAGTTATTCCAGGCTAAGGCGGCTAAGGGAAGAGGAGGTCACAGTTCGCTGTGAACGCCCCTCTGCTTTAGCAGCGGCTGACAGGCCACAGGAGTCTCAAAGTCCATGATGTACTGGCATTTGCTGGGCTCCTTCACCAATCGCAGGGCTGTCTCCGTTCCACATGTCAGCGTGACCTAGAAAAGCACAGAAGAGGAGAAGCTGAGGTGATTTGGGGACAAAAAGTGGCTGTTACCCAAACTGGGAGCCATGGCAGTTTTAACTTAGAGGGCTGATTGAAGATGTCCAGCTGCTTGTTTCTGTGATTCCAAAAAGATTTGGTCTACTTCTTGGAAAAGGTAGAACCAGAGGGCATTAGAGACATTCACTGTGCGTGCAGCAGTCCCAGCGTCTGCAACCACATGACAGCATTGTCCCTCCTGTGGCTGTGCCTTTGGGACAGGCTGGGATAATGGGATATCACTACTGTCATTCACATCCAAAAATTGAGATGATGTAATTACAGTCGCCATGTATCCAACTGTTAAAGCTAGTATTCCTGCAAGATAGGAAAACAACATTTATTTATCCTTAACTGTTTGTTTAGAAACCCCTCACATGATTCTGAATCTTTAGGCGGCAGTCCTGTTAAATAAAATAACTTGTTACAACCACAAGACGGATATTACCATGCCACTGGCTCAGTTTTGTCCGTTTCTTGGATATAAAACTGGCAACAACATACACATTGTTTTTCTTTATGTGACCTAGTATCTGGTTCAACAGAAATGTTAAATGTTTTTGTGCTGCCTGGTTTTACAAAATACTTCCTTGCGTCCATAATTCATGTGGTTCCTTCCTCAGACATATGAGACAATATTCAAATGAACTCTTCTCAGTGCAAACACAGCCATTTTATACACACTATGTTTACTTAACTTGTCATAAAGAATTGAACGAAAGCACAACGAAAAGAAATTTTTGATTCAAAACAGATGGTTTGGTTCATGTAAACTGCATGCTGTTTGGCCGTCCCTCTGATTCAAAAGCATAGTTATAAATGTAGCAGTGTTTATTCAGGTTAAATATCGGTGCTTATGCTTTTCATTTTTTGTGTTCCGCCATGGAAAAACAGCTTTAACTACATTGTAGCATCTAGTTTATTATTTCACATTGCATTAGGCAGCTCCACTGGCTTTATTGGTACAAATCCCCACAATGATTATTTATGTTACTACTTGAATCATAATTGTCATAGTTGCGGTTTTGAATTAAACTCAAGGTGTAATGCCCAAAGTAAGGGCAAAACTATCTATGTTGTTCTGACTTTAATTCTTAAAAAAAACAACTAATAGTAATAATAATAATACTTTTATAATAATACCCTAATACCTTTGTATTTCATTGCATTTGTATATCCCACTGAAATTTGTTTTCTGCATTTAACCTACTGTATCAGTTCTGCTGTATCTGGATTACATCATGGCTCTATAGGAATATAAATAGAGCAACAAACAACTAAAGTGTTTATTTTATAAGCACTATTAGCATCTTGCATGCTTTCTCGTATCTAATCACTATACCTTTTTTTTAATGCAGTGAATTCAAATATTTAGTTTTACAGTTATGTATTTTATTTAGTGCTTGTATTTACTATGGCTGTTGATCATCTGTATGAACAGATTATTTTGTAATATAAAAGCCTAAAACATGCGTTCCACAGAATGCGGTCTTTTACTTGTAAACTCAACCAGGTCCACTTTTCTTCAACAGTTTCCTACCTCACAGATTGGCTCAGTTCTAGATTGCTGTCTAGCTGGAATAGCAAGCAGCAAAAATAAAACAACTATTTTAGAGAAGGGGCCAATGGCCAGCTCATCTTGGACATCTCAGAAACGTGTCGCAACCAGGGGAACAACTCTGATTGACTTTAACTGCAGCGATCAGCTGCAGGAGCATTGCAGGACTAAAGGTCACGGACCTAGAAAGGCAGTGAGATGTAAGCATGTGATCTTAAAGGTTTAGTGGAGGATGTTGTTTTTCTGGGTGGATCATCAAAATAATTGGTCCTCATAATTGTCAATCATCCTACGTGTTCGTCCCCATTTTACTTACCTGTGGTGAGTCTGACATTGTGGAAAAATTGCAAATCTTCTTTTGGAAAGTAATCTTGTCTGAGCGATGCAAACTACTTTTAAACAGAGCGTGCACGAGGAGAAATGGGCTCGTGTATGCTCTCACAGGCGTTTAATAGGAGTTCCCTCTCAGGAGCGGGTACAGGGTTGTGCATGTGCAATTTTTTATTTTTTTTTTTAAGTGTAGAGGGCGGGTCTTTTCAGAAATTTGGGAAAATCCTCCACTATACCTTTAAAGCATTTCCAGGATGCAAACATGTTGCTACCAATAGGCCACAACTTTCAATAACGACCTATTAAACAGATAATATTCAAAAGCCATTTTATTTGAAAAAAATTGATAAAGCAAAAAGTGCTTAAGGAGATTTTAAAACATGTTGATCACTTAATTACATATAAAAAAAAAAGAATGTAATCAGGACGAAAGGATAGAATTGGCTTCATATTGCTCGGTTGTGAAATCACAAATAAATCACAATAAGTTAAAAATCTAACTAAAATATTTGATCATATTGTTTATGAATTGTATTTATTAGCCAATATTTCATAAACTGTCTATGCATCTTTCAGTACAACAGAACTAATAGGGTCTAAAATGCTAACTAGTTAACTAGCATACCAATAAATTAGCATTCTCCAGGGTGTGTGAAAGTTATGGTTGAGGATTTTTGTGAATTTTTTAAAAGACCCGCCCTCTCCACTTTACAAACAAAAAAAAGCATATGCACAACCCTGTATTCGCATCCGAGAGGGAATGCTTATTAAACGCATGTGAGAGCGTGCACGAGCCCCTTTCTCCACGTGCACGCTCTTTTTAAAAGTTGCTGTTTGCATCGCTCATACAAGCTTACTTTTCAAAAGATTTGCAATTTTTCCACCATGTCAGACTCGCCACAGGTAAGTAAAAATGAAGACGAGCACATAGGACGGCCTTACGTAAACATATCAACAGAATGATTGACAATTAAGAGGACCACTTATTTTGATGATCCACCCAGAAAAAGAACATTCTCTACTTTACCTTTAAGCCTGCTAATTCAACCTCTATATATCATTTATGTAGAGGGTGTGATTTTGATGAAAGATGACAGAAAACAGGAAATAAAAGGGACAGTTCAACCTCTCAGCTCCAGTAAATAAGCAAACAAATGTGATTGTATCAAACTGGTTGGTTGATTACAATATTGCAGCAGCCAGTTCCTTTTACCCCATTTTTGCAGATTTAGACGGTCTTTCCACTGCCTTTTATTGATCATAATTTTGTATTAGGATTTTAAATGAAAAAGAAAAGTAATGACATATTTCTCATGATAAATAAATCAGTTAGTACTAAAGCCTCTCATTTCTTGGAGACAAATAAATCAGTAAAGAACAGACTTCCACTGACCCAATTTATCAGAGAATGCAGCTGGTTAACATTCTGCAGCCAGAGTTGTTGTAGTCGGTTCTTACAAGCTACAGCCCCAGCCTAAGAATTTAATTAATAAATTAAACAGTTGACTTCCCTCCTTCCCCACAGACTCATAAGATTAACTACACAGAGCTTAAATTTGGATTACCCAAAGTAAAACAATACATCATTGGTCCCTACTTAGATGCAAAAAAAGAAGAAAGTGTTATTTTATCCAAGTGAAAGAGGGAGAGGGCACCATCCTAGGCTGACTTTCAACATTTCAAATATAATGAGCGTCAACTTCTGACGAGTCTTCATCTATGCTGCCTGCACACGGTTCTGGGGTTGTATCAAAGGAATTCAATTTAGTCTTTTCAAAGGGAGGCCCTGGATGGTTAGAGCACATACATTTACAAACGACGTTGACTGGGATCTGATCTGAAGAGTGGGCAAGGGTAAAAAAAAGAAAAGAAAATGAAACTAAACCTATTAAATGTGCTACATATTTAACTAAGCAAATTCTAGCAGAAAAGAAAAACATGTAAATGGGCCTCATGAAAGTGACTGAAGAGTGTCTGTGGGTGTGGGAAACATGCTGAGGTTTTAGAGAAAGGAAAAGATGTTTGAGGGCTCAGGTAGAGGGGTCTTGAGAGTAAAAAAAAAAGTTTGGTGACAAATAGGCAGCAGACTGATCAGTATTGATTATTTGTTATCCAAAAAAAGGGAGATTTTTGGTAGACTGTTGCAGAGGGGATGCAGATATGAACCTTTAAAGGTTCTAATGACGACCTAACTAGTGCTTTTACAGTAAGCAGAAAAGCTCCAAACTGTCCCTTGATGCGAGATTCATTTCATTATTATCTAGTTTTCCTTCATTCAAGTGTTTTCATTCTTAAAGTGGATTAGTATTGCTAAATTTATTACAGACCTTTCTTCACATTTGAAGTCGAATTATTTCCCCATTAAGACAAATTCTAAACACGACCCTGGTTTATGTTTTGCTCTTAAGACGACACTTTGCAGCCCTTCTCCTTCCATCACCACCATATTAACACCATAAATTGTTATTCTTTTTCACAGAAGATACCTCTGAACATCTACATAACAGCTTGCTTGGCCTCAGTTTTAACAGAAGAAAAAAATAAGATGCAGCTGAATAACATTCTCTGAATAATACAATGATCACCCAGAGCGGATTGAGCTTTTATGGAAGGTGGATGTTGGTTAATATTACAGTTAGGAAAATAAGTATTGGAACACGCTGCTATTTTGCAGGTTTTTCTACTTAGAAATCACGGAGGAGTCTGAATTTTTCATTGTAGTTGCATGTCCACAATGAGAGTCTGATATAGCTGCAAAGAGGTCACAACATTTCTAAGTGGGGGAACTTTCAAATTAGCAGGGTGTTCAAATACTAATTTTCCTCACTGTACATCCACACAAAGAATCGCTAAAAGTACAAGCAAAAAGGGATCAAATCAGACAGAATATTTTTTCCTCAATTAGATATTAAATAATGGGCAAAAGTTTTAGAAAAGCCCAGTTTTCCCTACAACAAATACTAAATAAAGTGAACTGCAGAGGACCAAGACAAGGAAAAACTTTTACATGCAGTGGTTTTTAGATTTTTTTATGTGGCAAAATGTATTCTTATGTACATACTAAGTATTTTGGCTCTACGGAATAATCTAAACCTTTTAGTTGGGGATAGACAAAGGATTATATAATTATTTATATCCTAATGGTATGCTTTATTTATTAGTAAAGAGTGATAAAGAAGGCAACCTGTCTAAATAAAGCTTCAAAATCCCTCATTAGTAGTGGACAATATGTTGCAAAGCAATGCCGCATATAAACTCATAGAGCTAACAATGCTAATAATGAGGACATTATAATAAAAATATGCACATGACTTGGTTATGCAGTTAAGTAATGAATGGGATACAGTCTGATCTGGCAGAGGTTTGTTTATGTGAAGTTTGTCAAATAATATATTTATGAACTGTTACAATATACACTAATTGTTCAATATTGTCTGCACTAAATGCTCTATGAGAGCCTCAAAACTAGCAGAAACTCACCTGCTTTCTCCATCAAACCTCCTATATAACTTCTCATTCTTTATTAAGACATTTTACTTTTTGTCTGCAGGCATGATTCACTCTTTAAATGATCACTGACATGGCCTTATACTACAGTATATTCAATAACTGATCATTTACTCCACATAAACAAACACATTAACCATCATACCTTATCGGTATCAGGAGATGGTCAGGGTATGGAGGACTGATGGTTACGTTTCTGTGTTCTTATGTGTCTGTAATGTTTTTGTCCTGCTGGCTCTTGGGTCATGAACAGCCATCTGTGCTCCATTTTAAAAACCACACCAACAACATGCCATATTATAGACATATTATAGACTCTGGACAATTTCATTTTTTTTAAAGTGCAGCCTTGAAAAATAGTAAAAAAAAATATATAAAACAGTAATATAAACATATGACTGTAAATTCACAGTTCTAACATTTTCAGTTTTTTATATATATAATGATAAAATATAATAAATAATGATAAAATACAATACAATAACACATTTTACAAAACTATTTCTGTTAGTGTTGTTAGGTTTCCCCAACCTTAACCTATAAAAAATGGAAACAAAGACAGTGTAAGATTTTTCCTGAATTGCTTTGCAAAGGGGAGTCCAGAGTTGAACCGTCAATCTCTGCATCTCCGCTTGGCTCAACACTTGCCAGGCTTTTTATTGAGCAGTCAACACATTACAACAGCAGGCGTTAGTTTCGATTACGCAGTCTCTTAGACATAGCATGAACTTTTAAGATAGGGAACTTGCCTGGTTTCAGCATACGCTTTACAAAAAGGTGTCGGGGTTATGACTTTTCACTTCTCTGCTTCTCAAATGAAAAACAGGAAAGCATTCTCTTATGACCTTCATACACTATTTCTAATGATGAGAGTAACATATAGAAAAACAAATGATTGAGAGCAATATAAAACATATACATGAATAAAATGATAAAAACAACAGAAATCATAATAATTCCAACAATTTCATAGTTTGCTTTGCATTCTGCCCCACTGATGCTGCTCAGCTAGGATTCGTTTTTTTTTTCCCGATTTCAGGTTATTATGTGATTCTTTCAGAGTATGTGGTAAAGTATCTGGTACAATGGGGGCTGACAGATAGCAGTATTAAAACAACCTTGCCACTAAAGCTATTTTCATTTATGAAAGGTGCCAACCCTGTGGAACACTCACAGAGTATGTTATATAGTCATACCTTCTAAGTGAGAAAATTAAATAGAGCAGAGGTCCTCAATGAAAAAGAAATACTCAAGGCAACTGGTTAGTATACCTACGTATGTCAGGTATCCACAGCTTTTTATGTCTGAATTACTTATTTTTGTATTAAATTATGCATTCAGTGCATCTTAATTCATTTTTTGAGACATTGGAAATAATTAGGTTGAGCAAGTTTAAGTAATGAAAGCTTTTTACATTTGCTTTAAAAATTCTAATGGGCTTTGCAAAACAAACAGCTATATAGGAAAGTTCTTTTGATTCAAGTCAAAATTAAATTTAACCTGTGATATTGCTCAATGAGACATGGACCTTTTTACGTCTGAGAAACCTTTGAATATCATAATTATTTCAACCAATAATGTGTGTATATACATATATAAACAGGTAAATAAGGAAATTTTGCGAAGAAAATAATTTACTATTTAAGGACCTAATAGCCAAGAGGAATATGAGTAAAAGTCAGGCGAATTGTGAGAATAACGCTTCTAGAGTAGGTTCACCAGTGTGTGCTTTTCAAGGCTGCGTCCACTTTTACTTACAGTAGTTGTGCGAGAACCTCCTTCCCAGCACGGTTCCCCGTTCTCATACACCATCTGACTGTAGTGGTTCTTTGGCGGTCCTGCCCACATCCCCCATGTTCTGAAGCCAAAACAGAGGCAAAGAAGAAAAAAAAAAAGAGGCATCTTTCATGACTTTTACAGAGGACTTCTGAGCATTAAAGAACATTTGATACAAACTGAGAGAATCTTTTTTTAAAGCATCACTCGTTTGGCACTCTGAAACACACTTTTATTTCAGCAAAAAATATAAAAATAAATAAAAGCCTGCAAGATGGTAAGTCTGGCAGTGCCCTTCTTTGGCACTGGTACACAAACGTCCTCTCTTTGCTCAACAATGGAGAGAAAATATTAATTAACGTTGTGCTAGTGCTGTGTGCAACTATACACAGGGGAAGCAGAAGAGGAAAACTCAGATGAGCGTGCCTGCCCATTGCTAGCTAATTATATTCTCACCAAATATTTCTAGGGGATAATAGAAACCAAACCATACCAGGGTGCCAGTGGGAGGTATCCTGCACTGTATCGACATATGCCTTTTCATTATGCTGACATTCTCTCATGCTCTGCTTAAATTAGGTAACAATTACAGGCAGCTAAGCAGATTTGATTTAGGTAATATCCTGGTATATGGCAGAACCTTGGATTTGGTTAATTTTACTCCTCTTTTTCACTTGCATCTAGTATCTAGTTTATCCGCAGCACAGGGCATAAATAATGAAGTAAATCTTTGTCTGACTTTCTGCAGACCTTTTTTACAATCTTCTTTCAGTAGCCATTAATCATTCTCTGTATCAAGCTATAAATTCTATTCTTTTTTTTCTTAGAACTGTTCTGTTCATTTGCTTAAGTGCCATCCACACCGTTGCCAACTCTTTCACAAGATGCAACAGCAGCTCTGTGTGCCTCCACTGGTCTTTCCTCAAAGAAATAAACCAGTAAAATTAGCCTTGCTCGGTCAGGGCTTTTAATATAAACAAAGATAACTTGTGTTATTTCCTAAATAATTAATGTTTTATTTATTAACCTAAAGGTCAAACATTTTCAAGCTTATATAAATTTGCCAATTATGAACAACACACATTTTGTCAGAAATACTAAAATAATTCTGTGACATACACATAAAATAACATAAAACATTTTATCTGAAACAAGTTCAGACAACATATCCATCAGAATATTTTTCTAAAAGTCGCCATTGATTCATAAGTGTTCAGTTTCAGTACTTTTTAAAGCCTATTTCAAACTTTTGCTGCAGCATAATGGAAAGCTGGTCTTGCAGGCTAACAAAGAATCCAAAATGACTCCTCATTCCTGAGGGGCGGACCCATTCTTCTGGTTCAATTTGCATGTTTTTTTTAAGCCAAAACAAGTTTTTGGGCTACTATATAAAGCTTCGAACTCAACGCTAATTCTGACATCTTTTTCATCATTGAAAAAGCTTCCAGGATGGGAAGCGAAACGTTTTCAGTCCAGTGGAACTTTTTTGGAATGACTTGGGCAGAGCCTTTATCATAGGAATTCAGAAAAATGTCCAAACAATGATAAACAAAGGATGCATATAGACTTTTTAGATATAAAAAAAACCAAATACCAATGGCGTTTGATTCTGTAATCGTAGGGATTTTCAGTTTACATTAGAATACAGACAACAGTGCCGTGTGCAAATGAAGCACTTGCTGGAGGGCCACATAAGTCAAGGTTTCTTTAGCTAATGTTTGGAGCTGATCTTTATTGAGTATAATGTCACTTTAATCAAACATCAGTCTTATTGTCATCTGGATCAAGGTTTTCTTAGCAGATAAAGGGAAAGATGAAGCCACATGCTAAAAAAAAAGAGGAGTTTAGAATTGATTACTATCCAACCGGATTCCTAGAAACTTGTTCATTAGCCTGTCATTAGAGGTGGTGATGGTTGGGAGTTTAAAAGATTATAGATTACTTTACCTTACACAAATTACTTTATTTTGTCAGTACAGCAGTATTTCTTTTGACAAAGAGACAGATTACACCTCAAAAATGATCTATAAATAAGTAAACATTTATTAAATTAAGTGTATTTACTCTTAATAATGTAATCTGCCATTGGAATGAGTATATTTACCTGCTTAGATTAAGGGTATTTGCCCTTAATCTAAGCAGGTAAATAAGGTAATCTGCCAATGGAATGAGAGTATATTTACTCTTAAGATAAGATAATTAGATAACATGCACTTGAAATAGGACAACGCAATTATTTTTTTTCTTATTTGAACTTAAAAACATAAATGATCTTATTTGATTGGTTAAGTGTCTCACTTACCTCCTTGGTTCAAGAAAAAAGCATTTATTTAACTAGAAGATGACTGATTTAGATAAAAAAAATTTTGTAGTGCACTGCGCTGTGCCTATTTTCTTTATTAGCACCATTAAGAGCAGAAACAGAGCGAGCAAGTCAGACAAAAGGTTGAGAGATTGTTTAAAAGCATGGTTAGGTTCTAAAACAATGTTCAAGCTTTTTAGAAAACAACAGCAAATCAACAAAGAAATGGCCACACTATTTCAATCTGAAAAACTCACACAGAGAGAAAAGATAATTAGAAGAATTTATTGATAAGAAAGTATAGTCTTTGGCGCTCAGACCTCGGCAGGAACATTCATGCTGAATTATGCTTTAACATGCATGAGCCTGAAACTGGTGGTGGTTTGATCCGAGCTGGTTGACAAGGTGATCTGCTGGGCAGAATTGTGGGACTAGAAGACTAAGGGAGCTGACGCCGGGGCTTCACTCAGACTCGGGATATAGAAGTCCTGCTCGGTGATGCGGGTACCGTGAACTGTCCATGATGAGCAAGCATGAAGCGACAGTGGAGAGGAAAAACTCCCCCTTGGGAAGAAACCTCTGGCAGAACCGGGCTCAACATGGTGGTCTTCTGCCGGACCAATGCGATGAGACGAGGGATGGTGACAACTGGGATTAATACTCTTGATGAGGTTGAGGTAGGGTGACCAAACGTCCGTATTTCCCGGGACATATCCGTATTTCACGTCCTGTCCCGGGCGTCCCGGGTTTTTTTTAGAAAGTGAGGAAATGTCCTGATTTCACTCCGCACGACGCTCCGTGTGACGTAATCCCTGAGCCGCGTCAGTGCGGGCAGCCCTGTTCTTAATCAGAGGCTCTTGCTCTGTTCGAAAACCTAGGACGCATCCTCCAAGGACGCGGTCTACCTAGACTGGATCCTTCGAAGTCCTTGAAAATAAGGAGGCTGGAAGAGTTTTGGCTGTTAATTCGAACAGGTCCACCCTTCGGCGGGTTTTACCTGTATGCTCTGTTGCTTAGCAACCATGAAAGTTGACACACAAAGCAGGAAAAGAATGAATACCGAGGTTTTCAAAATTGTTTGTTTATTTATTTATTTTAAAAAAAGTTAAAGCGAACAAAGACTACACTCACAAGAATCCAGAGTGGAATAAAGGTTTTAACCACCGGTAGCAGGAACAAATAAAATCAAATGTAATGATAGAAACCTTAGTCAGTTAAATAACCTGCTGCTGTCATTCTGCACATCTCTGATGTTGCTGCTCTTTTCAAATATCCAATACTGTAAAAATGTCCATAGCAGCATATTGGTTTTTAATTATCCGGTTTTATATTGTTAAAACACTTTACAGAATTGCATTTTTTATATTTTAACTCTTCCCTATTATGTTATTCTTATACATTTTCTAAGGTCCTCATTTGTGTGACCATTTTCAATAAACTTTCTGCTGCTGTAAATTTGCCCATTGTGGGACAATAAAGGGATTTTCTATTCTATTCTATAAAAGGGTTAGAAATATATAAGGAAATCTAAACAATGTATCTACAAAATATATCTGCAAAATCTCTAATATTCAACAACAAAAAATACTTAGTTAAGCATATTGTGCAATACAACAATAAAAAAATTTAAATCCTATCAGATTTATAGTTCCCACTCTGCAGATTTATTAGAATCTGTCCTTAAATTACAGCCAAACCCATTTACACAGTAACAGATAAAAACCTTCAGATAAACCAAACATTACCGCCTCATATCTGACTCAATAACCATTAAAACAACTATTTTCATTTATTTCAGACGGAACTATTCACAGAGTTGTATTATATTAAACTGAACTTCCAATTTTCACCACTGTAGTGCGCCAAGTAACATTTCCTCTGATCACGGAGCAAATCCCGATGATGAGACATTTGTTCTTTCAATCAACCCCCCCCCCCCCCCCCCCCCCCCCAGCTCCAAGGTGTCCTGGTTTTCCCAAATGAAAATATGGTCACCCTAGTTGAGGTTAAGTCGTGTCATGAAGGACGATTCAGCTGCGATGGCGGAGAAGGGGATGGAGGTGGGTGAATTGTCGTCTGAATCGAAATCCGACATTGCGATTGCAGGATAGCGGCTGGGGTGAGATTTGAGGGAGTTTATAAAGTGGAAGCAGGACGCTGATTGGGCTTCGTGGTGGAGTAGTTCGAAGCTGATTGGCTCGCTTCGGAGACGGATCAGCTTCTGATTGATGGAGGTAAGTCAGAGTTTCTTCAATTGAACTTCTGCTAGAGCTTCATAATGTCGGGTAAGAGAGGAACATTAATTAAAAAAGCAGACAAAAACCCCAAAGTAAATCTGCAGGAGCTATAGAGATCCAGAGTTCAGAAAGTTAATTATTCACTGTACACTTCTAGAATGAGGCTTGTACAGTATGGGAAAGGACAAGAGCAAAGTCAAACCAGGTACTGTTTGGGTTTGTCACATGCCATGAAGCATGCACAAGTGTCTAAACTGTAAGAAAATAGAAAAGACCTCATACTGTTCATCTTCTAACATCTTTAACATAGACCCATAGGTACAAGACGAACCGCTCTGGTTAAATCTAACTCTAGACGTGAAAATGACCCCACAAATTTAAGGTTGATACTGTTGGGAAAATCTTTATCTATTTTTATTTTTCCAACTCAGTAAGGTGGATACAAAAGCAAACTGTTATTTTTTACATTCAAGCTAATAAAAAAAAAAAAAGAACAGACATATTTTCCATACACCAGTCTTTATTACTTGTTTGAATATACATTATAGAATACCAGTAAAATGCAGTAAAGCTTAAAGCTCATTATAATGGTTTCATAAAATAGCATTTGCAAAATTCCTCTTTCAAAAAAAGGCTATCTTGTTTTTAAGACCTACAGCGCTCTTTGAGTTTTCATACCCTACTGTAGTGCTCTTCACGATGCACAAGCATTACTTAAAAATCCTGAGGGGTTGGTCAGAGGTGAACTGCTCGCATGACTGAGGCAGGGTCCAAGTGCCTCCCCTTTTCTTCCCTTCTAGCCTGTTTGATTGGGTTTCAATACCCTGTCAGCGCAGGACGCTTTTAAATGGATTGCTTTCAATGCGAGTGCAGAAAGCTCTGGTGCCCTAGCTTCTCAGGCTAGTTGACTGCCGATCTTATACATCACCTATGTGACTCTTCACCCAACCGTTCCCTTGATTCTCCGCTGTTCTTTTTTTTTTGCCTTTGCTCTGTCTCTGTTAGCCTTTGTCTACCTCAGAAGAAAACGTAGACTCTGTCAATTAGGAGCTGAGTTTAGCGCTGAGATGTGGCCAAGACACTGTTCATATAGACACATGAACTAAAATTTTATTGGATAGATTCCTTGTAATAATACCCACCTAGGTTTGGTATCGGCAGGCCATTTTCTTTAGGTCTGTGTGGAGGTTTTTACTACTAGTTTGTTACAGATGTAGTTATTTACACCATTGAAAACAACAATACATGGAGCCTTATTGCTTAATTGGATACAATTTGGGTGCCTATCATCCATATGTGCTAGCCTGACCTGCTGTCAGACAACATAACTCCACCCCAGCTTTGCACAGTGGACCCCTGGGTATGGTGACAACTTCATTTTCATATCCAATTTGTCACAGTTTGGCTCTAAGCTGCATCCTTGACATAAGTCATGCTTGCATGCACTCACAGCAGTGGGATCAGCTTCCTAAAATCATTTGGTCTACCGTTTGAATGTTCTCATTTGCACCCGTGTCTTGAGGGACTCTCCCCCCCAACACTAAACATCTCTATTGAAATGAATGGCAAGGACAAAATTCTGCTTCTCCTCCAAAAAAGCTAGATGAATAAATCCAATTTTAGTAGGCAAACAGATTAACACTGTCACTGAGGAATGAATCTCACTCAGGCCTCCTACACTGTATTTCATCTAATAATCCACTACTTGTCGCCGGCTCAACTTTTCAGAGTGTTCAGTCCTTTATGCATATTTTAAAATATCAAAATACTACAAGTCGTTATGCGCTTAAGGTTGACATTTAAACTGAGAGAAAGCTTTAAATATGAAACTAGGATGGAGGGGAAAACAAAAGGAAGGGAAGAACGGAGGGAGACGGGTTAGATAAAAGAGAGGGAACGTCCAGGAACGTAAACCAGGACTGAGAAAGGGGGTAAAACCGAAGAAAATATCAAACAAAGGACACAAACAGGGGAACACAAATAAAATGTTACCATATTCCATCTACAGCCTCCATGGAAAAAAGAAAGTATGGCATAAAATGCAGGTTTCTCATTGAACAATTAACAATGCAGAATATTGAAGAAATCCACCATTTTAGGGCATGAAAAATAGAAAATCTTATTTACAGACATGTGGATGGATATTAATTTTGTTTCTCTTTCCTTAATGGCATAAAATGCACCCTCCATCAGAGTTAAACCTGTAATAGGCATCACATCCAAACAGCTAAACCTATTATCCATAGACTGGGTGGGATAGGGGCCACTAGGGGCCTCAGATGTGTCTCTAACTGCCCACATTAAGCAACCAATTTCATTTAGTCTTCCCTCTCAATTACTAAGGTGTGATTTTGATTTACAAAGGCAGATTGAGTTATAATTAAATCCCAACATTCAATGTGTTGCATTTAGTTTTTAAGGAATAAATGAAAGAATAGTGAAAAATATTAACTGGTTGTAAGTAAAATGTCTAATTTAAAAATGTTCCCTTTTCATTATCAAAACACTGATTTAAAACTTAAGACATTTAAAAAAGCCTAATCCTGATGAAGGGTAATTATCATTTAAAAAGCTGATAAGCTCCTCTTTCTTTTCTGAAAATCTTCTGATTTAAGCTTCTCTTGCTTCGTTTAAAACGCTGCGGTGACCGCTGATGCTGTTTTAAACTCCATCGCTGTGCTAATCCAAACGCCTCGAGTGATAAATCCTGAAGATCCACTGCTAATCTCGCTCAACGCAGAATGGAGAGTTGCCCCCTCTGCTACAGCCACAAATCAACCTTTCAGAAGCAATTAACGTTAGGATGACCCTGCTATGGGGTTAAAACACCCTGAAGATACTAAATGGGGGGTTGACAAGGAAAAAAAAAGAAACTGGGGCAAAAATTACACTTTCCTTGATGTGTTGTTGTGTAGATGTTTGTTGGAATTTAGTGTCCGGGTGTTCACAGGAGGGAAAGATCCCAGGCAAAAATGAAAGGAGCGAACATAATGGTGGCCTCAAATGAACCGAGCATAAATCTGTTCATTTGCCTTCAGTAATGTCTGGTATGTTTGTTTAGCTGATGTAAAACCCACTCAAGCTTTGTGATTCCTCTTCATATAGAAAAAAACAAAGCCTTGGTATTTAAAATATTCTTGTGTGGAAGTTTACTTCCTTAAACAACAGAAATTATACTTCAGCTGTATAATTTAATTTATTTTATATATCTTTTTAAATGTTCCCAGCAAAACATTAAAAAACAAAAAAATAAATTTGGCAAAAACTGCAAACCTACCAAAAATATTGACGTCCAGTTAAACTGACAAACCAGGAAAGGAGAAACATGAAACAGACAATCACTGGAGGAGCTGTTACAGTAGTAACCCTTTCAACATTTCCTCGCTTTCCTTGATGGGCCCCTGACTGGTACCCGTCAATTATTTTTTAAGCACCAATCTTTCTACTAAAATATTCTTTCTGTCATGATTTTTGGATATTAAGATCTAAAGAGAAGCGCCTCCTCCTGGTCAGACCCTTTCATTCAGTGAAAGGGTGGAGCTAGAGTAAAAAAATATGCACACCTAGAAGAAGGAGGGGGGTCACTCCAGTGGCTGGAAGTTGGAGGGGATTTTGCTGGGAGTTGCAGGGAAGTGGGCTGCCATTCGGCTGGCTTTTGACTGGTAAGGGCCATTTTGAATGGCTGCTACTGTACATGACTGAGATGGAAATACCCCGTTAACGACAATCAGTTTTGCACTTGTCACATTTGATCTTTCCAAAGAACAGTGGCAAGGAAAAGTAGATGCTGAAAAAGGGCAACGAGAAGTCTGACGGAAAGAACAGCTTTGATCAGCAGAGACCCAATGTAACTTGTTTAAATGCATGTATGAAAGCAACAGTGCGGAGCTCCAATTTTCATTCTCAAGTGAAAGTATTTTTTACTCGAGCAAACACTCCAACAGATTCTAAGCATGTTTGATACAATGGAATCATCTCTGCTAACCCCATATCTGTATGTAATAATTACCATTAGTTCATCATACTAAGTTTCTTTACATACTCTCGTCACTCCAGAGCTTTACTTGGGGTGACACTGGCATCGGTTGCACGAGTTTGCCATGCAACCAGAAGGGTTGTCGGTTCAAGCCACAGCTCCGGCTCTCAGTGTCATTGTGTCCTTGGGCAAGGAACTTCACCTCCATTGCCTACTGATGTGGTCAGAGGGACTGGTGGTGCCAAGTCCTGTGACTTGAAAAAGCTCTATACAAGTACAGGCCATTTACCATTTACTTCCACCCACAAAGGTTGAAAAACGGGATGGTCTTGGTTTTTAATGACAGTGGCACCTTCGGCAACACAAAAAAAGCGAGCAAAGTTTGTATGCCTGAGGCGGAGGATCTCTCTCTACAATCTCTGGTGAAGAAGGCGTAGAGAGATAAAAACGGGGAAAGAGAGGAAGGTTTTGTGGAGAAGGCAAGCAGCTCTGAGACATACCAGTTCTAGCCGCTGCCTCAGTGATTCTGATTCCTCATTCCAAATTTGGCGGTTCTCATGGGGACCATCAGTAAATATCCAAACCAAACAAATGTTTATATACAAAGAATTATAACTTCCATGTCTTGTGATCCTGATGCTTACTCGTCAGGGTGATGGTGCCCATCTCTAGCAGTCTTTGGGTAAAAGTGGGGTTACACCCTGGACAGGTTGCCGGTACATAACAGGGCAACACAGACACACGACCATAAACATCCGCATTTCATGCATTTAAGTGCAATATAGAGATGTGTGTCCATATGTTAGTCACGTTTTTGGAATGTCGGAGGAGAACTGCAAGACAGCATGTGAGCTTCATGCAGAAAAAAAATCTAATCCAGAACCCTTTTGCAACAAGGGAACAGTGCCACAAAGAGCACCACTGCACAAAATCAAGTCATTTTTACACAGCTTTTAGACTATGAGAGCGACTGATACAAAACTTATGTCAAATTATTATACTCTCTGTAATAAAGGCTTTATGTCTGGTAAACATGTGATTACACATAGAACTTTAAGTTAGAAATGACTAATCTAATATGGAGGTAAAACAAGTACCTACAGCCTAAACGATTCCCTATGATGAAAGACGTTTCATACAATAAAGGTTGAACTGTAAATGCAGTTTAACAAAGCAGTTATCTAGCAGTGTACAGGTGCGGGTCATAAAATTAGAATATCATGAAAAAGTAGATTGATTTCAGTAATTCCATTTAAAAAGTGAAACTTGTATATTATATTCATACATTACATACAAACTCATATATTTCAGATGTTTATTTTGTTTAATTCTGATGATTACAAATGACAACAAATGAAAATCTCAAATTCATCATATCAGAAAATTAGAATATTACTGAAGACCAATAAAAACAAAGGATTTATAGAAATGTTGGCCAACTGAAAAGTATGAACATGAAAAGTATGAGCATGTACAGCACTCAGTATTTAGTTGGGCCTCCTTTGGCCTGTATTACTGCAGCAATGCGGCGTGGCATGGAGTCGATCAGTCTGTGGCACTGCTCAGGTGTTATGATAGCCCAGGTTGCTCTAATAGTGGCTTTTAGCTCTTCTGAATTGTTGGGTCTGGTGTATTGCATCTTCTTCTTCACAATACCCCATAGATTTTCTATGGGGTTAAGGTCAGGAGAGTTTGCTGGCCAATTAAGAACAGGGATACCATGGTCCTTCAACCAGGTACTGGTAGCTTTGGCACTGTGTGCAGGTGCCAAGTCCTGTTGGAAAATGAAATCTGCATCTCCAAAAAGTTGGTCAGCTGCAGGAAGCATGAAGTGCTCTAAAACTTCCTGGTATGTGGCTGCGTTGACCCTGGACCTCAGAAAACACAATGGACCAACACCAGCAGATGACATGGCACCCCAAACCATCACTGACTGTGGAAACTTAACACTGGACTTCAAGCAACGTGGATGAAGTGCCTCTCTTCTTTTCCTCCAGACTCTGGGACCTTGATTTCCAAAGGAAATGCAAAATTTACTTTCATCAGAGAACATGACTTTGGACCACTCACCAGCAGTCCAGTCCTGTTTCTCTTTAGCCCAGGCAAGACGCTTCTGACGCTGTCTGTGGTTCAAGAGTGGCTTGACACAAGGAATGCGACAGCAGAAACCCATGTCTTTCATACGTCTGTGTGTGGTGGTTCTTGAAGCACTCACTCCAGCTGCAGTCCACTCTTTGTGAATCTCCCCCACATTTTTGAATGGGTTTTGTTTCACAATCCTCTCCAGGGTGCGGTTATCTCTCTTGCTTGTACACTTTTTTCGACCACATCTTTTCCTTCCCTTCGCCTCTCTATTAATGTGCTTGGACACTGAGCTCTGTGAACAGCCAGCCTCTTTAGCGATGACCTTTTGTGTCTTGCCCTCCTTGTGCAAGGTGTCGATGGTCGTCTTTTGGACAACTGTCAAGTCAGCAGTCTTCCCCATGATTGTGTAGCCTATAGAACTAGACTGAAAGACCATTTAAAGGCTTTTGCAGGTGGTTTGAGTTAATTAGCTGATTAGAGTGTGGCACCAGGGGCCATCAATTTTGAACCTTTTCACAATATTCTAATTTTCTGATATGATGAATTTGAGATTTTCATTTGTTGTCATTTGTAATCATCAAAATTAAACAAAATAAACATCTGAAATATATGAGTTTGTATGTAATGTATGAATATAATATACAAGTTTCACTTTTTAAATGGAATTACTGAAATCAATCTACTTTTTCATGATATTCTAATTTTATGACCAGCACCTGTATGTATTATAAATGCACATGTGGAGATTCTGCTTAAGTATTTTACTGAGCCAAACAATTTAAATAAACTGTAGCTGAATGACACCTATGAATTTGCAGCATATCTTAACATCGGCTCATGAAACAAACGCAGCACTAATGTCATAAAACCGAGGACAGATTTTTTTTCCCATTTGTTTTCACTTGTTGACAATAACTAAAAAGAGCATCAGAGGAATTTGCAGATGTGCTTGCAGCAAAACTGAAACTCTCCCTCTCTTTGCTCTGCTATATAAATAAAGTGTTTTCTCACAGTGTTTAAAAATCTGTCCAAATACGCTCTTACTGAGCAGTTACATTTTAGTATAGGGATTTTAAGAATTTTCCATTCCACTTTCTATTTTAGGAGAAACATTTTTTTGAAGTGAACTGCTAACACCTCAGTGAGTCAATCACATCTACTGTTTACACCATTTTCATAAAAACAGAGCTAGCCCATAGAGACAGGAATAAAACATTCCCTTCGTTATGAATTTGAGTTCGGGTCAAACTGAAAATAGTTTAATGTCACAATTATTTATTTTTTTTATTTTGACTCTGAAGTTAGATAAAATCTTTTTCATCTCTTTCTTTTAGTTTGGATTTGGTGTGATGCCTACAAACTTTGGTATTTAAGAACTGAAGGAATCATTTAGTCATTGAAAGATGCAGACAAACAGTCAATAGAATGTGTGCAGGGGGGAAACAGCTTGAGGAATAAATTAAGATTTTGATCATCCAGATATCTTTAAAAGAGTTATTCATGACTGACTCTTTTTCAATCATATAAATAGCCGACATACAAATATTTCTTATGAAACAAGACAAGTAGAAATCAGACTGAGCCCAGTTTGCCGTATGAGATTAGAAGATTTCAGGAGCTAAAACTCAAGGGCTTTGAATCCAGAGCACTATTAGTGAGGGTGAGTGCAGCTTTGGCCAGGTCACCCTCAGTGTTCACCAGTACCGCCATCATGTCAGAAGTTCATATAATTAAGACAGGTCAAATAGCTTGTTAAGGCACTAGAAAAAATATATTTTCATTACAAATATGATAATATTTAAGAGATGTTGTGAAGAAATGATATGAAGCATAAATAAGTCATAATTTGAATGTTGCAGCTCATCAAACCAGGCAATTTCTTTTCATTCTGGCACATTTTGGGCAAACCTTTGAGGACGGTAGCCTCGAAGCTTGGTTTTGGAAGGTACCTGTTGTTGTCTTGTCCTGCTTTATGCTTTTAGGTTTGACGTTTTGTGTATTCAGAGATGACATTATGGATATCTCCATAATGAGGGAGAAACAGGGATGCTCATTCTCACTCTTTTGAGAGTGAAAGTGAAAAGTAAGTGTAAAAATTTAATTAAATTATATTCTGGTAAAAGACTTTATGAAAGATAATCGTGACACAAAACGGACATACTTCTGCGTTAAAATGTGAAAGTTCATAGTTGAGCGGAGTGACGTTGAAGGGAAACTCCATGATCATTTATTGTAGCATCGGTTATAAACACTTGAGTTAGTCTTAGACATAGACTCAACTTTATGTATCCCTTGGGATTACTCCTTCAGGGAAATTCTGGTTCCACTAGCTTATATAGAGTACAAAGAGTTAAAGCAAGATGCCATTAAAGATAAAAATACAACAGACAATATAAAAAGAATGTATATATTACAAGAAAGCAAAAAAAAAGTTAGATGGCTAGTTGCTTCAAAATAGCCATACTAGGGTAAAACGGCACATTACTGTATGATAGCAGCAATTCTACCATACCAGAGATTAGTTTTATGTCAATTTTCTTAAGGAAAGAGGACAGGTGCCGCCTGGAACAGAGCTTAAAAACTGATGAGGGAAAGACGAGGCCGAACAGAGTACAAACTTCTATGAACAAGAAACGTCTGAATTCCCTGGAGAATTCATGTCAGAGGTCCTGATACACTATATTGCCAAAAGTATTTGCTCACCTGCCTTGACTCACATATGAGCTTAAGTGACATCCCGTTCCTAATCCATAGGGTTCAATATGACGTCGGTCCACCCTTTGCAGCTAGAACAGCTTCAACTCTTCTGGGAAGGCTGTCCACAAGGTTTAGGAGTGTGTTTATGGGAATTTTTGACCATTCTTCCAGAAGCGCATTTGTGAGGTCGCACACTGATGTTGGACGAGAAGGCCTGGCTCTCAGTCTCCGCTCTAATTCATCCCAAAGGTGTTCTATCGGGTTGAGGTCAGGACTCTGTGCAGGCCAGTCAAGTTCATCCACACCAGACTCTGTCATCCATGTCTTTATGGACCTTGCTTTGTGCACTGGTGCACAGTCATGTTGGAAGAGGAAGGGGCCAGCTCCAAACTGTTCCCACAAAGTTGGGAGCATGGAATTGTCCAAAATGTCTTGGTATGCTGAAGCATTCAGAGTTCCTTTCACTGGAACTAAGGGGCCAAGCCCAGCTCCTGAAAAACAACCCCACACCATAATCCCCCCTCCACCAAACTTTACACTTGGCACAATGCAGTCAGACAAGTACCGTTCTCCTGGCAACCGCCAAACCCAGACCCGTCCATCAGATTGCCAGATGGAGAAGCGCGATTCGTCACTCCAGAGAACGCGTCTCCACTGCTCTAGAGTCCAGTGGCGGCGTGCTTTACACCACCGCATCCGACGCTTTGCATTGCACTTGGTGATGTATGGCTTGGATGCAGCTGCTCGCCCATGGAAACCCATTCCATGAAGCTCTCTGCGCACTGTTCTTGAGCTACATGAAGTTTGGAGGTCTGTAGTGATTGACTCTGCAGAAAGTTGGCGACCTCTTCGCACTATGCGCGTCAGCATCCGCTGACCCCGCTCCGTCAGTTTACGTGGCCTACCACTTCGTGGCTGAGTTGCTGTCGTTCCCAAACACTTCCATTTTCTTATAATACAGCTGACAGTTGACTGTGGAATATTTAGGAGCGAGGAAATTTCACGACTGGATTTGTTGCACAGGTGGCATCCTATCACAGTTCCACGCTGGAATTCACTGAGCTCCTGAGAGCGACCCATTCTTTCACAAATGTTTGTAAAAACAGTCTGCATGCCTAGGTGCTTGAATTTATACACCTGTGGCCATGGAAGTGATTGGAACACCTGATTCCAATAATTTGGATGGGTGAGCAAATACTTTTGGCAATATAGTGTATTTTACAGTGAAAGAATTATTTTAAAGGATAACAAGGCAATATGTTTTTACCATTTATTTCAGTGAAAATCTCACCAAAGAAAAGATCGCTGCCAACTGGATCAAGGCTCAGCAGGTAAAACAACGTAATTGCCGCACAAGTAATATCTGAAATCTGTATTAATTGTTAAAGTTAAAAAAAAATCCAAAATAAGTATTAGCAAAATAGGGGATGAGTAACAAAAGCTTGTAACTTTAATTTTATTACCGTATTTTCACGACTATAAGGCGCACTTAAACGTCTTTTTAAATTCCCTCAAAATTTGCGGTGCGCCCTATGTGTGTTGTAACTGCGACTTTTGAGACCACCTCATTGAGGAGATGATGAAAGAGTGGCTGAATGTAAGGAGACCAGGTGTTTTTTTTCCACTCATCACCATCGCTGTTAATATGTGACTCCATGCGTGCCCATCTCACAGCTGATGTGAAAAACACGGGGAAACAAATTACCGCTGTGCTCGCTGTTCAACCGCTCGACATCGGTGTGAACCGGACCCAGCAGGTGCAGCAGAAGCAGCGAGTTTACATGCAAAGTCAATGGTTGACGCGCGTATAGGCACAGCAAAAGGTCCCGCAGCGCGTTTTGAGCAGCTGGCGCTGCGCGTCGGGAGCGTTTAAGCATCTGCCAACGCGCTGCTGCTGCTCGAGATGGAAAAATAGAAGTTTTGCTGCTGGACGCGCCGCATCAACCAATCAGAGAAGCTGATCTGGGAGCTGACAGCGAGACAGACACAGCGCTCTGATGACATATGATATTAACGCAAATGAAAAGGGCTGGAGGGATGAGGAGATGATGAAAGCGTGGCTGAGGCAGGTGTATGTGAGGAGACCAGGTGGTTTTTTCTACGCATCACCATCTCTGTTAATCTGTGACTGCGTGCTCATCTCACAGCCGATGTGAAAAAAAAGGTGAATCAAATGAATGCTGTTATCCCGGGGGTCTGACAAAGGAACTTCAACCGCTCGACGTCGATGTGAACCGGCCGTTCAAAGTAAGGCTGCGAGCGGCGTGGGAGCGATGGATGACAGACGGAGACCACAGTTTCAGGATAAGTGGAAGGCAGCGCCGGGCAAGTTACGCCACCGTTTGCGGATGGATTGTTGATGCTTGGACTAACGTGTCTGCTGGCACTGTTGTTCAAGCTTTCGCAAAAGCCGGCATTATTTCTGAGGAGCCGCCCGGCATGGAAAGTGACTCTGACAGCGAAGAAGGGGAAATTGGCATTTCTGATTTAGCCTAGCTGTTTAATTCAGAAACAGAGGATGATGACTTTGATGGGTTTGATTAATACTTTGTAATAAATACATGAATAAAGCACAATCATACTCAGTTTTGCTCCCGCTGTATTTTTCTCCCTGAAAACTTAATTCAACAGCAGCCTCTGGGCGGGTCTCCTCCTCTTCACCGCGGCGGCTGGCAGGTGTTTTTTCATCTAAATAATCTAAATCTTGCAGCTATATTTGCTGTGATCAGTGGGAATAAAGTAGTTTTAATATGTTTTTAAGTGAGAAAGGCCACCTGAAAACTTCATAATTGCAGTCAGTTCATCCAGATTATCTATTTCTGTCGGAGGCGCTCAGACCCCCACATACCAGCGGTGCACCGACAGTAGAAATCCCTTCATCAGCAGCCTCTAGGCTGGGTAGCCTCCGGGTTCACCGCGGTGGCTGGCAGGTGTTTTTCATCTAAATAATTTAAACTGCAGGCACCAGGATACCGGTAATAAAAGCGGACATATTCCGTCGGCAAGTTTCAGGATTTTAATTTAATTTAGAAGTGATCACAGCGCTGTGTCATCTGCGATGTGTCTGTCTCACGGCCAGCTCCCAGGTTTGATTAATACTTTGTAATAAATACATGAATAAAGCACAATCATACTCAGTTTTGCCCCCGCTGTATTTTTAAATACGCAGCAGAGCTATTTAAACGTAGTAGAGGACATGTACCTGTATATAAAAAACGCGCCCTATAGTCCGGTGCGCCTTATGTGTGTGTTAAATACAGAAATGGGACACATAACTGAGAGTGCGCCTTTTAGTACGGTGCGCCTTATGGTCGTGAAAATACGGTAATATAAAACAGCAGAAACGCAACAAGAAAAAAGTTTTGCTCATTAGTTGTCTTCCCATTATTAGTATCCAAAAGAATTACAGCGGAACGGAATCATAAACACATTATATCCATATACATTTGTTTTATTTGTAATATATTCTAGATCTTTTATTCTTTCAATAAATAAATTAAAGAATGTAAATCCTGTTTGTTACAATGGTGCTAATAATGTTACACTGACATTCGCTATCATATAGTATCCAGGTAGCATGTTCAAATTAGGCCCGAACATTTAAAGATAAAATAGCCTGGCTTTTGTGGTTCATTAAACATTTTTAATAAAATAAAACAAAAAAGTAAATGCATATGGCATCTTAAAACCAATGACTCTCATATTCTAAAGTTGTAATACATTTCCAATTAAGTGGTTTCCTAAAATCCCTAAAACATGCTGCTGAATTGACTTAATGCAAGAAATATTTACTTACATTGAGAGACATTTTTGTAGTCTGTTTTGATTGATTGATTAGACTTCTTTTATATTTCATTCTGCAATTTTTTTCCACTAATTGAAATGTCTTTAAATACATACTAACAGGAATTCAACACACTGTAGTAAACAGATAAACGGAGGCAGAAGATGTCTTTTAGTCATCAATGCACACATTTAGCAACACACAGGAGCTCTTTCAAGCTGGGTGCCATTTCATTCACAACACCTGTCCCATCAACCAGGAATCAGAATCAGAATCCCTCCGTTTCACCTGTAGTTGTTTCACTGCTGCATACGAAGCTGCGCCCTGAACTGATGCTCCGCCATCTGATGACCCTGACATTGATCTTCTGCTTCATCTATCTGCAATAGTCACTAAAATACATCAACAGAAACATCCAATTCTTCACCGTCAGCCATTTTAGCGGAAGTCAATTTAAGTGCAAGGGTTTCCCCATCACGTGATAAAAGATGGCAACAAAAATCGCAAAACAGTCATCTTAAAAATGTATTAAATTAAACTTTAACCATATATCTTGACAACTTTCCATTCCCGTGGAGGGTAATATTTGATCAGTTATGATAAAAAGGTAATTCAAAAGCAATAAAATGCTGCAGTGTCATTGACCTATTAGTGAGGCATCACACAACCATGATGAACAAAGAAAAACTGATGGATTTAGACTCACATTGCTGAAGGTAAACCTATTTTTACTGTGAAAAGTCAAATATCTTTCCTCTAACCCACCTATCATACTATCCACTCATTTGCCACCAAAGCCATAAATTAGGCCTCACAGTTATGCTTCTTTTTCACTGCTCTAACAAGGGACTGGTGTAGCAGGTTAGTCCGTTTACTAAGCTGCCAATGTGCTAATCCTTTAAAACATGAGACATGGCAATTTTAGAGCTGCTGGATGATTTGGATTCAATGAGGCAACTATGCCCCCCCCCCCCCCCCCCCCCCCCCCCCCCAAAAAAAAAATAGCCTGTTCTCATAGCCCAGCAGTCCTGAGCACAGCTCACCTCTGCCACTCTTGTAGCGTCACCAATCACAGAGTGGCACTCTGAGATGAGCCCAGGCGATGTCATTACTGTGCCAAGCGCCGATGCTGCTTTCGCCCTCCCGCCGCCCACTGCACCCGGCACCTTCATAAATAATTCATACACACAGGAACACACAAAGGGCACACGCAGCCTGGGCTTTCTTTCAGATTCACAAACGCTGCATTTATGACTCCTATTTCTCTACCTTTTCCCACTTTTCGGAACAACAGGGTACAGAACCGTATAATGGGGCCCGAATACATGTATTTGTAGCCCTGCCAGTTATTTATTTGGATAACAGGTTAAAGGTTTTGTTTTTCACAAAAATCTCCTATTTCACTCATGTACATCAACCTGACCCACATTACTATTTTTACAACAAAGAAAAAAAAACATTGCTAGCACATTTTCTTTCCCTTTCAAGCTCCAAACAATTTAATTTGTGGTGATGTAGGAAAAAAAAAGATGTACATTTCAGCAACACCTTCCGACTGACATTGAGTGGGGATGATGTCAGCCCCAAAATCAGCATTCTGTTAACAGCTCACTTGTGTCTCATTAACGACCTGGCTGTTGCCATGAAAACCCAGCAGAAAGGCCATCAGGGGTTCACAGAGTCAGCTCCCCCTGCACTCTAGCACACGCGAGAGTCATTACCAATCTGGCTTGATTACCAGATATTGTGTGGGCTGTCAGGAAAGAGGGCCATATATCATAAACACATTAGAGACAGGAAGGATCCGTATATAGGCTGAATATTCCCCTGCAACAGTGAATGAAAGGGAAGGTTTCTGGCTGCATCATGGAACGCTTCTCCTCTCAAGCACTGGGCATTAAGAGGCTGCCATGTTCCCAGGTAGAGAGGGCCCCTCTCTCTGCTAATGGCACTCCAGCGAATGACCTTGACAGCTTGAAAATGAGCACATTAAGTAGAGCACTTAAATGTGCAATTATGCACTTGTTCCAGTTGAGATGTCACTGCTCCGTAGGTTAAGATGAGGATAAAAAAAGAAAAAAATTGAAAAAATAAATCATGTTTTTCAAATAGCTATCAAAACAATTAAGGGACTGATGTTGACATGAACTGAACAGAGACACACTGCAATTATTTAGAGAGCATTTCTATGAAAGCTAAATATAGGAAGCATGTACTCTATAGGCCTAACATATATCTTATACCCTGCTGTGATCATGTATACAGTACAGACTGTCTCCCTGAGATATGAGGCTGCAAGTAAACAATGGGCCTCGTGCAAGAATCATTTGTGCAGACAAATTCTTTCTTAAATGTTTCGTACGATTGATTTAGGAGAAAATTCAAAATTTCTAATCCTCTCTTAGGTACAAACCAATTTCATGAGTGCGCATGACATGACGCAATCAGTCGGCTGCTATACAGACCTAGTTTTTCACTAAATAACCACATTTATTGTTATTTAGAATCAATTGTCCGTTTCTTCTTATGCAATTCCGCAATCATATATTACATTTTTATGTGCTGATGACAGATCTATGGGTCAATCCACTTGCAGCAGGGATGTCGGTATCCTGGGGATTCTGGTTTCATTAGTTTTTTTTTGTCTTTTTTTGTCAAAACAATGAAGAGTATGAGATGAAGCAATTATTGAAATAACATCTGGATCAGAAAATGGATGGAAAGTTCGGAAAAGCTCCTTTAACCTGAGACAGTTTGGCCAAAGGTATTTTTATGCTTATGTATGAAAGAGATGTAGATTGGGATAAAGGGATGACAGATGTGGTCTGGAGATGTACAGTATGTGCATTAAGAGGAAATTTAGCAGAATCTTGTCGTGGTAGCTGACGGTAAACTCATTTACATCACATGCTGCACCTTCCGCCTCCATCAGTAGTTCTCGTAGATTAACAATGTTTGTTTAATCTGATGTGTTGCATTCGTAAAAGCCCACGGTAGGAGTAAAGGTGAGAGAAATTTATGATAAAAATAGGAAAATTCTGTTGCATCCTGTCCTCAGAGTTTAGCTATGCAAAGCAGAAAAAGTGGTTAAGCATCATAACCCGAGTTAAAAAAGTGCAAAGTAGTGATGGCTAAAAGACTCCATCAGATTATCTGCACAATGGTCACTCTTGTGGAAGGTTTCAGGTCTGCAGTAATCAGCATTTAAATGTGGACCAAGGAGGAAAAAAAGAGTAAAGCCAGAGTCTCAGAGAGCCATCCTACTGGGGAAAGTTTTCATTAAAAGCAGGAAAGACTACAATGTCTCCAACTAAGGCTACGTTCACACTGCAGCCTGAAGTAACCCAAATCCAAATTCTTTTTGCCCACACGTGACCTGGATCTGATCTTTTCTGGATCTGGAAAGATCACTAGATGCGCTCCAGCACAACATCCATGTTTACTTCCGCAAACACGAAGCACGCTGGCTTGTAACGTCATTGCGTCTTCTACTGCGCATGCGGGACACTGAAGCTGTATGAATGCAGTTCACACAGGAGATCACATACAAGTCGCATATATTTGAAAATGTAAACAAAAAAAAAGGATTTCACAAAAATAATCTAATCCTAAATGCGACGATGCCACAATTAGAAAATTGTGAATCAAAAAGGTGATATTAGGTGATCAACAATATATGACCCTTTGGCTCAATATCTTCAAAAGATCAACTGTTTATCCTGCTTCTCCAGGGTTTTATTACTAATTCTTAAATCGAAACACACCATTGTGAGCTATATTCTCATGTAGGATGGCCGTCTTTGTCCATCAGGAGGCAGGAAAACTGGTACATTTCTATATATATATATTGTATCTGCATGAAAAATTCTGCAAAAAGACTGGAAACTGATTTTATTACTGTGAACAATTTAAAATCCAGATTGAGAGGACTTCAGAAAGTTATCTTAAATTGTAAATGTTTTTTAATTGTATCGTAATTGTGTATTGTTCATTGTAATTGTGTTCATTGCCACCTCTTGGTCAGGACTTCCTTGAAAAAGAGGTTCTTTATCTAAATGACCAAACATGGTTCAATAATAGTAAAAATAAAGAGAACATCCATGTTAAGAACATCCATATTAAGACTTTTGTTGACATAAAAATGGGGGTGAAAAGTAGTTGAGGCTGTACCAACCGATTCAAACCGATTCATAGTTCAGACTTAAGATGTTCACATGATTCTTCTTTTTCAAAAAACATTATACTTTGATCTCACTGACATGTATGCACCCCTATTTGCAACCACTATTTTCCCCACAACCAAGCGGGTGGTAATGACCTGCTCACAAGCATTTTATTTAAATAAATAATAAAAAGCAGTTTAATTAGGAGATCAAAACAGTATTTGTATCCCTGTGAGATAAATAATTAAATAAGGGGGAAAAGGCCAATCTCAAAGTATGACTGTTTTTTTTTTTTGCCTCTGCTACAGGTCTGATTTTATATGTTCTACGAAACCTTCAACTGGTTAAAGAAATTTAATGGAGAAGAAAAGGTTTGCAAGCATTTTTCTATTTTACTGTCAGAAGGCCAATGACTACATGTTGGTTAGTTTGCAGATCTCTTATAAAACTGATATTTATTTAAATCACAAATAAATATAGGTGAAGGGAGTTGGTTCCAGGGTTACTCTTAAGCATTTGATATGGCTGTTTATTAAACTTTGCAGGTATAAAACCAACAATAGCAGATAGAGCAGCAATATTACATTAACTTAGGATATTCAAAGAAAAATAAACATATATTTTTTATTATCTTTTTAAATGTATGGAGTATGGAGACCATTAGTTTGGTATTATCTAAAACAATTCATAATAATACACTGAGAAATCCATCATTAAAAGACCGTAATGCTTATGCAAACATTTGTAAAACCATTTGAATCATTATTTGCTTCTGCTGTCAAAAGTTTGTTGCTCCTGCAGTGTACTCACCATTATTTTATTCATCACTTTTCACATCCATTATAAAGACTTGGTAAGGCCAGAAACTAAAACTTATAGTTATTTTAAAAAGAAAATATTATTAAAGGTAAAACTATATTTCTAGTCCATAACGGCAACATTAAGCTGATCTTTCAATCATTGATTTAGCCTCAGTCAAGTCACTGTAGGTTCATTTGTAACCTGTTTTTGTTTGATCAGTTTACAGTAATAATCTTACAGTTCCCTGGTGTCTGCTGCTCAATAAAACGGCCACCAATGGAGATAATTACCTGTCATTGTTATCTCCCATTAATGAAGTTCACGTGCAGAAGCTGCATAAAAATGCAAGTGCACAGTAATTAATCTGAAAACAAGAAAACATTTCACAGAATTTCCATCAAAATCTCATTCGTCCTCAGCCGTTAAAAAACAAACAAAAAACAAAACATGTCAGCTTTTCAAGCCATCCTCGTGAGAAACGGACTCTTATTGACCAAAAGAGCATATTTCCATATTACCATGGTCACAGAGTGGAGTCTCTGCTTTCATGCCAATAAATTTGCTCAGCTGGATCATTCAAACTAAAGCCCCTCGAGGGATTTCGACTGCCTGGAGGCATTCACGTCGATGTACCTCTTTTTCTAAGCACCTGGGAGTTTTCGCTCACTGTAAGAAGATCTTCTATATAGAGGGCAAAAAAGTGACAAAATAAAAGCCTCTTGTGCAAATATGGCTGGATTTAAAGCAAAGCGGCGGTAAATGTGTGAACAAAAAGCATCTTTTTGTGGCTCATGGAAACAGCAGATATGAGAACAACAGACATATGTCAGCCACAAAGCGCTACCCTGTTTGTATTTTCATGGTGGCCGGCACATCCCACTCTCTGGGGTTGCTCTGTGCTGTCATTTCAGCTGCTGAGCTCCTTCACAGTGGGCACACACAGTTATTCGCCATGGTTTCAATGTTGCTAGGCTACCTTTTTCGCTCCTCTGTTTTCTGTTTGAAAATCTTCTGTTCAATAAGGCAGTTCAAGGGAGACCTGTGGGTTTGAATACTGAGTGATATGAACCTGAAGGAGTCACTCACAACACTAATCGACCCTTTATTCTCCAAGATTCTTGTCTTTATTTCTAACAAGGAAATTTCTTCCTTGATTTGATTATACAGTTCAACCACCTGCCTCTTCAGCCAATGCATTTCTTTATTTTAAAGATTCATAAATAACTGTAACCTTGATTAGCGGAAACATTTATGATTTATACAGATATTTCCTTTGTGGAGTCTAGATTTTGTAAATTTACCAATTTTGGTGAAACAACAATGTTTGGGACTATTTATAAGGAGTCAGCCCTTGAGTTTTTATTTAGTTTGCAATAATTTAACATCCACCATTTCTTAACCTTGCTCAGACCCTGTTTACCGTTAGAACATTATGAAGTTACTCTGCCTTTGTTTTACCTTCAAGGTTGCCCTGGATACGTGCATTTGCGTTAATTTAACAGTTTCAGCACAATCTTTCACACTCAAGGACCACTTGAAGGTCTGATGTGCTACTCCTCTATTCACAGAACTTAGAGATAAGGGTGATAGCAAGGTGATTACATATGAAGCAAAGAAATAAAGTCCATGCAGGGGAATCCTGCCCAACTATGTACTGTTGGCCGCCTAATTTCTAATTCCAATCAGGTTCAGTTATTGTAAATTACATACCTGATGGATATATGTATTAGAATAATCACACTCTGTATGTGATGAATGGCTTAATGTTGCTGCTTAGTCTGAGAATAGGTAAATTAAATGTCCTGTCTTCATATTTGGTAAATATAAACATTTACAAGCTATGTTAATAGTTTAATAAAGTTAAAAAATAGCTAAAATTTCCCATAATCCAGTTCTAACAGAGTGTTCTCTGACTGGATGAACATAAAACTCAGTTTTAATCTATCCTCATCTTTTTGTTGAGCACTGCCAGTCAGCTGTCTGAAAGAAGCCTGCTAAAAAAAAAAAAATATTTTGCAGCTTGGAAACATATTCAGCTGTTGATGTATAATGGTTTGAGAAATAACAGGGTTTATACAGGAAGGAGGAACTCTAATTTAATGCTTTTTAATGCTCGTAGAAATAATTTTAATGCCATCAATAAGTACCCATATACATACATATATATATATATATATATATATATATATATATATATATATACATATATATATATATATATATATATATATATATATATATATATATATATATATATATATATATATATATATTTATATGGGTACTTATTGATGGCATTAAAATTAAGGCCTTGATTGGCATTAAAATATATAAAATGTGATTATCATGGCATTTCAAATGCTTTATAAAAAAAAATAAAAAATTACATTTTGTCAAATATATCAGATTTAACTGGTTCCACGTGTTTGCGTGGAACTGCTCCTGGTTGATCCTAAAGCCATACAGGTAAAAGCCAGTAAATTAGAATATTTTGAAAAACTTGATTTATTTCAGTAATTGCATTCAAAAGGTGTAACTTGTACATTATATTTATTCATTGCACACAGACTGATGCATTCAAATGTTTATTTCATTTAATTTTGATGATTTGAAGTGGCAACAAATGAAAATCCAAAATTCTGTGTGTCACAAAATTAGAATATTGTGTAAGGGTTAAATTTTGAAGACACCTGGTGCCACAAACTAATCAGCTGATTAACTCAAAACACCTGCAAAGTGCTTTAAATGGTCTATCAGTCCAGTTCTGAAGCCTACACAAACATGGGGAAGACTTCAGATTTGACAGCTGTCCAAAAGGCGACCATCGACACATTGCACAAGGAGGGAAAGACACAAAAGGTTGTTGCTGAAGAGGCTGGCTGTTCTCAGAGCTCTGTGTCCAAACACATTAATAGAGAGGCAAAGGGAAGGAAAAACTGTGGTCAGAAAAAGTGTACAAGCGATAGGGATCACCTCGCCCTAGTCAAGATTGTGAAAAAAAAACCAATTCAAAAATGTGGGGGACATTCACAAGGAGTGGACAGCTGCTGGAGTCAGTGCTTCAAGATCCACCACCAAGAGAAGCTTGAAAGACATGGGTTTCAACTGCCGCATACCTCGTGTCAAGCCACTGTTGACCAAGAAACAGAGCGAAAAGCGTCTCACCTGGGCTAAGGAAAAAAAGAGCTGGACTGCTGCTGAGTGGTCCAAAGTCATGTTTTCTGACGAAAGCAAGTTTTGCATTTCCTTTGGAAATTGAGGTCCCAGAGTCTGGAGGAAGACAGGAGAGGCACAGGATCCACGTTGCCTGAAGTCTAGTGTAATGTTCCACCATCAGGGATGGTTTGGGGTGCCATGTCATCTGCTGGTGTCCGTCCACTCTGTTTCCTGAGATCCAGGGTCAACGCAGCCGTCTACCAGCAAGTTTTAGAGCACTTCATGCTTCCTGCTGCTGACCTGCTCTATGGAGATGGAGATTTCAAGTTCCAACAGGACTTGGCGCCTGCACACAGCGCAAAATCTACCCGTGCCTGGTTTACGGACCATGGTATTTCTATTCTAAATTGGCCAGCCAACTCCCCTGACCTTAGCCCCATAGAAAATCTGTGGGGTATTGTGAAAAGGAAGATGCAGAATGCCAGACCCAAAAACGTAGAAGAGTTGAAGGCCACTATCAGAGCAACCTGGGCTCTCATAACACCTGAGCAGTGCCAGAAACTCATCGACTCCATGCCACGCCGCATTAATGCAGTAATTGAGGCAAAATGAGCTCCAACCAAGTATTGAGTATTGTACATGCTCATATGTTTCATTTCCATACTTTTCAGTTGGCCAACATTTCTAAAAAAAAAATCCCTTTTTTGTATTAGCCTTAAGTAATATTCTAATTTTGTGACACACGGAATTTTGGATTTTCATTTGTTGCCACTTCAAATCATCAAAATTAAATGAAATAAACATTTGAATGCATCAGTCTGTGTGCAATGAATAAATATAATGTACAAGTTACACCTTTTGAATGCAATTACTGAAATAAATCAAGTTTTTCAAAATATTCTAATTTACTGGCTTTTACCTGTATGGCTTTAGGATCAACCAGGAGCAGTTCCACGCAAACACGTGGAACCAGTTAAATCTGATATATTTGACAAAATGTAATTTTTTATTTTTTTTTATAAAGCATTTGAAATGCCATGATAATCACATTTAATATATTTTAATGCCAATTAAGGCCTTAATTTAAAAAATAATAATTTAATGACGTTTAATGATTAATGACCCGCAGAAACCCTGAATAATATAGTCCAATTTTAAGAACTGTATATTTCAGCAACATATATAATATAGAAAGTTAAACATTACATTTGGATATTTTCCTATTTGTCTATAAATCTTCCGGCTTAAAATGCACTAGACAAGGTCAAAAACACTCCAAACGTCTGAGAATCATATTGTTTCGGGCTTTTCTTTTAGCAAATGGCATCAATCAGCTCTGGACATGATCTGTTTTAGCATGATTTAATATGCTAAGAAGCTTTATGGTCTGCCTTGGTCAAGCAAGTGTACAAACTGCAAACTAATTCTCTAACACAGGGCAATGAAACATTTCCGTTAAACAAACTAGAAAGTGGAATAGATAAATAAAGTTGTGTTTAGATATTTTCATGTATGGTGAACAAACTACTTTTAATCTTATTCTCTGCTGTCACATATGCTGTGCACCTCAGGGAGTCTAATGAACTTAAAACATTAAACAGCGTAACCTCCATGGTGACATCACATCTAAGTAGTTCCAGTACTAATGCAAAAACATATTCCTGCATTATTAAACTCCTGTTTTACCCAAGCAAAAAGCTTTAAAATGTGTCTGTAGGGTCAGAACATTTATAAACTACAATAACAAATCTATAGGAAATATGACTTTAATTTCCTGCAAAACTCACTCTGCTATCAGGCAATTGACAGCAGTCATAAGTTGGAAAAAAAAAAACACAAGTGCAATCTAAAACATTGTGAAAAGTAAGACATTGGGAAAGATCTGAATGTACAAAGGCAGTGGGTATTACCATAAAGAATGAGGAAAAAGCAGAGCTAACTGGTTATTCTAAAGATACTGTAAGAAAAAAGGTCTTAAGATGCAAATTTTGCAGCTTGCCATGTCCCCTGTTGATACATGATGAGGCCAACATGCTGTTAGAGATGACAGGTTCAATTACTCATACCAACATTTTTGTTCCTGCTATCATATATTCATTTAATGCTTACATAAAACTGTTACATGACAACATAGAAGAAGAAAAAAAAAGTAAGCATCCATGTGTATTTATTGTGAAAAAGTAATGTTCAAATATAAACAGAGAAATCTATAATGCCAAAATAATTTCAAGCTTTTCTAAGTTGAAAAATGTTAGATAAGGTGGTCAAATCTGAAGAGTGTAGAACATTATAAAATATGAATACTACCCAACCAATATATCTATTCTATTTGGCATACTTTCAACTTTGGATTTTGGGGCTTATCCAAAGCTTGAATTGCCAAACACAGCGATTCCAAGGGTGAGGGTGAAGAAGCAAACAGCTTCCCAGGCACTGCTAAATTCAAGCTTTTATATTTTTTCCCTTACTCCTGTGTGCTTCTAATAATTACAAGTGTAAAGCAGTCTGACTTCAGCACAACTGAAGGTCATGTCTCTTGAACTTTGCTTGGCAACACTAGCTGACCCTGCTGACCCCAAAAGCATGGCCACCTGATTTCCCTGGAGTCCCAAAACAAAAACTCATTTGATGACCTCTAAACTGATCTGATCCCCCTCCACAGCTAAATTCAAATCATCTCTTTGTCCCCTGAAATCATTAGAAGGCTTCCTTTTTGTTCTGTTTTGTGTGCAAAAAAAATAATCATTAAACAGTTATATATTAAAGTCACCGTTTTTTACCTTTGCAACTCTTTCTGCATCTTATATATTTAACAATGGAACAAAGGACGTGAAATAAACCACTTCTTTCATGGTTGCATAAATAGTTCTAGATGCTGGGGCTATTTCTATGTGTTTATCTTTGGCTAACTTTGAAAGGGCCTTCATTAATATTTCAAATGCACTTCAGCTAGCGGTAAAAGGTTGTTATATCCAGACACGCAGTTGGCATACTCAACGTTTTTTCTCTAGTTGTTGGGGTTGTTTACAGGAAATGGATTGAACAGTAATTACAGGATGTTGACAACTTTCTTCCAGAAGAACATGTTTTAAAACTTTAATGGGTAAAATGAAAGCTGTTTTGCTTCCTGTATTTATTTGACACACAGTCAACGAAGAGCAAATGTAATATTTGTTTTTGCTGCCAACAGGGAAGAAGTAGTGATCCTATGAAGCATTGTTGATATTATTCTCAGTCTGCTCCTTGTTAGTTGCTGGCTTTAGGCTTTCTACTATAAAATATCTTATTGTAAAAACTATTTAGTAAGAAATTGTCCTAAATTCATTATATTTTAATTCAAAAGGCAATACCTAAAGAGCTTTCTATTTAAACATCCTTATCAAATGCTCCATAATAATCAGAAATGTTATTGATTTATTTTGACCCTCTATTTAAGCCCTTTTTAAAGCTATGCATCCAATCTTTTGCATGTCAACCACTGCTTATACCCCCTTATCTTTGATTAAATGTCCATGTTGGCTAGATGCATGTCAAGCCATTAGTGTACATTAGTGAAAATTTGGAAGACTTCCACACAATATATATACATATATATATATATATATATATATATATATATATATATATATATATATATATATATATATATATATATATATATATATATATATATATATATATATATATCACCAGCTGTCAATGGACGAAGGACAGGTCGCCTGTCCATCGCAGGGCAACACAGAGACCAACACGACAAACATCCATTGATGCACACACTCACACCTAAGGAGAATTTAGAGAAGCCAATTAAATTAAGAGTCTATCTATCTATCTATCTATCTATCTATCTATCTATCTATCTATCTATCTATCTATCTATCTATCTATCTATCTATCTATCTATCTATCCATCCATCCATCCATCCATCCATCCATCCATCCATCCATCCATCCATCCATCCATCCATCCATCCATCCATCCATCCATCCATCCATCCATCCATCCATCCATCCATCCATCCATCCATCCATCCATCCATCCATCCATCCACATGTAAAAATTAAGTTACGTTGAAGCTAAAGAGCTTTGATCTATTTTTTCCCCAAACTTTATCTTGATTGTGCATTAGGATAAAAAAGGTCAAAAGCATGACAATACCAACATCATCACCTCGATTCTTCCTGTTGTAATCATTTTCACTTAAATGAGCCTTATCCATGTGCACATCTGTAAACTGCAGAGCTAAAAAGTGTCAATTTATGTGCTAGATTGTTTTTTGTTCTTATTAAAAACGATTGGCACAGTGGTACAAGAGGAAATCACTTAAAGTTATCCCAGTCATTCAAGTGCCTGCCAGTTTCTAGTCACTTTCGATTCGAGTACCATAGGGCTACCAATACTTGGGTATGTCTTTCACTTTTCAAAGTAACTTTTTTTTCTTTTCTCCTTTACCACACTCATTCTTGTAATTTCTCAACTTTTACCTATTGATTGCTCTTCTTTAAAATAAATAGGTTTATCCCAATCTCAGCACTAGAAACATATTTTGTATCCTTGGCTTTGTTTATTTTTCCCCATTCTCTGTAATTTTATCTGATCATCAGTGCTTTATTTTCTCTACTTTTAATTTACCCTGTGTGTCTGTTAAGACCTCATTAACTTGATCTTTTTCAATTTTATTGTCATACATCCACAAGATTTCTGCAGGGATGTGCATTTCTTTTAACTCTTAGTTTTTTGGAAACTATTCAGCCAAAAGACATTTCACATCCTAAGGCCAGAAAATACTGAATCAGATTTTCTATCAATCCGACGCAAAATTCTGTCAGATGAGGTTGTGGCATGACACTCATTGAAGGTCAATGGGGATGATCTCAACCGACACGATTTTACGAAAGGAGGCTTGCATAGGTCTGACTGAGATAGAGCCTACCATAGGTCTATTTTAGTCGGACTAAGCATCAATTCAGCAGCAATTTCATGGGTCTGACAGGAAAAGAGATGCAGCTACAAAGTAAAACACATCTACTTTGAAGGAAAATACAAAAAAAAATCTGTTAATCGCACGAGAAAACAACTGCACTTCGCGTATATAGTAAGCGGGACGGATTCCTGCAAAACCAATGAAATAAACATTACAAAAAGAATACTTTACCCATAATAGGAATTCAAGAGGACAGAAAATCGATAAAGTAGTGAGCCTCTTGAGCTTCACAAAAAACAAAATAATTATGGGCAGACAGAGCAGGAAGTGCGGCGTATTTCTCTCACCTCAGGGAAAGAAAAACTCTTTACAAACTTCACAGATCTCTCTCTGTGAATCACATTTCAATGCCTCAGTCAGCATATAAACTGTCCCACTATGTTTATTGTTCTGTGTTTCTTTTCTTTAAACATTATGTTTTTAATATAGGAATATCTTAATTCTCTACGTATGTGTTCTGGTTTGAAATTCTGCACAGACTCGTTATGTGGGGCCCTGCTTTATAGTGCACTTGTAATGTATATTGTAATTTTAATGTAACTTTTAATGCACTTGTGTTTTTTATTTTGTTTTTTTCTAAATAACTTCTCCTAATCCATCCAAGTAAATATGTGATAATTGTTTTAATTTGTGTATAGCACAGAAGTGAAAAATATCTGCACAGATCTGCTCACCCTGCTCTCTCATTATGCAGTGTGACATTCGAAAAAAAGGATCGAAGATTAAAAAGTCGTAAGCAACCAGTGTGTTCAGGCCTTCAGTTGAACATGTAAATGTCCGTGTGAGTCAAGGCTCAGACGCTTTCAAAGTCATGGCATTGTTGCCATTAAAATTGATATGTGTGGTATTGTGATGCTAATGCAGCCCTTCTGCTGCCTTCAGAACTACAAGTGTTGTTTGTATATTTTTAAATCTGGTTTTCTATGTATTCTCAAACTAGCTTCTTTGTTTTTGATTATTATTTTATCAATAAAAGATCTTGATTGGGTTCTCTTGATTATTCAAATACGTTTTTTGCTTCTAGTTTTCACAGCATATATCATAGGGGGTTTGTATCAAGTCTAACTAAGAATGTTTTTTAACAAAACATTTAAGCATTTATATTTCCCATCTTGAATAAAAAAACAAAACTATACGTTACAAAACTTTTCTACAAAATGACCGGTTGGTAGAACGTAACATTTAATGCATCAGATATTAATTTTCCAATTCCCTGTCCTCTGTCTAATTACATTGTTGCAGTGTTGTTGCAACTGTTGTGTCTATCCCCCAATATTTATGTTTGTATAGCGTGGATAAGGTCTTGATTTGCACCAGCTGATTTGGATAAAATCTTTTAAAGTATAGCAAACAAGCTCAATGAGCTTTAATCTAAGTGATTCAGATTAGGTTCTCCCTCAGTGATGTACAGGCAGCAGCAGTTTGCTTTGGATCATTGTTCTGGAAGAATCCATTATTTGTTCCAAAAGAAGTTAATATATATGGGATATAAGGTGCTGCTTGAAACCGTCAGTTCATAATTACTTCTTAGATGACCATAGGTTTTTCTCCATATGAATAAATAATTTCACCCACATGTAGTTATTGGTCTAGGTAGAAAGTGGCCTTTATCTGAAACTACAGTACACTTTCTTTTGATACTACACTTGGCATAGTATTCTACTATAAATCTAGTGCTGTTTAATCTGTGAGGACATTATGCCAAAAAGAATCAGACTGCCTTTATTTGTCATTGTACAGAGCACAATGAAATTTTTTCCTGAACAACCGATGCAAGAGACATATTACAACAACATAAATGGGGAGACAGGTGCCTGAGGCTGCAGCCATTGCATTAGATAGATAATAATGGCAAACATAGGGGGTAGATGAAGATTACAAAAAAATAAACTCTCACACAGTGTCTTTGCAGGGCATGGTGTGAGATTGCAAAATCAAAACAAAAAATCTACATAAAGCATATGGATATGGGGAAGGGAGGGAGGGAACACAGTTATTAGGGAATGGGGGGAGAAAGCAAGTGAAGGTGGTGGGGTTTGAGAACTGCCCTAAATCTTGTACTAGTTCAACAGTAGGGCTCGGCATGGTTCAGTTGTGGCTTGGTGTCCGGCTTTGCAACTCACAGATCTCTTTGCCTTTTAACGACGCAAACTTCTTCTCCTATTAACAATAAAAGGCATCAAAAGGGTGTGGAGCAACCTGGGATGATGCAGAGACCAAGGCTCTTATTGAACTTCAAGCCGAGGATGCAATCCAGGCACAAAATAATTTCTGGAATGTTACAGGCGATGCCATTTTTGGTTGCCTAATTCCTGCCTTGAGAGCTGTAGTATTGTGGACTGCCGATAGGAGGCAAGGAACCGTGCTAGCCTGATGTGTAAATGGTCGTAAGAGCGTTGCACAGTGAACTGATCGAAGCTCAGCCCGAAATCGTCAAGAATCGTTTCACAGGGGTAGTGTAAATGGGGAAATAGTCAAACTAAAATCAGTCAGCATAACCCTCTGAAAAAACCGAGCATTCATGTCATCATTCAGCCTTTTTATTTCATCCATGGCTATTCAAATGTCTCTGGATTATAAACCTCAACGAGTAAGTTTAAAGGGCTTAAATTGCTACCAACATAGACAGAATGTTGAAAATGTGCTACAGACGTCACAACCCCACAACACACAAGCATAATTTGTCACTGCACACCCCCGGTGCTCTAAAGTCCAGGAGTGATGTAGCTGATATTAGACAATGTGGTTATAAAAGTAATTCGAAAATCAGAATTCAAATAAGTTGTCACAACATCTGACATAACTTTTATTACCATAACTTTGATTCATATTATGGATATTGTATGAAATTATCATAAAACCAACATTATCTCTTTTAAGCCTTAACAAAATGTCAAGAATTGATAGAAAATTTGATAAATAAACATTTAACTTTTAAGAAGCTGAAAAAAAGAAACCTGTATTAATTTAAGGGTCATAGTCATATCATATTAGATCACTTTTTTCGTTTAGCTCACTCAGGTTACATATAAACTTTTTCTGAAACATTACTCTTGTTATATTACTAGTTATTTTTGCATTTAAGTGGCGGCAAAGGCGTTGGATGCCGGAGTTTCCCCAGCAACCGGAGGGTTGTCGATTCAAGCCCTGGTTCCGGGTTTTTAATGTTGTTGTGTCCTTGGGCAAGACACTTGACATGGACCTACTGATGGTGGTCAGAGGGCCTGGTAGGGCCTGTGTATGGCGGCCTCACTTCTGTCAGTGAGCCCGGGGCAGTTCTGGCTATAATGTATCTTGCCACCATCAGTGTGTGTGTGAGCATGGTTTAAAGCACTATGGTCAAGTCTACTGGTTTGAAATAAAGTTAATTATAGACCAATTAATATTACTCTTTTTGCTCAGTTTGTAAGTAAATGAAGCCTTTTGTCCATATTTACTATAACATTGAGTGAACAGAGGTATGATTCTGTTCTTGGGTGCAGGGAGTAAACAAGCAAGTAATGTGGCTCACCCAGTTAGCACCTCCCAGTGAAGTTGGGCATATAAAGAAGAAAAGTCCAGGATCAGTGCTAAACAATATTTAATTCCAAGAGGGAAAGAACTGAAATAGTGCTCAGAATACAGTATGAATGTCAGTGGTCATTGAAGCGGAAGCTAAAACCTGCCGAGGCATTCAGATATCACTGCAGAGTTGATGGATGCCTGAGTACACATCTGATACTGGTTATTAACGCTATTCTTAATCTCTACAGTCTAAGTCCAGGTTACATTCTAAATATATCATATCATAATTTGATTGTTTGATTGAATCCCAATGATTTTTTGCAGCTTCAACAAGAAACTCCACAATACAATAAAAATATTATGGAAACCTCAGGTAAATAGTCTTGTGTCTTTTAAGTCTGAATTTTCTGCATTTTACATTTCCATCAAGAAGAGCCATTGTTTTTAAGTTATTTCATCTCTGACAAGAAAGAGCCAGTCTCAGGTAATCCAGTTGTGTGTTTATCCGTCTTTTCAGGTGGACTTTTTCCTGTTGGGTGCATTTACCATCTTGTCATTTCTCCTAGCGTGTCTTGTTGTTTTTAGGGAGGAGGTCGGTGGGTAGTGGGGAAATCATGAAGACGGACGACGCTGTCACACCGGGATTGTGTTTGTCGCAATGCAAGCATTTTCCTCCGCTCTATTATCATTACTATTGCTGATGTTATTGTTACAACAGCCATCTCAGGAAGTTGTAGCGCTGCTGGAGCCGAAAGGCAGAAAAGTGAAATGGGGAAATGGAAACATTGGGATTCAAGAGGCTGAATGTGTGTTGTATAATATCTGCATTTACAGATAATTGGCAGCATGGCGTATGACTGCTGTGCATTCTGTTTTTTTGTTGTTGTTTTTTTCTACTACAAACATAAAAGAACAATCAAGCTTCGGGAACAATTTTAATTTCCCAAACTGCAAAGGCCATGAGTGGTAATCAAATGCATAGTATCAAATCCAATGTTGTAAAGTTGTAAAAACAAGTTTTAGTTTTGGCATAAACATAATAGTCACAGTTGAGGTTTTACATGTGAAGCCATCTCTCCTCTCTGTCTCATTCGGCCGTCCTTTAGGATGCTGGAGCAGGTGTGATAAATGCTACCGTTTAAATCAAAGCCCCCCACTTTCCCCCTCCTCATTCCTCTGGGGAGAAATAGGATGCCTCCATGCAGATTGATATCAAGAGGCCCAGCCATCTCCTGAAAGCTCTGACTGATGGTCTGCCTGGATAAAAAATGAACTTTATACCCAACATTCTGGTTATGATTCATCTGTCTCCCCGTTCATCCACACAGACCTTCACCACAGTACATGCTCTATGGAAACATTACACTTTATCATATATAGAGCCCTTCTGCCTGCCCACACCCAGAAGATACCAAAATGTTAGCATGTGCAGGGTTAGATGAATTTAGTACATGTTTTTTCCCAGAAGGTGAGCTAAACAAAATATCAAAAGTAGTTAATTCTCTTTATAAAATTTAGTACTGATTTGATATACAGATGCATCTCAACAAACTGAGAATGATCTTGGTAATTTGTTTAGAAATTAATTTATGGTATCATATACAGCTAACTGTATAACAAACTCTCATTTATATTACTATGGATGATTATGGCTTACATCTAATAAGAATACAAAAAATGGTTATAAAAAAAGTAAAATGACAAAAAAAAAAAACAACAATGAAAAATATTTAAATGCACAAATGCAATTTTATGGCATTCACAATTATTAAGGAATGCCACTAACAACCATCAAAAATTTGGCCACACTGCACACACTCCATCAACTATCACAGTTCTCAGACAACACTGTCATAGTTGGCCTCATCTAAGATCCCAGTGTAAAGACAGTGGACACAAGTATTTGTGGAAAGGTCAAAGTTGGGAAAACAAATAAGCTAGAGGTGGATATCCGCAAATACAGAGCCACCATCACTACAGTGGTGAACATCCAGAAAGCTGAGTGTTACCTAAAAGATATTCCAAATTTACACTGCATTCAGCTCTGCTCTGGATTCTAGAGGAAATAAACAGCCATAATAAAAAAACAACAACAAAACACTACACTATTACACTGCCAACATATAAGAGAAATAATCCAGAGGAATACTGTTAGCAAACCTGCCTCAACCTTTTTTTGGAACAATCTATTTTCAGATATCAATTGGGAACAAACATGGCTATTGCCAAGAAAAAATTTTGTTTCTAATAAAATACGGGAAGTGTCCCTTAAAATTTTACACAGGTGTTATCCTGTTAATTCAGTACTGAGCAAATATATTCCAAATATTGATCCACTTTGTTCCTTCTGTCACATTGAAAAAGAAACATTAACCCACCTTTTTTGGGAATGCTCTTTTAGCAAAGTTTTTTGGTGTGACTTCAATAATTTTGCTAATGGGAAATGCAATATACGTATTGCGCTGAATGTTAAACATGTTCTGTTTGGTTTTTCCAAGGGCAGTATGTCTGGGAAAGAATATATTATAAATTTTCTTATTCTGTTAGCCAAGTTCCACATACATGCTTGTAAATTTGCTAAAAACAAACCCAACCTCACTATTTTTAGAGCTTATGTAAGTTGTTTTTTGGACTCCTTAAAAATATGCACCAACTCTAAAGCTATGAAACTTATGACCCTAAGTGGTGAACTTAATTTGTAATCTATTTTTTTTTCCTGTTTTATGGAATTCTGTAGTTCTGTTACCCCAGTACCTCGAGCATACTAATGTCTGCAATTGTATATTCTTTATTTGTAAATAAAGTTTGTTTAAAAAAAAAAAAAAAAAAAAAAACTATTACACTGCCTCTGGATGGCTATGGTGTGCAGATGGGCCAGACTTCAGGCAATTTACAGAACTTGCATTTCAAAAACAGGGAACTGAACAATCGCATCACCCAAGAACTGTTTACCTAGAATGGTTAAATAGCCCTGAAGCTTGTTATGTTAATAGATGTCCAGACATATTTGTGTATATTAGTAACGTAATACTTAAGACCAGGCTGCCCATAATTGGTCCTCGGGGGCCACTGTCCTACAGGTTTTTACAGAAAGTCAGCTGTGGAGAAGAAGGTAAACCTCTCAAACCTGCAGGATAGCGGCCTTCGAAGTCTGACTTTGGACAGGCCTCCTTTAGGTAAATTACTGGGCTGTAAAACATGTTTGTGCCAAAAACAGCTACAACTATAGCTTCTGTGCATTCAGCTTACTCAGCCACTACAAAAATCAACTACTGAAAATATCTGAATGCGAAAAAAAAAAAAAAAAAAAAAAACTGAAGCAGATTTAATTGTTTTAAACCAATAGGAGTTGTTTAGGTCTTACATCTTACATCTGTGTTTATTCATGATATTTACAGAGTGAGCTGCAGACGCCCCTTGGAGCATCACTGCAGCAGAGCAGAGTGGACGCAGTGCAAATCAAGGCAAAAAAAAAAATCCCTCTTGCACATCGTTTCCAGTAAATGAAGTTGTTAAAGAGATTCTCCTTCTGTAAAAGACTGTTGCATCACAGATGAACAAAGGAGCGTTAATAAAGATCCTTTCTACCAGTAGTAGAAATTTTATTGTCTTTATGTTTTTTGAATACTTCTAAATATGTTATTTTTTCTGCATTAACAACTTACTTACACTGTGAATTTATGTTTACTGTACAGTACTTACTTTAATTTTCTTTTTCTCACTTTTGTGTGTATCCGCATAATCTTATTGACCTTTCACTGGTATACTTGAACTTTCCCATTGTAAGAGAAAAAGGGTATTTCAATTCTATTCTGTTCTTAAACACGTCTGTAGCTCTTATAGTCTCAGTAATAAAGTAATTGATAAAGATTTATCAATAAATTTTAATATAGAGCTGCATCTAATCTTTAGTAATGTAAAGTTTAGTGCAATTAAAATGTATAGGAAAAAAGTACAAACAACCGGCGTAGCTACAGCCTTTAAAGCATTACGTCGCAAAATCCATTCAACACTTTGGGGGGAGATTCACAAAGTAACATGTGCAGCTACTGGACACAAACTGATACAGAACATGAGCTACAACAACTGTGTACATAATATTTATGAACTATATAAGTTAGATACAAAGATACTTTATATACAGTATATATATATATATATATAGCATCAAAGATTTGTTTTTCTTTTTATAAGAAAATTATTTATCATCAAAAATCATTGGAAACTCTGAAAGAAGAGAGGAGGGACAGAATCCAGGTTGTTTTATGTGAATAAATGGCAATTTGGAGTCCCACGTTATCAGCTGGTGTTAGTCTGCTGTTTTACCAAGTCTACAGGCTGAGCAGCCAACTAAAAGGCCATTTTCAGTGACTAGACCAGTGGATTTATTGTAAAGTACATGCAAAGTCTTCTCAGTGGCTGAGATTTCTATATAAAAAGTAAAACACAACAAAAAAGCGATAATATATCATTAAACCAGTAATGTAGCTGTGAAAGAGATACGTTTCACTTTTCTAACTGATATACTGAACTTTATAAGCATGTCATTACATATTATTAAGGTACACTTGTAAGATTAAAAATATACTTTAAAATATTTGCCCTTAAAACATTGCATGTGTTTATTGGAAGATGTCTTGTTCCGACCTCAAAGATGTGTTCAACCAATGTTCCTGCTTGGTCCGTCAGCCCCTCCATACCATCATGAGTGACAGGCAGACAGTGCATAGGGGTCACATTACTCATACTTAGCATTCTGTTCCTCTTCTTTCCTGCACTAACAACATGGTGAAGTGTTTCACTTGGTGCTCCAAACAGGAGAAGGTGTGGGAGGCGTTGTGCAAAAATATAAAACACTAACCAAGCTATGGAATCCTACCAATTTGCCATTTAAAAGTGTAATATATATATATATATATATATATATATATATATATATATATATATATATATATATATATATATATATATATATATATATATATATATATTACACTTTATGTACTTTATATATACATACATACAGATGAATCACACTGTAACATTTCACTTAGCATGGATCGAACTTTGACATGGATGCAGTATTTATGTGGGTATTAAGGTCTTTGTAATTTCTTTTTTGTTAAAACAAAACTCAAGGCTATTGAGTTAACATATAAACTTGTGTTTGGGGAAGAGTCACATTAAATTAGTGAATTCTTTAATCAGCTTAGCTTCAATTTTCGAAGGGACAGTATACTGTAACTGGAACTGCCTATCATTAAAAATTCAGAGGGCAAAGGAAATTTAGGAATTTATAAAAACAATAAAGAGACATCTTGCTATGAAAATCAGTAATTTTCCATCATAGTTTCCCACAAAAAACTGAAACGAAAGTGTAAACACTAGACATGACAGCTATAGATTAGAAAGTAAGGATGACACCAAAAATGTAGATTAAGAACACAACTGCATTAAATATTTGTTAAAGAAAGTTACGTGAGACTATACACTGTAGTGCGTATTTCAAAGTCTCCCAGAATGTGGATAATCCTGGGGTAGGTCCTCTGTTGCAAAAAAAAGCAGTTTGCTCCAACATTGCACACGATGTAAGCTACTTATGTCACCATGCTTTATTATAGTGACATCATATTATGACCATAGGTACTACTTGAGAGAGCCTGGTATGAGCGGTTGCATATCGATGAGCTGTGGCATGTAACATATGCACTTGTATCAATCGGTTTCTAGAGCATTTAAAGGAGAACCACCAAAGCTGGCCTCACCCCAAGGTTATCACATGAATTGGGCCAACACAGGGTTGGCAGTTCTATTATTCATTTATTACAACACCCTTGAGAACCAGATATAAGAAATGTTTCCTGCCACCAGAAAGGCTTCAACCAAAAGGTTCTTGCCAAGCACCCTGAATCCACATTAAATCACATGTAGGCAATAGCAGGCCCCTTGCTCATAGAGACTGGTATGTGTTAAAGTCGCCAAGCAGTTTGTGAAAAGAGCCCACACCTCCAAATTGCATATAGGCAAGTTCTTTCTAAACCGGTGTGAGTATTTCAAGCAGCAAGTCTAATGGAAAGAACATTTCTCTCCCTGTTAAAGAGGAACTCTGAAATCATGTTTTGTGAATAATAAAATTAAGAAATGGGAACTGTGGAATTGGTATTACAAGTTATGAGTAAAAAATAAAACTGGTACTCCAAATGTTGCTGACTAGCTCACAATTATTAGTAGACAGCACACATTGCATCATATAGATAGGAGTGTAATGTTAGTGTTAAGTACAAATAATTAGGCAGGGTTGCAATTCCATGTGACTCTCTGCACCGCAGCTAGCTTTAGTGCATCCTGTGATTATACTGTTAAGTGAATTACAATTTTAATAGTATTTTCCTCAACACTATAAGGTTGAAAAATATGGTGAAGTTGAAGAAAGTGACAAAAAAAAACTCCCCACATTCTAAAGCTGAAGAAATGTTGTGGAAATTTGTTACCCTTGGCGGTAGCATCGAGAAAAGGATGGCTTGGAAAGCAGTAGAAAAAAATTAGGGTTGTGCTAGAGCACAGTGGCATCATTATTGCCTAAACACTGAAAGTATGTTTTCCAAGATCGCTTTTACTCAGTAGTGATGGGATTCTACCATACTATGCTGGAGTAAATAATATTAAATTTGTGAAATTCACCAGACAAAAGAACTTAAAAGTATGTTCAGACATGCAATACTGATGCATTTCATAACATTTATAACACACCAAATGTCAGCAGTTTGTAGAGCCATTTCAAGGTTCAGTCAATCATCAGTGTTCTGAAGAAACTGAAACCTCAAGAGAGAAAAACAACCTCAAGCCCCAGCAGGAAATGAAACCAGCCAATTTGCTCTGATCAAAAGGTATTAAAATAAAAAAAATAAAAAAAATCTCTAAAAGACTGATTAAAGATCACAAAGTAAACATATATTTAATAATGTTAGGAATATTCAAACATATTTTGAACAAAGGCTAGCTTCCATATAAGCTAAGTGATGGAATTTGTTTCAAGTCCATTAATGTATTAGGCATTTATAATTATATTTATCTAAGAGTGAAAATACTCTGCTGGAGATTTTAAATGTCAAGAGTAGAGCACATACCCAAAGTGCAGCCAGGCACTTTAGAAAGAGTATTTTAATATCAACTTCCTCCATAATAGATTTACTATTTCCCCCACTCTGGCTGACACATCCTGGCAGGTCATCAATTGAGATATTCCACTTTGGAAACCAAATAGACATAGATTGAGGTACTTACCCTAATGAGACCTCTGTTCCTGATGTGCTCTTTTGTGAGACTGTATTGAACGGGCACAGTGTATACATGTACCTGCAAAGGAGATAGAAAGCAAAATTCAGTTCCTGAATGAGATGGTCCAGATGGTCTTATTTATATGTCAGACAACTTTTTTTACTTAGAACATGCTTGGTTGATTTCCTCTATTTTAGGACTCTGATGGAAAGAAAAATGCTGGCATGTGCAAATATAACTGGCAGATTTTAGCCCACCACCATGTTCAGCATGAGTAGAAATGCCAGCTAATATGCATTATAATACAGAGCATTGTGTTCTCTCTGCTGGATGTGTTTGCACATCTGGTTAAAATTTATCTACAGAAATACTTGATATGAATATTAAAACCCTCTTAAAAATTGGTTTCCTTAAGAATCAATGTATTTTTTGAGAATATAGCAGTAAGTGGTGAAAAACCACAGCATAATTACCATAACACTGCTATTTCTATCTCTACTTTGCTTGTCTCGAGCCATCCTCCCTGCCCACAACTTTAAGGAACCATTACCATGATGGCAAGAAATATTTTGTAACCAGTTCCAAACAGATCTGACGTTCCTAGTAAGATCTTGACCCTGTTGTGATAAAACCTTAAAATCATGCCCCAGTGTTTAACTGCTACTTGCCTCGAGCAAAACACCAAAAAGCTCAGGACACATGATAGACCGATCTGTATGTATATAATGTCAACTTACTAAGCAGCTTGCAAAAGATGACTAAATTGCTGGCAATGGTTAGATAATCTTTGACTGAACAGGGAAAGTACATTCTGTGCTTCTCTTGGCTGACGTTTCTGGAGTAAGCTCAAACTCCTCCAAATGAGGACTTACTAAAAGAGAAACCTCTGGAAGCTCACACAAAACTTTCAGTAACTTTAAGAGCTGCTTTCTAAATACTGAGCTGCTACATATGCAGACTTGCCCAACTCTCCATTAGCAAATAAATACAAAAATATACAATGCCTGTCTAAATCCTCAGTCATCCAGGTCATAGCAACCAAAAGCATGCTTGAAACATAGGACACTGGACTCTTGCTTAGTTTTTCTTAAGATGTTTCAGCACCTATCCAGGAGTCTTTATCAATTTTGCCAGCTTAACCCTGGAACAATCTGTTATTGGAAAGCTGATGTCTTTAGACAGCATGGAGCCAAAGCGACAAAATATACTCTTGTGCCATAAACCATGATAATAGTTTGGGATATTGGGAATAAAGGTACATGCTTTATATTAACGTTATTGTTAATTGGGTTTGGCAGATGAAAGCCTTGCTCTGCAGCTGACTTTGCTCTACAGCACATCGGCCTAAAATACATAGTATCACAAGACACTCCCAAAAAACTGCACCTTTGCCCCCTGCAGTGCTTTGAGGATAAAGCAACTTTCTCAGGCCTCTTTTTTTCCTCTTTGGGGACTGCTCTCTGACCAGATTGCAGCTGAGAGACACCACTGTGGCCCCATGGCCAGGGGCGAGAACTGCAAATGACCAAGGCTAAGTGGATCTGGTGGCTGACATCAGAAATCAATTACTGCAAAAACACTTTTTGCAACATTCCTCTAAGTTTGAGGAACTTTCAGATGCTTAAAGAGGTGAAGAGAGTGAGCTAGAGGACCTTCCCTGATGTATACCCAGTTTGAACAAGGAACTCTCCTGGTGTGAGCCCGCCATGCTAAGGTGCTAATACTGGAGGAACCCAGCCTTTCCAAAACATAAATAGCAGAGGTAGAGGTCTGGCACATTTAGGGACAGATTTTCCAGCTAAACAATATGTAATTTTGATGATCTTTGGTAATTTCATGTGGTTACTGTTGAGTAAAGTCAAAGCTAACAAGATGAACCACAGGGTTCTAACTAGTTTGCTAACTAGTTTATTGTTTATAAAGCTAAAACACACTTTTATTTCACTAAGGGGTTGAACACTAATATAGCATTAACATCCATGGGTTTTATCATATGTATATTCTAATTTGATTTCCAAATTATGACCAAAACTGAATTCAGGGGAACCCTCATGTCTGCTAGCTCACAAAGAAGGTAAAGAATCAATTAACTAAAGGTTATGGGTTGCTGATTAAGCAATTTTATTAAATGAATTGCATTCATTGCGTTATTTGGCCAAAATATGTTTTAATCACCTCTTGGATTTGCATTGTGAAATGGTTTGAAAACATTCCAATTTAAATAAATTAGTTGAAAGCTCATTTGATCACATTCCAAATTCTTCAAGATAAACTTTGGTTCTTAAACATAAAATGTATGCTAAACTTATTTTATTGCATATTGCTCATTAATTATGGTTTTCAACTATGTTTTTCCTTCTTCTTTGCACACTTCAGAGCGATGGCTAGTGCAGTGCATTTGGGCTCTGAGAAGCTTGCAAGTACCCGGCTCACCAGGCGCTGCACAGTGGCAGCCCACTGCTCTCCAAGGGGATTGGTTAAATACAGAGTTAATTTCTCCATTGTCAAATTAATTAAGTTCTATTTCCTTTTTCTCTTTGTATATTTCTAGTAGCTTAGTTTGGTTGAGTTTCACTAGTTTAGTCAAGAGTTTCTACCTGAAGTTGACTTAGAGCTGAATGATTTTAGGTAATAAATGTATATTTTGAATAGGTCATCACCGAAAGAACGAGATCCCAGATACAAGTGGCCGAAATTAGCTTTCTCTGTAGTGTGTTTGGGCTCTCCTTTAGAGAAAGGGTGAGGAGCTCAGTGACCCTGGGAGGACTAGGAGTACAGACCTCCTGGAGGCATCTGGTTAGGATGCCACCAGGAGGTCTCCCTGGTGAGTTGTTCTGGGTACGTCCCATTGGGAGGAGACCTAAGGGGGATCCAGGGCACACTAGAGGGACTATGTTTCTTGGCTGGCCTGGTAATGCTTGGTATTCCCAGGGAGAAACTGAAGCTGCTACCCCCGCGACCCAAGAAAGCGAAAGAGGATGGATGGATGGATGGATGGATGTAGAATGGAGGTTCTGTTGAATTTTCTATAATTGTGCAGGTATCTATTTGACAATGATTTTAGCTTGATTAACACTGTCATTTTCTGTTCTAATACACAGCTAGTAGATGCTACTAAGAAAAGTATTAGTTTCTTCATGGATCGGTTAACTGCAACATAATCAGATTAAAGAAAAGAACCTAAATTAATTATACTGCATATATAGATACGCCAGAAACACCTTACAAAAAAAAGCTAAGTGTCACAAACTTCAAAAATTATACCAATGCTCCCTTGCCATGCAGTGTTTTAAACATTTAGTGAATTTATTTATGCATTGAGGTGCTACAAATACACAAGGAAACATGTTTAACATAAATGAATACAGTAAGATCAATACTTAGAATAAACATGTGTAGGCTGTATTTTTAAAGGGTAACATGGCAATTATTAATTAACAAGAAAAATATACAGTTAGATTAAATAATATACATATGTGCTGAGATGTTTTTTCCTCTATTGGGAACTGTGTCAGTTAGGGACCTGGGCCTTCTAAATAAGGCTAGTAGGAAATGGGAAGGAGCTGATTTTGTGATGTGATGTTCTGTACTTCATTGCCCGCAGTCTCATACCTAAGGGGAGAGTCTGAAACAGCTTGTACCCATGTTTAGAGGGGTCAGCTACAATCCTTTTTACTTGCCTCTCGGTTCTGAAGGTGTACAGTTCCAGAAGAGAATAAAGATTGCACCCCATCACGCTCTCTGCAGAATGGATGATATCCTGCCTCCTGTTCTTGTTCCACGTGGTGACAGATAAATACCAAATGGCAATGGTGGAGGGGAGGATGCACTAAATGATGAAGGAGTATACATGCACCATAGTTGTCTTTGGCAGGCTAAACTTCTTCAAATTTTTCTTTGTGATATTCAGCCCTACTTCAAGATCCTGAACAATGATGATGGAGATCAATCTCCTACGTGTAGACAGACTCTTTCCTCTTAGAGATGAGTCCAGTGAGGTTAGTGTCATCTGCAAACTTCGAGAACTTGACGGACTGGTGACTGGAGGTGCAGCTGAGGAGCAGAGGGGAGAGAAAATAGCCTTGAGGTGAACTGATGGTACTGGAATCTGGGACTTGTTTTCCCAGGTAAACATTCTACTTTCTGTCTGTCAGGATGTCTGGGATCCGCCCTTAGATGGATTCAAGCATGCTTAGCTAGGAGAGCTTGTCCAGCAAAAGGGCTGGGATGGTGGTAGTGAAACAATGCTCAAGTCCATAAACAGGATCCAGGCATAGGTTCCTGGGTAGTCCAGTTTCTGCAGGATGTAGTGAAGAGCCATGTTTATTGCATCATCCATGAACCTGTTGGCTCTTTGTGTGAAATTCAGCAAAATCAGAAGTTGTGACCAATTTAAGGTCGTCCTATGGTCCTTGTTTTTTTGGGGGGGAAAGGTATAATGGTGGAGGCTTTGATACATGCCGGCACATGCCAAGTCTCCAGTTAAATATGTATGTAAATGGAAAAGACATCTGATAAGTACAGTTTTTAACGGTGGATGGGGAAACATGTTCCAGTCCATCTACTTTGCAGGGGTTCTGCCTCTTAAACAGCCAGAGGGTGTGTTTTTGCAGTTGTACTTTCAGTCACTTTGAGAACAGCAGTTTAGCTTCTAGCACCACCTACTGTAAACCAGAGTTTGTCATTGTTATATCTCACCAAGCAATCTTCACAAAAGCTGATGTAGAAGGTTACAGCACCTTTAAACCCTTCCAAGATATTGGTAATGGTCCTGAAAAATTCCAGTCAGTGCAGTCCAAACATGCCTGGAGATCCTCTACAGGTTCACTTGTCCAGCTCTTTGATGACTTGAGCACAGGCTTACACAGCTTTAACTTTAGCCTGTATGAAGAAATAAGGTGGAGCCTCATGTGATCAGTGTGGCCAAGAGCAGTGTGGGGGATGACATGATAGGCACCACTCAGTGCAGTGAAGTGGTTATTTTGCCAGTAGACATCTCAGGTGCAGCTCTTTATCAAATCACTCTGCCTTGTTTTCTTTTGATCTGTCATGGTTAAATGAGTTCAAATATGTATTATTTGAGTTAGTTTTTAATTCAATGCTCAAAGTAAATAGAGAAAGTGGGTTATATTTTAACCCTGTGTAAAGGCGTGATCAGAAGTGAACTACCTCTTGGCAATATAAAGGATTTGATCCGAGCAATGTAAATGGCACAAAACAGGCATGTAGAGGGAAGTAAAACTGCAAATAGCACTGTAGATTAAATAGAAAATGTAAGTAAATAGAATGACTAGAAATGTTGTTTGAGTTGAACTTTTCTATAAATGTATCCATAGTTTCCAAATGGGGGATAGGACTTGAGAACTCTCTTGTTGAGAGGAGTACAAAAAGAAAAATGCGGGAACTGCTGCCTTAATCAGTCAATGATTGGATCTGGGTGTGGCATAGGGTGAGGGAGTGTAGTGGAGTAAAACCTTTTTTCCTTTCATACCTCAAAGGAGGGTGATCCGTCCCCCAATGCGGGATAAAAAGTCCTGATACTGGGTACTGGACAGATGGAAGTACCACCAGAAGCAATCATTATCCAACCAGCCGTAGGCAGGAAGGCTCTACTGTAGTGGTCTGTCCTGCACTGGATCTGGGGAAGCCTCCTACTGTAGACAATCTATTCTTGTTTAACAGTTTGATGAAGAGGAAACTCACAATTGTCCATGATCTTCTGCACTTTATAAAGTATTCTTTGTTAATGACTCTCCAGAGTTTCTACATGAGTTCCTAGAGCCCAGCCAGTTTGGCGTGTTCTACACACCAAACTGGGGGCATCTCTGGAGCATCTGGCTTAGACAGGGATGCCAACACTGTGACTCAGTTCTGTAAATTATGTGAGGAAACAAGCTGGATGAAATTTCATTGTGTCGTCTGTGTGAACTGTTTGGGGGAGAGATGCGAAATATAAAGCGACAAAGGCAGATGAACACATTTTTAAACATCGATGTAAATGCACCTTTACAGAGTTTTTTTGAGTATATAATAGTTTGAAGGTATACGTTTGATAGTTAGATTGTAACTGTAAGAGTTACTTGTACATGTATGATAGTTTGATGAATATGTAAGAGAGATTAGGGGAATTTATAAGAAAGTTTGATAGTATATGTAGAAGAGATGATTGGAGTTGTGTTTGTGCAAGTAAATAGTTAAATCTATATGAGAATTTGGTGTTATTTGGCTTTTTTGTTTGCAACATCACTTACTTTGTCTTTACATATCATGAATATAATATGAATAAAGAAATTATAAAACAATTATTTCAACATTCTCCAGCATATAGAGTTCATACACTCACATTCAATACAATATTTTTCTAAACTGTAGTGAACTGTTTCGAAAAGCATAAAAATGTCTTTTCATTAATAAATTGTATGTGTAATACATTCACTGTATTGTCTTTTTTCTGGGTGCTCTTAAATAAGTAATAAGTGCTGTAAAGCATAAGATAAAAAATAAAAAAAACTGTGTGTAAATAGTATTTCTTCTTTACTCAATGGCTACCCCATGAGATAAAGAGTGGCATAGATCTACCAATTATCCCACCACCCACAGCTCTTCCACTTAGGCAAAGACAAATCTAGAAGAGTTAACACTTAGCCGAAGCCATCACTAATATACTTGGCTCTGGGGAGTTGAGGCACAATCACTCAGCCCTGAAGAAAACTGATGAAAGACCTCGATGCAGAAGCTGACCGGATAAAAGGCAGCCATGCTTTTTTTATTGATACTTGAACCATTACACTGACTTCTTTGAGAGGACACTAGGATTCTCAGGCTTCTGAAATGTAGGAAAGAGAAAGATGGAGTAGAGAAAAAGTGTGGGAAGCGAAAAAAGCGGTATGTTTTTTGCAGTAATTGCACTAAACACCTCATATTAATAGCAATGGTTAAGTTCTTAAAGGCAATGTTGCATGCAGAGCTGAACTATCATAGTTTAGTCAGTATCAGATATGAAACGTATCCTCTGTTTGCACCCAGGCAGTGTTATATTTCTTGTTACAATATATATTTTAACCATAATTTGTGGAAGGAATTTTGCTGTAGTTAATGTTTATGGAATAGAAGTTTTTTCCAAAGAAACTGCATAAAATATCAGTTTCCAAAGAAAGCTTAAGGATTGACAATATTTTGTAATCCAGCATGAGGTATAACTTTCTTTAGCTGCATAGAAATACTATGTGCAACAGTGGTGCAGTAACAGTGAGAATGTTTTTATTGAACATTATGAAGCCAACTCTCGTTTTAGTTTAGAGCCAGATTAACCAAAATTCATCCAAGCATGATATACATAAAAATCACCGGTAGTATTTTCCTTTGCCTTACAAAGATCAGGAAAATATGAGAAAATATTTCCTTAAACAGAATGGGGCTTTTTGAATACATCTCTAAAGACTTATGGACTCCCACATAGTGATAATTATTTAGATAATTAGATAGTCTATATGATGTATTCTATCAAAACTCTTAGGCTTTTCAGCTTTCATTACATAGTCATGGGACATTCAGGTCTAATGTCAAATCCTGTGTAGCAAACCATTTAGAATTTTCATGAGCCACAACAGGCCAAAATACATAGACTCATCAAACCAATGCAAATCTGTTTTGTGTTTTAGGGGCGCAGGAAGATATACTGCCTTGTAGAATTGTTACATTAATATTACTCATTCCTATACAAAACAGTGCACTTTTTTTTTACTTTCAAAGAAGGAGGATGCTAGGAACTGAAAGTGGAACTGGCAGTCTGACCTGTTTTGTTAATAGTGTTGTTCATAATTATCTGGGCACTTAAAGGCATGCATGGAGAACCGAAAGGTCATTCCAAGACAGTCAGTTGATCCTTAAATGTGGACAAAAACACAGCATCCTATTTTCCTCTTGACACTGGTTTCACTAATTTCATATAGATTACAAGATTCATTACGTTTGTAAAGTAGGTAGTTCAGCGACGGTAAACCTCCATATCAGAGCCCTAAAACAGATGGCGCCTGGTGGTCAGAGACACAGTAAAGGGGGGGGGGGGGACACAGTGAAAAAAGCTTATTAACAGGTCCCAGAAGGGAGAGCCCCATATTATCTGTAGCTCTTTTCGCCGTTTTCCATCCCGCTCGTTGCTGCCCTCAAGGTGAAGCATCCATCTCTGCCCATTTCTGCTAATATTAATGCACAAAACACCACCGGAAGGATCTTTGTGAAGGGGTGCACTGAAATCTGACCTTGGATCTACAAATGCTCAATTTTCAAGTCATAAAAAAAAAACTCAAACATGCTGCCATGCATAAAAAAAGAGGGAGAATAGATTACAAATGTCAATACGAACATGCAGACTGAGGTGCACGTTGATAGCTGTCTGTTGGTGAGACAGAACCTTCCGCCATCTGTGTTACATAAAGGGGACATAGCAGAAAGGTCAAACATCCGCATTTACACAAACTGTCCCCAGCTATCCTTAGCAGTGAGCAAAGCTGAGCACAAATGGGGTAAATATCAGCAAAGATGGACGGGCGGGTGACAAAGGCTTTGAGGAGAATAGACTGACAGCAGAGGAAAAATAATAAGACTGAGGAGCAGCAAGGAGAACAAAGACAAAGACGGAGGGAAGGGCGAGACTGAAGGATAAAAAGAAATAAAAGTGCTCAAAAGGGAGTGGGAGGGATTCGGAGTGTGCTGTCAGTGATGCCGCACGTATGAATCACCAACTGCACAGACTGAAAATATGACAGATGATTATGTGCAACAAGCGGGACACTGGGTGGAGGATACAAAGGATATTAAAGACAGAAAGGCGAGGGGATGAAACACAGTGGGTCACTTATTAAATCTTTAGTAATAATCAGGAGCGTCAGATCCAAACGACAATAGTGATCTTTCCAATCAAGTACTGAACTCCACATGGCTCCTTTTTCCATCCCCCCTTGTTTGATTTGTCACTGTCTGACAATGCTGCTCTGACACTTGCCATAATGGGTTGCTACCACTGTGTCAATCTTTGGTAGGTGTGTTTGAGCTGACAGTACACAGTCAGAGAATAAATATCTTAGATGCAACCTCCAAGGCCCTCAGGGTGCATTTCATCCCTCAGTGAGTTGGACGGCCAGCTAAAGTCCCCTTCAAAAAAGCTGAGATCTAACATTTCTGCAGTAAGTCTAGCTGTTTATGTCAGTTAAACAGAGGAAATATAGACAAACAAAAACCACAAATGTTTCCAAAGAACAGACCCTGATGAAGCAAATTTGTTTTAATTTGAGTATACTATTTATTGTTGTAATTTGCTCTTATTTAAACCCTTTTATTGTTTTATGTTTTGCTTTTCACTTTGCCGCAGGTATGCCTAAATTTTCCCAGAGTGGAAAAATGAAGTACATTTTTAATCTGTTCTTAAAACCTTTTAGAACACAAAAACTTGTCAAGCTAATCTTAAATGTAGGTTAGGATACTAAATAAGTTTGTTCTTATTTAGTCCCATTTTTTTTTACTTTGCTGAATTTCAAATCAGCATTAAATGCCAGTTTTACAGTTCATGGTGTATTGAAATGACATTCGTTCAGTAAAGTTTCTTTTTTTTTCTTTTTTCAAAATTAACTCTTTTAGGTCATCAAATATATTTTAATAAAAAATAATGATAACGAGTTAAATAAAAAAAAAGCTGATTTTCAAACCAGTCAGGTCATCTGTGAAACATTATAACCTTGTTAATTAGATAATCATTTAATTGTTAATAGACACAAAAGATGAGCTCTGGTTCACTCGTGACAACCTGGTCTCACTAATCACTTGAACTTGAACACATCATACCCTGATCTAAAGAAGTCCAAAAAAACTCAATTCAGTTTTTTTCATATGGCCCAACTTTACAACAAATCGTTTCAAGGCACTTCATAAAGATAGTTTAATGAAATCGTAAAGATTTGTTAGAAGTTTCTACCTAAGAAAAGATGTTTAACAGTGTAAGTGGCATCTGTCAATCTGGAAAAGGGAAGAAAATAACATTTCTAAGAAATAAAGGGACATTGACGAGATTTATGGAGGAAATATAATTTTTTCCCCTGTCTACCCCTACAAATGTCCCATTTCCTCTATTTACTGCAGTTGTTCCCATAGGCTCCATTTGTCAGTTTATGACAGAGTGATTTAGGCATGGGTGTGACTTTCTGCATGCTTTTTTTCACATTGGGACTTCGTTGAGTCTCCACCTCCGGTGACACTTTAGCGAGAGAAACTGGCCATTTCAACATTTATATGTTTTACCTAGGAAGACATTAAACCTCTAAACAAAAGACCTGTGCTGCCGCAGTGGCAGATTTGGTAATGATCATTGTAATACTTATGCCAGTCCAATGGGTGGAGCTGTAACGCTGCCACAGAGGTAAAGGAGAAGCGGGAGGAAGAAGGAAATAGGTTTTATGCAATTAAAAACATAAGAGAAGAAAGAGGCTTTTGTGTAGACCAATGACAAAGTTGCAAAACACTGTAAACATAAACCACATAAACTGAATTTGTCCTAGTTGTTGTTAATGTTGGCCCCTGCATGTTAAGGGCTACGTTGACTTGCATGTGCAAACCTCAGTTTGGCACTGGTTAATCGGATAGGAACATTATAATAGGGATGCCGCTGAGTTATTCACTGTTTGAAGGGGTTTTAAATGTGCTTGGTTTTAGGCCACTTCTTCTGCAGGATGGGACCCCCATCTGACCATACAATCTGTCATACAAACCTAGAACAGGTTTCTCCTGAATGGGGACTAAGTAAAAGAGGCATTAAGGATTTTTTAAATGATACTGACACCTGTGACCAATCACAGAACTGCAGCACTATTCCGCTCGTTCTTGTAGCTCATGCTCCGACTTGACCACGTTTTCCTTTTTTTAAAACTTTTTTTCCGTATGTGGAGTTGCGCTTGGTGTTTGAGTTGAGCTGGATTCGGGTTGCTTCAGCGAGTCCACAAAATCCATCTTGCATATACTGCTTCCATTGTTTACTTGGTCAGACTCATTCAACATGGACGTGCTTGACGTCATAACCACCAAACTGCGCTAGAACTTCTGACCTGAAGTAAATAGGATACAAGCATATAGATGCATTGTGGCTGAACTACTGAGGTGTAATTCTGGTCATCAAACAATGTTTTAGTCATTAAGGGTCAAATAAGGCTATTGTAAAGATATTTTTACAGTAAAACATTTTTAAATGTCTCTAAGGTCTTCTAATCATTGAATTCAAGATCTTATAGACTTAAAGTATTAGGGAAGGACACTAAAGTGTCATGAAATACAAATGAACGTAGGCTCCATAGTTTGTAACCCCCAGATCCAACGTTCTTTGCTCCTGTTGTTGTCAGTTCAATTATAAACTGCCTCTGCGCACCCATTAAAACTAATAGTTATAGCATCTGCAGTATCAGCATTGAGCTACACTCCAAGGTCTTTTAAGTCCAAAGAGGGCATGCACAACAGGACTGGGTAGAGTCAAGCAAAACAAAGCAAGCGAGTTTTTCTGTATATTGACGGTGAAGGACGGAAAGCCCGTCTGTGGACGATGATGTTCAACGGGGTCACGGATAATATAGAATGGCTGCCATTAGATAACATTTTTCAAAATATCTACTGAGGGGAGTGTTGGCCTAGTGGTTAGAGCAGCCTTTTAGGAGGTTGCAAGTACCCGGTTCGATCCCCACAGTCTGCACTCTGGGTCCCTGAGCAAGACCCTTAATTCTACACTACACAATGCTAAGGCGCCTCGCTGCTCCCCAAGAGGATGGGTTAAATGCAGAGGTAAATTTCTGCAATGTGAGATCAGAAAAGCGAACTGATTATATTATTATAACAGAGTAAATTATTTTCATACACTGTATTGTTTCTATGAAGAAAAAAATTGGGATCAAAAAAAAAAAAAGATAAAAGCTATACTAATGAAAAACTCAGTTATAAATACTTAGAGGAAAGATAATACAGAGTTCATAGTCAGTAAAAGGCTTGAGCCTCATTTTGGACGAAATCCTTTCCTTTATTTTATCTGTGCTAAAAAAAAAAAGAAAGAAAGAGAAGAAAAACCAAAACAGAATGACTCAACTTAGATACATTTAAGTGAAGGAGAGGAGAAAAAAAAGTAAATTAACACGTCTGCCTGTAGACTGCTGTGTGGCAGCGTAGGTGGAGTTGACTGTAGGTGATGCTGCAAACATCAACAATGGCAAGAGGTAACAGCTCAGCCACATGTCACAGGTAAAGGGTGATGCTGAAGTAGAAAATGACACCGCTAATTGTTTATCAGCAGAAATTTGGAGACATCAACACTTCATTTAAATCTGTTAAACAAGATTCAGTCACACAGTATATAACATAACAAAGTGGCATATATTTACATGATTGTACTAGTGTAGTGCCTAAAGAAAGGGAGATGTTTTCCATAGAGATTAGTCTCTAAGGGCCTGAGCTTAAAGCTTAAAAAGTTTTCTAAAAAAGGCGTACAATCTCGATCGCATGAGTGGAGGAGACTTTTAAATAAGATGAAAAGCGATTTGAAAATGCAATTTAGCAGGCACTGCATGCAAACCCAGTTTCTGCATGTGTGCCTTCATCAATATGCAGATCGTATTTATTCTATTCTCTTACCATTTGCAAAACTTTTTTCCAAAATCTGAAATCCAACTGCAGTTTGTTAGTATTTTTACCATTTGAAGGTCAAGTGCAAACTCGCTAAAAGTTTATCTTTAGAAAGATACTGTGAAGTTTCTTTTCTGCATTATTTGCTGCTTAACATTTTTGTAGTGGTTTAGATTTCACCAAAAAATTGGCTTTTTGGCAACCATATATAGCTATATTGAAAAATCACTCTACTGTATTTTTTATATTTTCTAGCTCTATGTTCCATCAATTAATAACTCATGTATCATTACACATAATTATTATTATCTATTCATTAACTCTTGTTCTTTTCATAATTTCAAGTTATAAAAATATAAAATTTGGCATAATAGAAACAACTTTATCTAATTGACAATCTACAATCATACTTTATAGTATGAGTAATATATATAAAAATTGTAGTAATCTTCTGCTGTACTAACATTTAAAACTAAAAATCAGATATAACTTTAGGAATTTTGGTCAGATTTTGTCCATTCTTTTGTGTCAGCTGTAAAAGACATCAATAAGCCTATAAGTATTGTCTTATTTTACAACCTAACTCAGATTTAGACAATTTACTGACTTAGTTTTGCAGAGAATTCTTGCTCTTACATGAATCGTGTCTAGTTCACACACTAGTTTACAATAATCCATATAAAAGCACTTATCTTACTTATATTTTCATTATTACCAGAAGCATATGTATAAACCAACATTTATATTATACATAAATCATGTTGGCTGTATTTTGACTGGAACTGGCATGAAGCTAATAAGCTTTGTCAATAATGGGTTAAGGCAAAATTAGGGCAACAAGTTTCTTAGCTGATTTTCATTTTCAAAACAACAGTAAGCTAAATATGTTTATCATGTACCTAAACAACCCAGTATTCATTGTGTAGATGTACATATGTACAGTAGTAAGGGCTAAAGACATTTTTTATGTTTAGCTTTGCGTATTATGTCTAATTTAATCTGGTCTACGCTGTTTATTGTTCATATTTTCACACAAGATATTTATCCTGAAAAAAGAAAACAAACAAAATCTAAATTTTTTTTAACCTTTCCAGCCCATGAAAATAACACAAAAGAAGACTTTAAAAAGCATGTGTGGAGCAAGGTATCTCAAAATAACCGTTTTACTTTTGCTTGTCAGAGGTGTAAAAATGGTTCTTAACGCTGAAATGTGTTGGGAAATCTATTTCAAAATAACTCGAGGTGATAATTAGAATTCCCACATTAAAAGTGAAAATAAGAACGAAGCCAGCCGCTGTCACAACGCAGTGGTTCTTTTAAGCTCAAGTTTCCCTTCATCAATGAAGTATTAAAAAAAACAGGCTATATGTTTTTTTTCCAAAGTTAATAACATAGCCCTATAAGAACAAAAATAGGTGGCGGTTTTCCAAGAAGCTGAACTTTATCAATTAAATATATCATATTGGGCCGGTATTGAATGTTGTTGAAGTACAGTAAGTCATTCTGCTGATCTCAGCTGTATTAACTGTTATATCCTTTATAATTATAAATATAAGAAAAAGACTAGCAAAATGGAAAACATGATAAATAAGAAACACATTCAATAAAACACAGCAAAAGTTGTTTTTAAACACATTAACTACAAACACAGCAACAACAAAAATACTATTTTAGTCATGACAAATGTATGATTTGTTGTTTATTGGCAGCAAACCCAGCAGACCCAGAGAACCTCAGTACTCTCCTTATAGATCGTCCACGGAGGAAATATGAATGAGCACTGGAAGAGGATGTATTACTCTTTAACTATTAAGCTGTATGTAGAAATGTTCTTAAAGGTATCAATTTGCAGAAAAATAACAATGTTGATAAAAGCTGCTTGTGATTTTTCCACCCAAACGAGGAATCATTTTCCATTCGAGTGGTAAAAAAAAGTCAGACTGGGCATACTATAGAGTGCTTTTAAATCCCTGGACAGTTTGTCAGTTAACTAAGCTCCTTCTCTCCTGTAGCTGTTTTAAAATACTTCCTCCTGAATGTACCAATCTTTTTATTACTCTTTACTTTCAGGCCTAACATTAGACCTGGAGACAAGCGTTGCCTGCTTTAAGGGTGGCCACTCTAGATAGCAAAAGAGCACAGTTCGGTGTACCTCATGTCACATCTTTAGTTGTCGACAACTTTCAGAGTCTGCTTTAATAGCTTGCGCTTGGTTTCTTTCACCCTTGCTAAATATTTAACACTAATTCTATTTTGAACACAGTTGAAAGGCTAAAGTTTTGACATTGAGAAAAATTTAACTACAGAATATAAAAGTTTAAACATATGCCGTGATACATTTCTCTTTACCATTTGATTTCAATGTGCTAGCTTAGATATTTGCATTCAAATTGAATATTATCTAATAATATTTTGCAGGAAAAAAAAATCACTTTTTTGATCAGTTAAAGCTAAAGTTAGATTGCCTATGACAAATCTTCAATTTAAAGCTACACATCTGCTACTACAACATCTCACTAGTCTGAGTACAAATGTCTGATGAATGATTCTCTGTGTGATGTCTCTACTGCAGCGAATAGGATTCCCTCTTCAGTCTGTGCTCTTCTTAATGTAGCTGGAACTGCACTAGAACTGGAACGCTATTCTTAATCGACACTGGTTCCTTTGCAGTTAGTAGCTTTCAGTTTATTTTAATTGGTTGATTTTTGATGGTTCACAATGGAATACTAAACGAACAAGTCACTTGTTGGATGTCTGTGGGATTGTCCAAGAGTTAATAACACCCACTAACTTACAGAAAACAGTACTTAGGCGTAGAGGAAAGGCATTACCAAGTTACAGTATAACCTTTTTAATGTATGGGTCTTCGTCAGTGTTGCTGCCTGGTCAGGGCATTCCAAGCTCTAACCCCAAATAATGAGCCGCCCTATGATATTAAAAAGGAGGAACTATTGTACTCTGGGCTTTGTTGAATGAAACACAATCAGGTGCTAAGACCAATCAGAAAGGAGTTGTTCGGAAGCAGTGGTTCATTCGTGATTTATTAGCTGAGAGCTCAGATGCTGTTTTGAGCATATTTTAAAAGAAAGAAGCAGTATGGCCTAGCTGGCTCCACTTGAGTAGAAGGGAGAGGCAGGGAATTATTGAACAGTATACAGAAGCAACATAAGGTCAAGATAAGGAAAAGCAAAGTGGCATATAGGCAGAAGCTAGAAAGCACGCTCCAGCAGTCAACAATATCAGAGATGTGTAGGTCAGGGATGTAGAAGATCACAGACTTCAAGCAGAAAGACAATCCAGCAGATGGAATTCTGGACAAAGCCAATGAACTAAGTATAATCTTCAATAGGATCATTTCAGAAACTAGCTCAGCATCCTTCTCTTCTGCCCACAGTCAATTGGAAATCTTGCCCTCTGTCGCCTCCGCCTTCTCTGTTACTCTTTAAATTTTTCATCTTCCATTTGTACCATAGACCCTCCTGCTTCTATGTCTTTGTTCTCAGCCGAATCAAAAGACGTCCTGCTCCCTGTCCCGCTACCTGTCTATCTCTAAAAGTCAGGTGAAAAGGAGATACTTCATCGCAATACGTAACGAGGTTCAGATGGTGTGGGATTCTAAAGCACCTTTTGAACCTTCCCCTGACCCTGGAGACAGGTCATGTGATGTCTAAAGGCTGATTTATACTCAGAAACCAGGTCTTCTGTGTGTGTCACTCTGGTGCAACTCTCCAAACTTGTAGGTTGCCGCAGACAGTAGGCCTCTGATTGGTCAAATCTACATCCGCTCTAGGCTATGCGTATTTCCTGTTTGGTACCTTACTGACTTGTTTTGTTTGTATGACCGTCATTATGGAAAACGACTTGTGAAGATGGACCACCTAGAAGAACAAGGTGCGCACAAACACTTTGACCCTTTTTCCACCTGAATCCCCACTCTTTTTTGCCCTCATGTCCCTCTGTTGTCGCACAAAGTTGCCCCCACTTCCTCACCTCCTCGGGAGTATCTAGACCCACAGCTAGTTCACGATTGTCTTGCCTCTTGCGTTGTGGCGTGGAATAACATAGCGCAGACCCCGCTTCAATATTGGGCAAAAATCAAAAATATCTGCAACAAGCTGTCTGCGACACACTGCTGGGGGAGTATAACCAGCCCTTAAGACCTGATGCCTTGTTCCAATACCAAAGAAAACTCCTCCAACAGTCCTCAGTGACTATAGACCTGTTGCACTGACATCCCACTCACAAGGTCCCAGAGAGACTTCTGTTGGTTCACCTCAGCAAAAAAAAAAGGCAGCTAACAAGACCCCTGCAGTTTGCTTACTACCAATGAGTTGGAGTTGACAATGCCATCACACACTTGCTTCCATTCTCATTCAGACAATGCAGATATCACTGTGAGGATCATGTTCTTTGATTTCTCCAGTGCATTTACCGGATTCAGCCTGACTCACATGGTGAGAACTCTAGATAACTCAGGTGGAGGCAACACCAATCCCAAGGATCAAAGACTCCCTGACAAACAGACCACAGTTTGTGAGACTGAAGGATCAACTGTCTAATCAAGTGCTTAGTAGCAAAGGAGCACCACTGGGGATAGTCCTCTCACTATTTCTTACTCTGTATACCTCTCACTGCAAGTACAAGATAGAGCCCTGTCATCTGTAGACATACTTGGATGACTTGCAGTCATTTTATGAATCAAAGATACGACAAGAACAGAGAGCTAGTCAAAAACTTAGTGTTGAATTAAAACAATCTTATCCTGATTGTGAATAAATTAAGGGAAATAATTGCAAAATCTTTTTCAGAATTTATAAAAATGTGTCTGTTTAGTGCAATCCTAAAACCACTTTCTGTTCTAGGATTTCCCATTTTTTAACCTATCCTTTCCTCATGGCACATGGCTTTTGCTACTTTTGAACTCCATCATGGACTGGTGCAGAGATTCCTGATCCTGAATGTGGAGCAGATGAAGGAGATAATCGTGGACTTCAGGAGGAATCGGCCTAACCACGCTCCACTGCTCATCAACAGCTCAGCTGTAGAGGTGGTCAGCAGCACCAAATTCCTGGGGGTGCGCATCACAAACAACCTCACCTGGAATGTAAACACCACCTCACTGCTCAAAAGGGCACAAAAGCGCATGAACTTCATGAGTAGGATGAGTAGAGCCCACCTGCACCATGTTTGTTCTCCAACACTGTTTACATTTGATCACTGCTGCACTTTAAGAAGTATAAAATTTCGTTTTGTATACACTGTGTATACAAAATGACGATAAGAGTTGTCTAGGTCATCAGTGCGATTTGTTTTTAACCTCTGTTACATTAGCAGTTAATTATAATGGCGGTGCCTGGCAGCTGTGACCTTAGTCAGCTCTCGACAATTCTACAAAATATGCCGTTCCATTTGATCACTGCTGCACTTTAAGAAAATGGCAATGTCACGAGAGCTGTACAAAACCAAATTTCATTTTGTATAAACTTTAGGAAACCTAATATTTAGAGATTTGATTTGTCTCTTTGACCCACTGTGGCTGTTGTAACTTTAAATCCGAGAAACGTATCAACTCCCCTTCTCACAGCACCCAAGCTACCAAAACTGTATTTTTGTACTAATGGGTGAGTAAAACAAAAACAATAATAACCTGGGAAAAACTTTTCCCATATTTATTTTTTTAATGCAGCTTCATTTATTGTCTGACATTTTAAAAGTGAGCCATTTTCAACTGGAACACTCACTTTCTTGTTTTCTGTTTTTCTACGTTGGACATTTTACTAACACATCTGCCTTTCTCTGAGGCTGATGGGTTCAGATGGGCCTTGTCTCTTCTAAATATCACCATCAATTATCCGTGTTTTGGTTCAGTAGATCAGTGAGAGAAGTCTATTATATTATTTTGCTCCATTTCTCTCCCAAACTATTGTTGTTACGTCCAAATTCACGTTAACTGGGTCAAATGTGTATGGTTTTAGGCCCAAGGGAACAAGGTCTGTAGATAAAAACCATTACAACCAATTAACTCAGTTGCTTTCAACTTTTGAACATCAGTTCAATGAACAACAGTTGAAATGTGGACATATGTTTCACAAAATGACCGAAAAGGTCTAGTTTTTCAATCGGTCTTGATATTTTTTATTTATATATTTTTTAATAATCTTTAATAAAACCTATTTGGTGTAGTAACCCCCCAAAAGTATTTTGCACGGAAATACTTTGTAGTTGAAAATGGCTTTTTTCTTTTCCTTCAATTAAAGAACAAAATTGCAGGAAACACAAAAAAATTACAATATTTACACATAAAAAGTCTTACAAAACTTAATCTGTAAACTGCTTACAAATCGGCATACAGCAGTGGACAGATATTAAAGGATATGTGAACATATATTGAAGAACAGTGGATTGATTTTCGAATGAACAACTTTGCAACATTTCCTTTGTTATACATTAACTCAAGATCAGAGATTTTGGAAGACAACAGTGCTTTCACACGAGTTCTAACAGTCGCTGAATTGGATCACATTATATTTGATTAGATCAAATAAACTCAGCTGATCTCTTTGGGAGGTCTATGTTGCCGCAGCAGGAGCCATAAATGAGAATCAGCATGAAAATAAATGTGAGATAAACATCATTTTTTCAGAGGGATAATAATTTTCATACACCAAGACACTTTGTTCTCTATCTTCTTTGGGGCAAGATTGAGTTTTACCTTCAACTCTTTAATGGCTCTTTCTTGAAATATAATTTAAACATCTTATCCAATACTGTTGGCATTCATTTGTCTTTCTTTTTCTTGTGAATCTATTTGAATTTCTTGATGAATATATATATATATATATATATATATATATATATATATATATATATATATATATATATATATATATATACACTCACCGGCCACTTTATTAGGTACCCCATGCTAGTAACGGGTTGGACCCCCTTTTGCCTTCAGAACTGCCTCAATTCTTCGTGGCATAGATTTAACAAGGTGCTGGAAGCATTCCTCAGGGAGTTTGGTCCATATTTACATGATGGCATCACACAGTTGCCGCAGATTTGTCGGCTGCACATCCATGATGCGAATCTCCCGTTCCACCACATCCCAAAGATGCTCTATTGGATTGAGATCTGGTGACTGTGGAGGCCATTTGAGTACAGTGAACTCATTGTCATGTTCAAGAAACCAGTCTGAGATGATTCCAGCTTTATGACATGGCGCATTATCCTGCTGAAAGTAACCATCAGAAGTTGGGTACATTGTGGTCATAAAGGGATAGACATGGTCAGCAACAATACTCAGGTAGGCTGTGGCGTTGCAACGATGCTCAGTTGGTACCAAGGGGCCCAAAGAGTGCCAAGAAAATATTCCCCACACCATGACACCACCACCACCAGCCTGAACCGTTGATACAAGGCAGGATGGATCCATGCTTTCATGTTGTAGACGCCAAATTCTGACCCTACCATCCGAATGTCGCAGCAGAAATCGAGACTCATCAGACCAGGCAACGTTTTTCCAATCTTCTATTGTCCAATTTCGATGAGCTTGTGCAAATTGTAGCCTCAGTTTCCTGTTCTTAGCTGAAAGGAGTGGCACCCGGTGTGGTCTTCTGCTGCTGTAGCCCATCTGCATCAAAGTTCGACGTACTGTGCGTTCAGAGATGCTCTTCTGCCCACCTTGGATGTAACGGGTGGTTATTTGAGTCACTGTTGCCCTTCTATCAGCTCGAACCAGTCTGGCCATTTTCCTCTGACCTCTGGCATCAACAAGGCATTTCCGCCCACAGAACTGCCGTTCACTGGATGTTTTTTCTTTTTTGGACCATTCTCCTGTAAACCCTAGAGATGGTTGTGCGTGAAAATCCCAGTAGATCAGCAGTTTCTGAAATACTCAGACCAGCCCTTCTGGCACCAACAATCATGCCACGTTCAAAGTCCCTCAAATCACCTTTCTTCCCCATACTGATGCTCGGTTTGAACTGCAGGAGATTGTCTTGACCATGTCTACATGCCTAAATGCACTGAGTTGCCGCCATGTGATTGGCTGCTTAGAAATTAAGTGCTAACGAGCAGTTGGACAGGTGTACCTAATAAAGTGGCCGGTGAGTGTATATATATATATATATATATATATATATATATATATATATATATATATATATATATATATATATATATATATATATATATATATATATATATATATATATCTTTTTTTTTTTTCTGGATATTATTTCCTCTGAGCTATAATCTCTAAAGTAACAGAAATAATAGCTTAAAATACGATCATTGAGAAATCTATGATATATAAATTGGAAATACAATTTTTTGTACTTACAGTATATGACAGAAAAGCATTGAAGAATATTTTTCAGGTGGAACCACTATTTTAAATGTCACCAAGTCTGATGTTTAGGTGAACAAAGGAAAATCTTGTGCCTCGCCATATTTCTTTCCAAAATAAACACTGAAAAACCCCATTTGAAACTTTGAATTAACCCTCAGGATTTATAGATTCACATCTTATATAAGACTCACATCACTATAAGACAAGCAAATTAGGACTGAATGAGTTGAAGCATGTTTCTTCCACAAAGGTATTAGTGGGCAATGTGCTAGACGAAAATATGATTTTGGCACAATGCCAAAAATAGATTTTTCCACTCATAACAGGGAATCTGACTAGACAAATATGCTGATTTACAGTATTGTAGACCTTCTGCATAAGACAAACCATTTGCTCCTAAGATTAAGACGTTTTTTCATTGAAATTTACCAATAATATCACCAAACTGATTAGAAAATAAGAATAACGGAGTAAGCTTATGTAACGCATGCTGGTTACATCACCTGAAATGGTGGTAGAATTACCTCTGATGCCTCTTTGGACCGGTCTGAGCCTCTTGTTTCCATTGATACCAACCACTAGGGTGTGGGGTTAAAAATGAATACCTGCTTTTGCAGTACTCCCGCAGACTCACACATGTCAGGTGGAATTTTAAATCTAATTTTACTTGATAATATAGCTATAAAACAAGAACTTGTGAAAAAAATATTTTTAAACATGTTTAAGAAATTCTAAAGCTCCATTTAAGAGAAGTGTTGATGAAACACTATGTTATATAGTGTTGATGAAACACTATGTTCTATACTCATGTATTTCTATAAATAGAAATACCTGAGTAGGTATCAGTTGGGCACGGTACCCGGCCGGCCGGGCTTAAGGGTTTAATCCCATATGTTAAAGGTATATTACCCAAAGAATACAACTAACATGGGTTGGTCTAATATTTTTTACTATGACTGTATATGATTGTGTGTTTAATCAATCTATGTAAATTTCCCTCTTAACAGTAGACTATACATGCCAAAATAAAATATCTTTCTGATGTTATTCTAGCTTATTAATTCACCTATGGACTACTAAATGTTAACTTGTGTCAAAAAAACAACAACAACAAAAAAAACTAGTAGAACGCTAAAGGTATTACTCTTATAAAGTAATACTTTATGAGAGTATTCTAAAGGTATTATTCTTATTGAATGACTAAAAAATTTGAAACATGAAAACCCAGTTTTATTTCTATTCTGACCTTTGGTCTGTATCAGCAGCTTTTTTTACTCATTAAAATTTTAAATTACACCATTCTCTCATTCACATGAAACCTGACCAGAAATTTTCTTGAAGATTAATAGAAAGTAAAGAATACTACTATCAACCTTGCAATTGCAAGGGATTCTGGTGAAAAGAAAACATACTAACTAATAAAATGGATCTTTAGCCCAGGATCTGCTTCCATCTCTATTCATAATTCACTCTTGACACATAATAAGTAAATGCTCATGGTCAGTACTGAGATGTATTTTCTGTGTGTTGATTTTTTAAAAGTGATTTTACAAAGTTATGTGGTGTGAATAAGAGAGAATCTCAGCAAAGTGTCTGCAAACCAAAGGCATTCATCACTGTGATGCGACACTAAAACTCTGCAACAGCTCTCGCTGAGTCATACTTTACCTTCAGTGTGTTACTATTTTGGAATCCAATCAGCAAAATGCAGACATTCCCATGTGCCAATTACACTGCACTACCAAAGACAGTGAAATAAAACAAAAAGTTAATTCAAGTGAGCTTTAAATCCAGCAGTTTGTGGGGGAATCTAGAAATGTATATGCTTAGTTAGGCAGAAATGTGGTCTAATGCAAACATATCTAAAGTGGAAAACTGGACTTCTTTGCCTGTTCATTAAAGACATTTTACTTCTCTTCTAAAAGACTTATGCAACTAAAAATTGATAATTTAATGGATTGAACCAGTGGTGGTTATATACCTAATTTACAAGGGGGGGCCAGTGTTTTTTCATGGGGGCAAAGCACATAAGCATGACACGAAAAACATGCAAATAGTTCATTGTTTGAAACATCAAGTGAGTTGCAGAACCAAAAAGCTTGTGACTGGAGACCCCAGATAAAAATAAGCAGATTAAAACGTAGCTCGTTCTTAATCACTTTTCCTATCTACCTTGGCAGAGGTCTGAAAGCTGCAGTTGATCGAGAATGCTGCTATCAACATCCTCACTGACATTAAGAAATTAGAGCACATTGCCACAGTTTCAAAGTCCTTACACTGGTTCCCATTATCTCTTAGAATACACTAAAATATCTATGTTAGTCTGTGAATTATTGAATGGGTTACGACCAAAATGCTCTACAGACTTGTTGTTGGTGTATCAAGCACTCAGGCAACTTGGGGCAAGACCTCTGGGTACTCTGCATACCCAGAACCACACCCACATATGAATGCATATGCAGCTTTTAATTCTTATATTTCACTAATCTCAAACAAATAGAAAACTGTAAAGGGAGGAAATCCTAAATTGTTTTATATCAAGATAAATTGTATTTGTTAAGAATGGCCTTTCAGGGATACACAGATATCAAAACAACTTAAAAAAAAACATGTTTTGTCATAAATTTGAGTTGTTTTACAATTTCCTTACTTTAACAAACATTTTCAAGGGTTATAAATAACCCATCTCTGATTGCTTTGGCTTTACCTGCTTGGACCATTTCATTTACTGTTAGAAATTCAACCCAGTCTAGTCACCTCTACGTTTTTGTTCTTATACTTATATCAATACTTGAATTTGAACTTAATTGAATGAAAAAAATATTTTGAACTTTTCTTGATTGAAGTATATATATATATATATATATATATATATATATATATATATATATATATATATATATATATATATATATATATATCCATCCATCCATCCATCCATCTTCCTCCGCTTATCTGGGGTCGGGTCGCGGGGGCAGCAGCTTAAGAAGGGAGGCCCAGACTTCCCTCTCCCCAGCCACTTCTTCCAGCTCTTCAGGAGGAACCCCAAGGCGTTCCCAGGCCAGCCGAGAAACATAGTCTCTCCAGCGTGTCCTGGGTCTTCCCCGGGGCCTCCCCCCGGTGGGACGTGCCCGGAACACCTCACCAGGGAGGCGTCCAGGAGGCATCCTAAACAGATGCCCAAGCCACCTCAACTGGCTCCTTTCGACGTGGAGGAGCAGCGGCTCTACTCCGAGTCCCTCCCGGATGACCGAGCTTCTCACCCTATCTCTAAGGGAGAGCCCAGCCACCCTACGGAGGAAACCCATTTCGGCCGCTATATATATATATATATATATATATATATATATATATATATATATATATATATATATATATATATATATATATATATATATATATATATATATATATGTGTGTGTGTTTTTTTTTTACTGTGACTTTCAAACCCCTAAAACAAACTCTGAAGTTTGTGTATTGATACAGCAAGTTTATCAGTCGTGGGAACTGTAAGAATTTCAGTACAAAGGATATCCAGGAGAAGCAATGGTGACAATAACATTTTGTCAAGCGCACATTAACTGACAGCCAAACCACAGTTCTACATGGTGAAAAAAATATATATATATCAGTTGTTCAAATGCCCTCCCCTTTTGCCAACTGGTCTGAATCTCATGTGGGTTCAGCTGGTTACAGGAAGCGAAAAGCATCCTGACAGACAAGAGCTGGACTGAATCACAATTGTAAGAGGGAGGCAGTGGATCAGGAAAAAAATAGGCTGTGTGTGTTCCTCAGCAGGGTTTCCTGGAAACGTTAAGAGGGCTGCTGCTTCCAAACCTGATTATCATCTCTTCTTTGAGCTTTGCTTTTGTTCAGAGAACAAGGGGAAACATCATTATCGAATATCTCCCAAAAATCCCTGCCAGTTAGCAACCAACTTAATTTGCTTATTTATTTTCAAAAAAGACAATGCAGTTTGTTTGTGTGCTGTGTAATATCTAAAATATGTCATTTCATAAGCTGTCTGAAGTATTTGTTGAAGCAAAATATATGTGATCCCTGACAGCATCAGAGACTTCTAAAGCAAACTTTCCATCCTGCTTTTAGAGATTGTAGATGAAACAATAAGAGCCACCACTAAGCAGACAATCTAGATTATTACCTGCCTTAAAGCCAATTAACAACATCCTAATTATGGTGAAGCAAAACATCAGTTTGTTTGTCCTCTTGGTAATCAGTGTCAAATAGCAGGATTTAGTTGTAAATAAAACTGCTCTTAATTTGTCCTATCAAGGGATAGAATAGATACTGTAAAACAGCTATAACCTTTCCTTTAAATAATCCTATTTTTGGGTAACAGTTTACTAACCTTGCTATAACCCCTTACAATTGTGTTCCATGTCTCTATTAGCACATTTAAAAATAAAAAAAATTTTCCTTGAAAAATATAATTTGCAAGGTGTGTGGTACAGTAATTCACTAGAAACATTAAGAAAATGGTTTATTCTAAATGTATCTGTTTTCAAAATAAAATCTAAGATATTTCAAGAGGTTCAAAAGGGTACTACAATTGAAGTACTTTCTGCCCTTTTTAGTGTGTGTGGGTGATAAATATTCTTTCTTTAGTTATATTAAGCCAGATGCATCTATGTCTAAAATGGGACGTGTTTACAGGTCCCTTCATGCTGCTTTTTCCTGGATGGTGAGCACCATTGGTGCTATCAACAAAAATATTGTAAGAGTTTCATGAGTTCCATTTTGAGATAAGACAATATTTTAGAGGACAAAAACAGAGGCCAAATCCTACCCTTACTTAGAAAGACTCATAGTCTATAAGCGGATCACAAGTATAATTTAAGATAAATCATAATCTTTGGGAAATATCCTGAAAATCTGGTTTATTTTTACACATACATGAGGTAAAACTCCCTGGGGACATCAAGATTTCCATTGACACATAGAAAAAGAAACTGACAGATTTGAACAGGAGTTGTCAGGAGAAAATATTGGACATCAATATCGGCTAACAAAACTGATCACTGCCTCTCTTTGAGGAAAAGCACAGTTACAGCTACAAACATAACCCATTAAGCAGTTTATCTAGCAGTGGAAAGAAGCAGCAGCATGTGTGAGCTCAATTCCCAGTGGTTTATTACTCATGAGAAGGTTATACATGATATACAGGTGCTGGTCATAAAATTAGAATATCATGAAAAAGTAGATTGATTTCAGTAATTCCATTTAAAAAGTGAAACTTGTATATTATATTCATACATTACATACAAACTCATATATTTCAGATGTTTATTTTGTTTAATTTTGATGATTACAAATGACAACAAATGAAAATCTCAAATTCATCATATCAGAAAATTAGAATATTGTGAAAAGGTTCAAAATTGATGGCCCCTGGTGCCACACTCTAATCAGCTAATTAACTCAAACCACCTGCAAAAGCCTTTAAATGGTCTTTCAGTCTAGTTCTATAGGCTACACAATCATGGGGAAGACTGCTGACTTGACAGTTGTCCAAAAGACGACCATCGACACCTTGCACAAGGAGGGCAAGACACAAAAGGTCATCGCTAAAGAGGCTGGCTGTTCACAGAGCTCAGTGTCCAAGCACATTAATAGAGAGGCGAAGGGAAGGAAAAGATGTGGTCGAAAAAAGTGTACAAGCAAGAGAGATAACCGCACCCTGGAAAGGATTGTGAAACAAAACCCATTCAAAAATGTGGGGGAGATTCACAAAGAGTGGACTGCAGCTGGAGTGAGTGCTTCAAGAACCACCACACACAGACGTATGAAAGACATGGGTTTCTGCTGTCGCATTCCTTGTGTCAAGCCACTCTTGAACCACAGACAGCGTCAGAAGCGTCTTGCCTGGGCTAAAGAGAAACAGGACTGGACTGCTGGTGAGTGGTCCAAAGTCATGTTCTCTGATGAAAGTAAATTTTGCATTTCCTTTGGAAATCAAGGTCCCAGAGTCTGGAGGAAAAGAAAAGAGGCACTTCATCCACGTTGCTTGAAGTCCAGTGTAAAGTTTCCACAGTCAGTGATGGTTTGGGGTGCCATGTCATCTGCTGGTGTTGGTCCATTGTGTTTTCTGAGGTCCAGGGTCAACGCAGCCACATACCAGGAAGTTTTAGAGCACTTCATGCTTCCTGCAGCTGACCAACTTTTTGGAGATGCAGATTTCATTTTCCAACAGGACTTGGCACCTGCACACAGTGCCAAAGCTACCAGTACCTGGTTGAAGGACCATGGTATCCCTGTTCTTAATTGGCCAGCAAACTCTCCTGACCTTAACCCCATAGAAAATCTATGGGGTATTGTGAAGAAGAAGATGCAATACACCAGACCCAACAATTCAGAAGAGCTAAAAGCCACTATTAGAGCAACCTGGGCTATCATAACACCTGAGCAGTGCCACAGACTGATCGACTCCATGCCACGCCACATTGCTGCAGTAATACAGGCCAAAGGAGGCCCAACTAAATACTGAGTGCTGTACATGCTCATACTTTTCATGTTCATACTTTTCAGTTGGCCAACATTTCTATAAATCCTTTGTTTTTATTGGTCTTCAGTAATATTCTAATTTTCTGATATGATGAATTTGAGATTTTCATTTGTTGTCATTTGTAATCATCAAAATTAAACAAAATAAACATCTGAAATATATGAGTTTGTATGTAATGTATGAATATAATATACAAGTTTCACTTTTTAAATGGAATTACAGAAATCAATCTACTTTTTCATGATATTCTAATTTTATGACCAGCACCTGTAAAGGGAATTAGAGAGAAACTTAGGTTGCTTCCAATTTCCTATCTAAGTGATCATTCTACATATACATATGGTAAAAATGGAACACAGATGCTTGTCTTTATTTACGCAGTCAGTTATTTCCTGGGGAAATAAAAATATATTTACATGAAAAACAAATGCTTTTACATTTTTCTCTATAAGGGTAAATATGTGTATACAGAGATAGATGGGAGTAAGATGCTTGTAATATGGCAAAGTAGATTTACTCCAGTGTAACCAAGGCAAATTATATGTATGTAATATCAAACATGTGAATGCTAACATTAATATATAGCCAGTTCTAAATTTAGCTTTTGTGTTCAAATGAGAGATATCCAGATCTTAGTCAAATAATTATTTTTGCAATGATCATCACAGGGCTTAATAAAACAAACCTCACTACCCCTGTTGTTGATCAAATGTTTGGGCTTTTGCTGCCCCATGATGTTTTGTGCAGCTAATTGAAAAACAAGAAAAACAAAACAACATTTATTATGATGTATGCTTGAGTAAAGCTTTCAGAACTGATTGTTGACCACGGTTATTTTTTTAAATTAATCTGACAAATCTTGGTTTACCATGCCTATAAAAGATGTGATCTTTAAAATGGCATTCAGAGTAAGATGGAGATTATGTTGGCTGCTGCAGAAGTCCAAGAACTCTCACTCAGCTTTTTTTTTCCAGTATTTTCCTTGTCAGTACACTTTCACAAGTACAACTCAACAAAATTTACTCTCTGCCTTTAACCCATCCCCTTGCAGAGCAGTTGGCTGCCATTTGCTGCACCTGAGGATCAGTGTGGGGTTAAGGGTCTTTACTATGGGACCCCGAGTGACAGTCTGTGGGAGTGGGTTTCAAACTCACAACCTCAGAATTCCAAGCTCTTTTTTTTTTACCCGGACAGACAAGAGATGTCCAGCTGTTTACATCATTCTTACATTAATCTTAATATCACTGATCAACTAAACACTAAAGTATCTGAACTTGTCAGGTCCAAGCAATGCAATTTTTACTGTTAAGAACCAAGGCTAAGACTTGATTGACTGCAACTCTTACTTGCTGCTTTACACTCAGCTAGCTCCATGTAACTCCATAGTATGTAGAAAATGGCATGTTGAGGAGGCCACCAAAGCCGCAACAAGGGAAAATATAACAATCTGAGGATCTAGATGCAGACTTGCTCTTCTGTGGGTCTACATATTGTCCATGAACATCCAGAAAAGGATAAGGAACGCTGTGCATTGTCAAACCACTGGGCTACCTTGATTCAACCCTCGAATTTTGTTTCATAATAGAGAGAATAACAGTCTTAATAAGTAGCAATAATAAATAATTACAAATTAAAGTATTCCCTGAGTAGACTATTGTTCTAATCCCTTTACATTCTTAACTAAGCTTCTGAGACTGAAAACAAACTTTAATGTCTTTGGCCTCTTTAATTTACTTGATGTCAACAGACAACACAAGGCTATTAATAGAGCCTGTCAAGACAGTTGTTTTTCAGTGTTTGTGGCTTGCCGTTACAGAATCTTCTAAACAGATCTAGTGTATAAGGCTTCTTATTTCCAAGCTCCCTCACCAGACACAATAACAACCCATGTGCTTTTTTGTTAGCATTCTGGCTCAGTAGTGTCTGAATGGGGTCTTTCACCCCCTCCAACAAAGAACCTGGCAGTCTGTTAAGGACATGAGATGTTCTGTAGACAGTTGGAAGTGTCACTGGGGCTCCGTTATCCTTCTGTCTTCTCTGTCGAAGCTCAGCCACAGTGGCAGGCGTGACTCACAGAAGTGCTTTACTTTCTTATGACATGAGAGGAGAGGCTGAGTCAATCTGACCTGACAGTCTTGCATAAATCACAGCCCTTTCGATTTAAGTTGCTTTGAGGAGTGTCAACAGATCCACAGGAGAAATATTAGACTCCGCTGTAGGTGGGGGGATTCCGAGTACTTATTATGGGATGGACTACCTTCACACTGTGCCAGACTTGTCTGAATCGCTGCTTTCATTTCTGATTTAGTGTCAGAAGCATGATATTATTAAAAGTCCATACTTGTGATAACAGACCATCGCCATCCTAAATGCCATCCTTTGTAAAATCCTTTAGTGTAGGTGTGTGTATAAGATTGAACCATTTTCTGTGAAAATGTGCTTATATCTTATAATATAAGACAAAAGGAGCGCCTGCAGGAGGGTGCTAGAAAGTAAGCAATAAAGGTTATTTAGTGATACTGTACCAAAAACAGAAAAATCACAGTTTTTAACAATTTTTTTAACAATTTTAGGATATTTCAAATCCTAGAAAAAAAAAAGATCTTTAGGACACAATTTAAAATTACATACATCATTAACAGCAAGAAAGGAGCTGTCTTTGGGGTGGCATACAACATAATATATAAAACATAAACTGTTTTACCTTATGTCACATTATAACCACAAACTTCATATACATCTACTTTACTGGGATAGTACGCAGCATCAATGAAATATGGTGGATAGGTAAAAAAAAAAAAAAAAAAGCTGTCATATGTGTATGCAGTGTATATGCTGTATATACCCCCTTCCTTTGGGACCCTCTTCTCTTTTTGACTATTTGAGTTGATGTAACGAGTAAGTTTTTCCACTGGGAGATTAATTAAGTAAATCAATCAATCAATCAATTGATTTTATTAGCAGAATTCATTTTTTTAAGAAAAGAAATAGGAAAGTTTTGATAATGTTTCAATCTTTACTCTGATTCTTCTATAACCCTTTAATCAAGGAATTGGAGGGTTATAGCATAGAAATATACAGATGTGAGACTAGAACAGTGGTTTCACCTTTCAGAAGGAAATTAACTCCAAACATACAGCCAAAGTTAAAACGAAACCTTTAAAATCAAATCATATCATCATTTAGAATACCACAGAGTGCAAGTTTAAATTCCACTAAGAATCTGCAGAAAAGGCCTGACCACTACTGTCCACAGAGACTTTCTGTCAATTCTGTCATCCTTTCTGAGTTCCAGCTTCTCAATTAAAATTACGGCAATTACCTCTGTATCATGAGTGTATTTTTACTTTGGGTTGTTTTAATACATAAAGCCTCTGACATACCTTGACGATTTAGACCACCATATGCCTGACGTACGAAAAATCTGGCAAAAACGCTTGCATACGTTGGATAAGTTATGGGTACGTTTTCTATAAGTTATGAGCACACTAACGCATGCTGAAACACGTTGATACACGACAAGTACGTCGAGTAATTTTGAGCATGCTCAAAACTTCCCGACGTATTTCAGCGTATGCTCACACGTGGGTCATAAGTTACAGGCAAGTTATCTGATCGTTGATACATGTTCAGTGTAAGTTACTCATAAGTCGTGGTGTCCAGCTTATCTAAAAACTATGAGTAAATTGTGCATAACTTATGTGTAACTTATCAATAACTTATCTCCAACACGTATTTGACATGTTCCAGACGACCACTGAACGTTTTTTCTAAAGTACAGCTACTGTATAATGGCGTATTGGCAGCGTTTTGGTATGAAAAGGGGTTCACAGGAGGAAACCGTCTGTTGTCCTCCAGGCTGCAGCATCCCAATCACAGGGTGGTTGACAAGGTGAGTATGATGACTCTACCATGTGCTCACGCCTACGACCAACAAGCTTCCTAGCAGACATGTCGCTGAATCTGCTGCGACTGCAAACCTTCTTTCTTTTCTTTCTTTCTTTATTCTTTTTTAAGGGGTGTGCAGTAAAAAGCAGCTTGGCTCATACCGTGATCAAAGACAATTTTTTATGCATACCAGGCACCTCAGAGCTCATTGTTGCCCCCTCAGGTGCATCCCGGAGCAGCGATAATAATAATAATAATAATAATAATAATGAATTTTATTTATAATGCACTTTATATTTGACTTCAAATCTCAAAGTGCTACATTAAAAAAGGGAAAATTAAAACAAGTTTAAAAGACCATAACATTAAAAACAGAGTAAAAAGACAGTCATTAAAATCAGCTGCCCCCTCAGGAGCATCAGCTGATTTTTTTTGTCTGTAAGGAAGTTTGTCTGTAACTTCCTTACAGACAAAAAAAGTCCATCAACTCATCTATCTTCTGTTTCTTATCTTTCAGAACCGTGGGGGGTTGGTGATACCATCTCTAAAAGTCTATACTCAAAATCCAGGGCACACCATTGGTATACCAAAGAGGCACACACACTCACAGCTAAGGCTGATTTAGAGTTACCTTGTATCTAACAGTCTTGTCTCTGGGAGTTTTGGGAGAGAAGCCAAGCATGCTGGTAAGAACATGCAAACTCCATGGAGATAGACCCAGGGCAGGTAATCATATCCAGGTAGCCTAGTAAACTAGCTCCACCCACCAGAGGCCAAAACCATTTTTGCCTGCAAGTGGTCTAGCCTCAATCAATGCCCCAAGCCCTTGACGCTGGAGAAAGCACAGCAAGGAAGATGGCAACAACTATTGAACAGTTCTCGCTTGACTCATTTAATCTCACCTTTAGTCTGGTTTATCAGGCTAATATCCAGGACCTTCTGGCTGCAATGCAACAGTTCTACAACCCTCCCACCATGCAACCAAACACTAATGGTCAGATACTCATAGATACCCATATAAAATAATGCTAAACTATTTACAACCGCATAACTACAAAAAACACATTTGAGCAGATTCAATAACAACAAGAAGATATGATTCTCTGTGGCGGCTCTGGCACAGGAGGAAGAGCTGCAGAAAGCTTTGGGTTTGAGTGTCTGTCAAAGTCATTTCTTTTTAGGATCACAGTTCAAGGCACAGGGTGAGGATTCAGGGGTGACATAGAGGAGAACTGGTACATTGCTTAGATTATACTAGTAGGTCAAAGGCCCTTTGACAATGTTGATATTGTTGGATATTCTGCTCCTTATATAAAGTCTATATCAAAGGGTGTATGATGCCAGCAGGCCAGAAGAAAAGTGAAAGAGAAGAGAAACAGCATTGTTCTCTAAATTTCATGGCTGAAAGGTCCAAAGAAGGCAGAACAAGAGGACAATGTAATTTGAAAGCCTCAATAAGCTTAAAATACATTCCTGCCATCAAAATCTATTATTTTTTCTGGGGAACTACCACAAAGACTCAGATAGGCGGAACCACGATGGTTTAACCTTCAGAATTAGACCATCTCCTAACAATTTCTATAACATAGCTGAAGTCATTTTTATATGCTCTTCAATATGTAATTTCTATTTATTTTGAAGTTTGGTGGATTGGAATGTTTTCTTCAATGTCTCTAAATAGAGTAACTAGGGCAGACCAACAGTTTCATGTAAAAATTACAATGTTTCTGTATTTTTCCAGATTATAATTATAGTATAAATTAAGGATGTAAACAAATAATTCACTTACCATTAATTATATCTTAACAGTTTGTCAGATTAAAATTTGTTTTTAAAGGAATTTGATGCTGTCAGCATCCCCTTCATTGAAAATAAAAGTGACAAATAGTCTGACAGCAGATCAGACATACCCTGTCTTTTAAAGTTTTGCATGCTTGTACACTGGAAATAATAAACACTTCAAATTTGATTTCATTTTTTTTTTATTCAATTACTTAATAAGTGCCTGTTTTGTTATATATTATGAATAAATGTAGTAGTATGTAATAAAAACATGTTATAATTTCATTTGTTACAATAAATTTCTTATTTTTTTATTTACGGAATTGTATAAAAATGTGATGGAAAGATCCTTATTTTCCTTTCTTTATATCATACTTTTAGAAAAATGTTAGTATAGTATTGGCATTGTAGACTTTTTTAAATAGCATAATGTGCATAAAAGCTTGAATAAGTATCAAGTGCATTTTACAGGTAACTAGTTTTACTTTAACTGCTACTAACCTCATGGCACGACTCAAACAAAGCCTCTTTTGCATGCTTAATCACGATAAAATTGAATATATAAAGCCTTACTGTTCTCATTGTAGTGACCTGAAAAGTCAGAGGTTCCCAAGATCAGATTTACCATGGCCACGACACACGTAAAAAAAAAAAAAATGTATTATAGGGTTAGGATGCAATGCCTTCATCAGAGTAATCCACTTTATTTCTATATATTTTATTTATATTTTTAACATTGCATGAGTGAGATATAAAAATTATAAAAATATAAAGGCTTAAAAATTAAAAATTTACTGTTAATCGATTAACCACGTTGACATTGATTGATTTGAAAAGTAAATGAGCAGCATAGGTAAAACAGCTGAATCGTTTATCTTTTACAAACAAGCACCGACTTAAAATCCTACAACAGAAGTGGGTCCTTTATTGGCAAAACAATGAACACCAATTGTGGGTTTCAAATACAGGGAGAATCCTAATTTTAATGAAGGGTTGTCAAACCTACCTCTGAAGGTATCCTGTTTATACATCTATTTTTCAATAACAAAAGCAGGCAGAAAACAAAAGAAGCCACCTGGAAAAACGTAAAGATTAAGTAAATAGTACTAATTTGTGCTATAGTTAGCAGAAATATGGACGACTCTGCAAGTTTGCTCATTTAAAGAAATATTCAAGTCCTTACACCTAATAAGATAAAACCATCCTTAACTATATTGCAATCCTGTTTTTATTACTGTGTACATTAAAAACATTGAGTCAGATTATTTCTGGGTTATAAAGACGAATTGTATTGGTGGTTTTCAGATTATGCCCCGTGAAATGACAAACTAAGCAAACAAACCACTTTGCAGCAAACAGTGGATGGGGAAACCACAGATGCCTGTAACACGTATTTGCAGTGTAGACAGCATAGTGCAGATCTCAGATAATTTTCCTTTTAAACTGCAACCACCCACAGGCTTCTAAAACTCCAGCTGGCAAGCAATCCTGAAGAGAACAGATTCTACCCCAGCAGGGGCCACAGGGATGCAGCGGGAGAGAGTAAAAGAAGCTCATTCTGTTGATTAAATTTAGTTGATTTAGCTGCTTGCCTTCTCCAGGGTGACTTGGAGCTTGGAGATTATCAACCTTTAAACATGGAGGTCTTTATTAAGAAGCTTCCCCTTTGTTTCAGAGGGCTTTTTATTTCTTACAGCTGCACAAAATAAGATAGCGTTCAGCCTCTGGTTGATGTGCTGATTCTTTGATACTAAACTCACTCACATTTAAGTCCAGTAAGATGCATGCCAACTTACAAAGAGGATGAGCTTTTTAACCCAGACTCCTTTGGGAGGAACTCAATTGTCACTAGAAAAAGCTGTTTCGGAGAAACATCAAAGTGGGAATGCTTTTGCTGAATGAAAAAAGCTGAAATTACCTGCATAACATATGAAAATGTGATAGGAAGTCATCAGAAACTTCAAACTGCAGAAAACAATTGAATCATCTGAAGATTTTGTAGGGTAGAATCATTTGGCAGTAAAATGGCAGAAACAAACTCATCTTAAAATCTGCACAGCCAAACCATACATGATATCAAAAAATGTCTTGAATGTGGGCACTAGAAGGGTCTTAATATAATGTCTCCCACGTTTCTAGAAAAATGTATAAAGAAATTTTGAAGGGGGGTTTACCTACTTTCCAGAAACATGTCAGGCGTGTTATGAATTACCAGCAAACAGAAAAGCTTAATTCCTGTCCAGAAACAGAGCAGAATGAAGCCAAAGGTTCACAACATAGGCTGAAAAGTATGAAATTAGCCGAAGTAGAAAAGAAATTACAAAGAAAAACTTTAATCTTATCTTGGGTTTAAGAAAAATTTAG